>NC_050533.1:5077561-5180046 GCF_002922805.2 Oryzias melastigma
CCCCACCCGCAGGCAGAGCCGCATCCCCGTGCTCGAGCCCTCCGCCGCGCCCCCCGGTTCCGCCAAGGAAAAGCTCCTGCAGAAAAAGGCCAGCCACCAGGGCCCGGCGCCCTCCCCGACCGCCTCGCCCTCGCTCTCCGACAAGCGGGGCGCCATCATGGGCACCCTCGCCCGAGACCCGCTGTCCTCCGCCTCCGACCGCTCTCAGGACGAGGACTCCCTTATGGGCTCCCGCTCCGACCGCCAGGGGGACGACGCTCAGTCGCTGTCCTCCTCCTCCAGCCCCCTCTCCCGCAAGAGCAGGATCCCCCGCCCCGTTCACGCCGCCTCTTCTGCCGAGCAGCTGGCCGCCCACTTTCTGCCGAGTCCACCCCCGGGGAGGCCACCAAGCCGTCCAGGAGCGGAGGGCAGGTAACTCACGGACGGGACGGTAGCCTCTGGCTACACATTTATTGAATAAAATGAAAACAAAAAATGAAACAATTCATGTTTTTATCGATGGATGTACCAGTGTCAGATTAAAATAACTCGTCTTATATTATACAGAGGAGCAGTGTGCAGAATGTGAGCTGAAGAAGTCTCTGTTCTTCATTAAGTTCTGCAGACAAGTCCATCTTTGCATCACGTTGAGCATCTGATGAAACTTTTTAATTTCAATAAATCATCAAATAGAAACATGAACAAAGAAATGATAATATAAAAAAGCATCTGAGAAGTTTTAGCATTTTAAGCAGTTTTACAGAAATTAGCCTTATAATTTTTTATTTCAGATCATAGGTAGTAGTACTTTCTTTTTTTATTATTTTAAAAAGTGCTTTTTGGTCAGTGCATCATTTACATACTCAAACAATAATTTAATGACAAAATTTACAATAAAGTAGTTTTTTAAAGTCATAAAAATAAGTATATTCAATTAACTAGTATTAAATTAGTACAAACCAGCATAAATAATAATAATACCTGAAACAAAAAAACAACAAAAAAAACACTTGACCACTGTATATTGAATCCTAAAACATTCATCACCGCATTATTGATTTTACTAAAATAAGTTAAGACCTACACCAATATTTTATTCTGGAACCATTATGCCTTTTCAGACCAGAACAATTTACATCTGGTTTCAAATGAGTTTATTTAACAAGTTTTCATGAAAAGACCCAAAGAAACAAAGGAAAGGAAGCAAAATGTACATAAAAATATATTTGACAAAAACCTAAAAAATTACTTGAAAACACAAAAATCTTAAGAAAAAAAAACACTAAATATTAAAATCTAAATGTGAAAAGCCTAATGTTAAACTCTCATTATTTGTCACTTTTCTTCCCTCTTCTGTCATATTACTTAAAACAGATGTTTCAAACTTAATCACACAAGGGGCCAAAATCCAAAACACACCTTATGTCACGGGCCGAACAGGATAAACATTTATTGAACTGACTAAAAATACATTTTTAAAACGTTAAAAAGTTAACTTTTTAACATAACTATGAATAAAAACAGGAATATTATTCCAGAATAAATCAACTTAAACCTTAAATAACTTTCAACATTTTACTCTCCATAAAAATATATTTTTAAAAAATTATACAAGTTAAAAATAAATGCAAGATAATATCAGGCCAACAATAACAATAAAATAAAATGATCTGGAGATCTTGACTTTGACACATGTGGCTTAAAAGGTCACGTGACTGAAGAACCTTTAAATCAGAACATAAAAAATGACCTAAACATGCAAAAGACAAGAAAATATTTGATCAAACTTAGATTAATTACAAATTATTTCAATTAAAAGCTTTTTTTATTTGGGAGGGAACATGAATAAATCTTACCAAAAATAAACCATACTTTTCTTCTTTACCCCGCCTTCCTTTTTGCTCCTAAAGGCTGAGGCGCTACCGCATCCGGGTCGGCAGCACAGGTGACGCCGACATCCTGTCGTGCCTGGCTCAGCTGATGCACAGCTCCCGCGGCTCCCCGGTTCACCAGCGCTCCTCGTCGCAGCACGGCGGCTCCCGGATGGGAATCGGCAGCCTGACCGGCTCCCCGCACCACCACCACCACCACCGCAGCTCCAGTGGCTCCCCGCGCAGCTCCTCCTCCCTTCAGCGCTCCGTCAGCTCCTCGCCCTCCCGCCACGAGCACCGCGGCGGCGTGGGAGGCGCCTGCCTGGGCCGCAGCCACTCCCCACCAAGCTTTTCGGGATCGCCGCCTCCCCGCCGCTTCTACCTTCACCACCAGGAGACATGCTGCAGCCGGCAGGCGCGCGCCGCCGCCTTCCACCTGTCCAGGGGGAAAGCCGGCTGCAGCCGCGAGGGCAAGTGCTCCAGCAAGCTGAGCAGATAGTCGACCAGATTAAGTCTTAGATTCACCGCGTCATCTTTTAGGCTGTACCTATGGAGGAAAAATCCTTCTTTGTTCACAGAATGAATGAATATTGAAGCAGAGGAGCCCCTTTTACTTGATAGGTATGGAAGCATTCACCTTTGACCTCTCCTGCAGCACAATAATATAGTAACTTATATATCCCCAGTATTTATGATTGCACTGATGGAACCTCTGATCTGGAGGTAGCATGCAGGGTATAGCTGCTTAGCCTGAACTGTCACGCTCTAACTGAGGTTTTTATTAGTGTTATTATTATTATTTAGATGATTGTATTGCGACGCTTCCTGCTCCTTCACCCCAATCTGTGACCATAGATGTGTCTCCCGCGCGACTTTTATTCCGAGGGTTTGACCCCCTTTAAACAATCAGCCGTGCGAAGCGCGTGAGGACACACGCCTTTCTGTGCCTACGGTGATGCCGAGAGGGAGTCGCTACGTCACGCCGGCTCAGCGGAAGCCGTAATCCTAACCAACAACGAGGTGTTCGTCTCTGCGTGTGCCTTGGGTAGTTTGAGGTTTGAGGAGAGGAGGAGCCAAAACCAGATGTGTGCCAGCCGTTGTAAAAATGTTTTTCCAAAGTAGCAGGACAGATGTTTTGTAAGTTGAAGATAAAAGTAGCTTTCGTGGTGAAAGAGAGCCGCTTTCACAAAGTCGTGACACAAACCTTTTCATCTATGAAAGTTTCAGATCTTTAAAAAAACACTTTTTCATGTTGCAGAAATTACAGATCATGAAAAACAGCGTTCCAGAGGATTCTTTTAGCTCATTGAGGCTGTCCTACGAAACTCCTACAAAAAAATGCTGTAAATTAACCTCAACTTCCTGCTTCTGCGTCCTTTACAGAACAAGAGAGTAAAAACGGATACAAACAAACTAACAAACTTCAGCAGCTTTCATCTGCACTCACTCCTCTACAGTCTTGTTATTTAATTAGTTTTTTTTAATCATCTGTCTGACACACTATACAATTAGCAGAAATGTTAAAATATTAGTAAATGAGACCGTTCTTTAAAGTTCCACTCCGACCATAATTTTTTCTATCCTAAAATAATTTCCAATGATCTTTTAATTATGAAGTTTTTAGCCAAAATCAATTGTTTTTTTAAGACATATTTTATGGACAGCGGCAGTAGCTTATTAGGAATACAAATCTGGGTTGTGGGCGGGACTGTTGACACAAAGCAACCCGCCCCCTTCCCTGTCGCTGAGAACACTGTTTAGCTTACACCCTCAAGCTAGCATTAAAATACTTAATACTGGATAAATCCAGTTGTTTAGTTTCCATTTCAGTTGTTGCATCACTAGTTTGAGCAATGAGCTATGTAAGCTAGAGTCGCTACGCTAGCTTGTTGCGTACACAAAGTTGGACGCCATGTTGGACAGGGCTAGATGTCTGTTTACCTCTGTGCTACAATTGGAAAAACAAAAAGTTTTACTAATTATTACTGTCAGCTGATAAAGGGGAACTTCTAGAGAACATTTTGGGAAGATCTGAGTGAGTTTATTCTCAAAAGTGAACGTTTAGGCTGATCTATTCAAAGTCAACGATAGCTTTAGGCTTTGTGCTATTTCCACGTTTTCTGGCAGAACAACCGGTCTTTTTTGTTTATGGCGGACAACCCATGGTATTTGTATTTGTGTTCGACCTCAGATCAGACCAGACAAACTGCTGGTAAGCAGATTAGTGAACGGAGAAAAGAAAACTAGCAAGGATTCCCTCAGTAGCGAAGAGGGAAGATCCCAGCACCAAATCCCTATAGAGGAGTCTAACAGTTTGTATAAATATTAGTCTGTGTTTCGATTTGAATAAAATCACAACCGTTATCCTATATGATAACATATTAATTTATACGTTTAAAATCTGTTGGACTTTGTACAAAAACATTAATACCACCACAATGGTCTAGTTTTTGGTGATGATCACAGTTTTTTTCCTTTTAAAATCGGACCAAAATTAAGCATTTCATGATCATTTTACTGTGTCTGCTAAGCCGTGTGTCATTGTTTACAGATCTTTCCAATATGGCGTCACTCTTTACGTATCTAGGACAATAGTAACAGGCTAGTGTAGCATCTCTAGCTATAGAACTCATTGAGCATTTTCAAGCATCTGGTTTTCTGATCCAACCCGATTTAAATTAAGAAATGAAAAAGCAGTTTTCATTGTAAGTTCTTATATATAGGTCCTCTATTACAAGAAAATTGCTACGTGTTAAAAACACAAACAAAAAAAAACAATTTTCATTGGAGTGTTTCTTAAAAAAAAAAGTTGAATTTTTCGACTTTGCTTTGTAGCCGAGGGTGGAGTCTGGCACTTTTCTCCATCACTCAGTCTTCTCTAGAGTCTACCTGAACGCCAACCCTTTGACTTCCACGCAAAGAAAGTAACTGAATCCGAGTGCAGTTCACCAAGTAACCACTAGGGGGCAAACAAATCACTGTAGAAATAGGAATACTTGAAGCTACTAGCTTGATTGAAAATATGTGGCCATTGTGCTAGAGATATATTTATTTAACCATTAAATGCTATTTAGTTCTCATTTGGGTCCTGCAAAGGCAGTTTTATTTTTCTCTGAAATGTGATCAATTCTTGAGCAGACATACTGGACCAAAACCAGGGTTGATTTACTCCGCTAAAGGGACAGGGCGCGCAGAAAACATCTGACTTCCACCCCTCACAGTTATTGGCTGTGCCTTTTTGTTTATTATAGTTTGCATGGATTAAAGCTGGTTAAAAATGAAGTGAGATCTTCCACTCTGTCCCAGTTCCATCAAATCTGAGTAGTTTTTTAATTCTTAGATGTAAACGAGGCAACAGGGTTTTCAGAAATGGCAACTCCTGACCTGAACAGGAGCGTGTTTTTGTTTTTTTTAGATCCTGTTGGGTTTATTCTAGTAAAAGCTAATGGGAGCCTCATAATCACACATAAAGGGAATAATAGAATTTGCAGGGACGAGGTAAACTGTTTTCTTGAACTGGAAAAGCCTCACAGAGCAGCTACGATGACTCATCCTGAAGGCAGACAGTGTTCAGTCAGTCGGCTGCCTTAACGTCTTTTCTCTGCCCCTCTCTGCGTGCTGAGGGATGACTGAGCCTTGTCTGTGCTGGAGATCATTCCACTGTTAGGCCGAGCTAAGCCTTCTGACTCCTGCGCGAGTGCGTCACTGTGGAGGGAAAACGAGAACGCGGCGGAGAATTTCTTATTTTAATTTCATTTCAGTGTTGTGTTTTGTCGTATTAAAACCCTGTGCTTGCAAACAGGGCTGAGCTGAGGCGCACAGATTTCAACGAATCCTTTCAGAGTTCAGAACACTGTTCCTATTATCATTTATACCTGTAAAATATCTAAAAAATACTATTTAAAAAGTATTGTAAAACCGTAGCTTATACGCTAAAAGGCTTCAGAGAAATGAAGGAACTGACACTAAACATGGCTGCTGGTTTTTCAAGATAATCAGATTTCTTTATGTTTATTATCATTATTATTATTATTATTATTGCACATAGGTGGTGTGTAGTCTTAGTATTTGTGCTACCTATTAGAGTAAATTTACTTTGTCCCTTTTCAAAGATCAGATAGAAAGCTGTCATATTTATAGTAGCTTGTCGGCAGAGCCGACAGAACAAGCCAAGCTTTTATTTTGAAATGTTCGATGGAAACTTATAAAAGCTTTGATGTCCACATGTATATTTTTTTTCTTTTACGTCATTAAATGTGTTGCTCGTAATTTATTATTAGGTCCTTTTCACATCTTTTTTTTCATTTTAATTTTAACACTCATTTTTTAAAGTTGATATTTTTAACTGTTTTGAAAAACAACTGTACAGTCTTGAGAAAGGAATGTAACAAGTGGCAGTTTTGCATTGTATATATCTGTAATTATTTGCCTTTATTTTATCATTTGTATCATATCAATGCCTTGTACAGCGTTTTTCCTTTCGTTTTGTTTTTAAATTATTTTGTATTTTATTTTTATAAACTGGTTATGAATAAATTTACTCATTCCGCATGCAGACAGAATCATGCGACTGCTCCGTCCTTTATTCTCATTCCTGGAAACAGTTTAATTAAGATATATATGGAATTAGACGCACAGACAGACACATTTAATAGTTAACATGTAAAAAACCCCACAATGTTCATTGATGAAACCTAAAACTAGTAAAGTAAAAAACAGAAAATTACTGAAAATCTGTCAAAGAAAACCAGACGTTGCACTTGATTTGCTGCTCAAGAAAATAAGAAAAAAACAAACTGATTAATTGGGTTTTTATTATTTTTTTATCTTAATATTTTCCTTCACTATTATTCTCGTTATTTTATTTTATTTACACTCAGATGTAAATGTTTTTTTCTCTTGTTTTGATTTAAAGTTTTATTCGTTAATTCACTAAAAAAGAAGATATTAAGAAGTATTATCTTGCAAATTTGTGTACTCGCAATGCAAACTTTGCCTTAACAAAACAAAAATAAATCAGCATCTTTTGTATTTTAAATTATGGAATTCAAGATTTGTGCAAACCATGAATCAGTTTAAGAAAGACTTATTCATTTAAAATTAATTAGTTAATTAATTAACAAAGGATATTTTTCCAGTCCACATAATGGAAACACATTCCTCTATGAAACTGAAAACAAAAGATGACATGGGCTTAATTTGAAAGGGTTTTAATATGAATTTGTGGAAACAAATTTAAACTTTGTCACTTTAAAGGAAACATTTCTGCTCGGTCTTTGATCAGGCTGAAATTTGAGCACCATCAGACTTTGGCACAATCTTAGGCAATTATAAGTAATATTTTTTAAGCAAAAATTAAATTATTGAGAGGTCAGATAACCTCTTTTTAAAGATCTGAGTTGTATATAATTGCCCACCTCTAATCAATAAATACAGTGTCACAATCTTTTATAAAAATACTTATTTTTATTTTAGTTTTTACATAGTATTGGACACCAAATAACAAAATATAAAGATATATGCAAAGATGGAAATTCAAATTAGAAAATTAGGAAGAAAACTATTTGTATTTATTCAATATTTGGATAATAAGACAGTGATAGACTAATGGTGTGGCTGAAATGATACCTTTTGATTTTACAATTCTGTTGATTTTCATGTGTCAACCATAAAATCCAACCTAGATTTAGCAGATCCATCTGGCTTAAACAAAGTAAATGCTTAAACATTTGCTTTATCATGGCGCCAGATGACAGACTGGATTATAGTGATGGTTTTGAAATGCTGCAGGAAATCTAACACAGTTTGCATCTCCCACCTTATTAAAATCACCTCCAATTGTAAGTTTATTGTAGGGATATCTTTGGTTTAGTTTCCCTGAGTTTTTGAGTTAATACAATTGCAGCATTAACAACAAAAACAAAACTAACAAAATAGAAATACATCTGAGCAAAGGGAAGCAAGCAACAAAGAAATGTTTTCACAAAACTAAAAAAGGGAAGTTTTTAGTCTATCATATATTGATAGAAATTATTTTCTAATGATGCCAAATATGGTGGCGTTTTATGAAAATGTTGGCAGTTGTAGGAAAATATTTCTCAGCAAATTTAATGTTTTTTCTTAAAATATTTTTATTTAGGGACAAAAGAAAAATAAATGTTGCATGGTTTTGATTTCCTATTCACAAAATGTACACATACTATCATTTATATTAAATCTTAAAAGTCCTTCAGATTGATAGATATCGTTTTGTAAAAAATTAGAATTTTAGATATAAAGTTTCGATCAATTTATGTCATATCTTATTATAATTATTATTAGATCTTCATTTTTTTATCTAATTTTTTGTAATATCGGTATAATGATGGTTATTGAACTATCTTTCTTTGTGGCTAAAAGATAAATAAATAGCTAAAATAAATAAATAAAGCTTGAAAGAAATATTATTTAGTAATAAGAGACCCCCGGTGATTATTTGATGCCATGAAAAAAAGTAGATTTGGTCTCCCTACTGTCCAAAAATTTTCATTGTTCTCATTGGAGTGAATTTTTTTCTAGATAAAAACATCGAGTTTTTTGTCTTTTGCAAATTATTTACCATAAAAATCAAGAAATTAAGCAGATTCTAAACGGTCTCTTACATTAAACGTCATCACATGCGTCTAGTAACTACATCCGCAGTGCGCTTGCGCCGACCCCGCCCTTTCCTGTCTTGTCCTGTAGCCGCGCAGCTCCTGGCAGAATGGCGGCTATTTTGGACTTGGTTCTTTCCCGGAGAATAGACCCCAACAAGGTCGTGGAGTGGTTGAAAACTGTCCAGGTAGATCCGAAACGGGTGTTACCGATACGAGAATGACTTTAGTCCGCAGAAGGGGTCTGGTTCCGGGTGTTTTATGAAGTGTCAGAGTCCCGAACTGTTTGTAAACAAAACTTTTAGCTTGTAAGCTAGCAGGAGCTGCGAGCTGTACGGGTTCAAATGCCATATATTCTTCGGAATCCCACGCAGTTTAGTGTTGGTCTTTAAATGTGTTATTCTCTGGGAGTTTATGTTTGACGTTGTGTTTTTATTTAGTGGTAATTTCTTTGTTTTGTAGCACTTACGTAAAGTTTCTTCCGCAGCCCACCTCTCTAGTAAATGTTGTTCTTCTGGTCAACAGGAGCGCGACAGCTTGCCGTTTACTGAATGTGGAGTAACTGTCCAAAAACACCAGTTTGTCTCTTTCCTCCTGAACTTCCTGAGGGAACAGAGCAGTCCGGCGCTCGCGCATGGCACCCCAGCCAAGACCCCCAATCGCCCAAGACCCGCAGCACAGACCGGGGGCCTCTCTGAGAGGAGGGCTTGCAGGTCTGCCGGGAGTGCAACCACTTCCCGGAGCTCCAGTCGTGTCCAGCTTTTTTCTCCGTCCTCCTCTGTGTCTCCTGGAGCTGAGAGCGATGCTGCGGGACAGCTGAGTGGAGTCAGTGCCTTCAGCAGCCCGTCCTTCTCCACCACATGGAACCCTGCTTCCAGGCCGTCAGGCTCTGATCGCCGGCATGGTCAGAGGGTCAGTCTGGGTGACTTCATGACGTCTCCCCCGGACATGCAGCCCAGTCCCTTCCAGTCGCAGAAGAGCCGAAAGAAGAACATGGCTCTTGGAGCACAAGGGAGAGGAGGCCGTGGAAGCCAGCACAGTGATGAGATGGGATTCTGGGATACCGGTAGTAAGAAGCCAGGAAGAGGAGGAGGTCACAGCAGATCGAGGGAGCAGCTTTCACCTCCATCTACCCTCAATTTTAACAATTTAGAAGACTTCCCACCAGTCGGATCATCACCCATCTCGCCTTTGTGAGTCCAAACAAATCAAACATATTTATTTTTTCTTCCTTTCATGTTTTTTCTAACAGTTTCTGGTTTTTCAGAATATCCAAGCCATCTAGAAGAATAAACCCAACGCCTGTCAGTGCGGAACGGCCTCGTTCTAAACCAAAGACCTGCTTTACATCCACTCCATTCACCAAACTGAGCAGTCCTCCAATGGGAGCAGAAGTGCTTGACGGGTCGATGAGAGTGGGGAGCCCCTTAAGTTTGCAAGAAGAGAGAGAATTGCTTAAAAGAGAAAAGTAAACAAACATCTTTTGTGTGATGTTGCTAAAATGTTGCACAATCTTTGTTTCATCGTCCTTACTTTTCATGTTTAGGAGCAAGCGTGCCCAGCAGCCTGCTGCTTCTTCTCCCTGTTTGTCCTCTCTGGAACCCTGCACGCCGCCTAAGACGGGAGTTTTGGGTGGAGCTAAAGTTACTCCCGAGCTGCAGACACTTTGCCCCGAACGATCAAAGGTTACCTTCACTCCTGAGCTGGACCTTCTGGCAGAATTATACTGCGCCTGCATTTCCGGTAAATGACTACAAGGTGGTAACAATTAGTCAAAAAAAAAAAAACACTAATTAGAAATAAAATAGATGTTCAGTTGAGACAAAGAAATATCTCCTGAAGATTGTACCTACATTTTTTTTTTGTTTTTACAGAGAACTTGGTGCCCAACATTTTTTTGGAGCTCTTCTTTGTCATGCAGTTGTTAACATCTATGTCTCCACCTTCTAATGACGCTGAAGAACAGGAAAGCTTCAGCACCACAAATTCAGGTGCTTCCTCGCTTCCCACACTCATATATAAATCTTTCAGACTCATAATAGAAATAATTATGACCTTTGACTCCAAATAATGATATTTGCAGATGTTTTAGAGAGATGTTACCTAAAGCAAGTACACAACTGTGTCTACTTTGCTGTGACTGTGCTGGAGAATCAATTCCAGTGAGTACTTTTTATTCTGTTTTTTCTTTAATATTGTGCTTGTAATTTGCATTTATAATGTCTATCTCTATCCTTTACGTTTGTCAGATTGGTCGCTCATTTGGACAAAGGAGCCCTGCGCCTGCTGGCGGAGAACGAGCGCGTGGCGTCTTTCTCTCCAGCGCTCAGGGATCTCCTCATTCAGGCTCAAGGCAAAAGCTCAGCAAAGGTGTCATTTGATGAAATGCAATCAGATGTATTTAAGTATACCGCAAAAAGGTAGCTTAAAACTAGGGAGGGAACACTGATCTTAAGAGGAAAATTACTAGAAAGTAGTAAAGTGTTCTGCCAATCCAGCAATTAGCTTTTACTTTACAAGTCAGTCTTGAAACGAGTTCCACACAATAATCCAAAAAGGGAAAAAGTTAGCTGATTGACAAAATGTCTTAATTGAATGTTATACAGCCCAAAAATAAGTTATATTTTTGTTTTAGTCCTAAGGAAGTGGTTTGTATTTGTTTTAGTACCTAATCATAGTTACAGTGACAGAAAACTAGTGTTACAAGTGGAAATTACTCATTTTAGAACCAAATTAAAATACAATCTTAGAACAATTTGGCCCATCTTAATAAATCCTCTAGCTCTTATTCTTGGAACATACATGTAAAAGTTTTATTTAAAAAATAAATAATATCAACATTTATTCAACTTTGAAAATTATCATTAAAAATGAACCAAAAATTACGATTCTCCTTATCTTCAGAAGATAAATATTACAGTATTTGAAAATGTCAGTGAAATAGCATTTAGCATGTCCTAAATTAAATAACTAATTATTTTAAGTCTTGAATCAAGTTTTTCCTCTATTGTCAAGGATGAAAAGCAAAATGATTTGACTAATTTTATTAATAATTTCCTCATTTCTAGATCTTAGTGTTTATGTGACAAAAAAATCCAATTTTGAGAGAAGCTCGAAAAGATGCAGGACAAAGAGAAATTTTATTTTAAATGTCTAAAAACAAGGTTTTAAATCATTGCAAGTATCAAATAGTTTGTAGTCTACATTTTTATGCACAATTATGTTCTGTGTTCTATGAAGGATAACATTTTTATTTTTACCTTTAAGAAACAATTTTTATTGTCAAGTTAGTATTTTATTCCTTAACATTCTGGATTTTTTGTTCTTTTTTGCAGCTCTCTCCATCAGTGTCCACTTTCATTCATTCAGTCCCGTTCCAGCCAGACACGGACAACCGCTCCAACTTTGGGAACGACAAGGCCTTCCACACCTTTAAGAAACAAAGGTGACTCATGGCACTGCTGTCTTTTTATTTTTATTTTTAATTCTGTTTTATTATTTTACAACTTTTCAAAATACAACAGTTTTTTTTTAAGTGTAGTCCCATGCCTTCCGATTAGCAAAGTGTTTGTGTTGAAACTAGCAGATGTGGGTTTGATTTGAGTCCAAAATGTGGAACCTGGTTGCTGTCAAGATGATGCCCAAACACTAACATTAAACTCATCATTTGCTGGAAGCAAAAATGTCACAGCTGTAGCCGGAAGCTGAATTTTTTTAGGGGAAGGACTTGATTAAACATTCAGCAATTTTTTCTTTAAATCTAGAAACATGTTTTAAATATTATTTAGAAAAACGTCAAATTTAACAAATTCTCAGCAACACCAACTATTTTTTGTTAAACCTTTATATTAAATGAATTTAAAACATTAAATAAGGTATTTTGAAGTTCTGTGATGCGTTTTAGATATGGGTTTGAGCTTTATTTATGTGTCATTTTGGTGGTTTATATAAATATAAAAGTATAAAAACAATGCAGTTTCAAACCCCACACTGTAAATATAAACCAAAATTTAGATTTATTTAAGTTTTGTTTTTGATTTTTCAATAAAATAGAAAAAAATAAATGGAATAAAAAGCCTTTATTGTTATCGTACACAGAATAATGACATTTAACTGCAGTTCCCTAAAAGTGGACACACAAATAGAATGAAAAACAGATAAAAAAAATATACTAGAATCAGGTGGTTCTTGGTATAAATCTAGAGTTCAATATTTCAACAGCTTTTGGAAATTGTCAATTGTCCTCTGTCAGTGTATTTTACGGCCTTCTTTGTGATTGTCCTCTCAGAGATGTGTTTTATGAGGCGCTGCGAGAATGGGAAGACCTTCATAACGAACCAGGGTGGAACTTTGACGCTTCGCTCGGAGGACGAATCAGGCAAGTGGACTTCTGCTGACTTTCCTCCAAATATCTGAGCGAGGATTTAATTCCTGCCTGTTTCCTTTTCCATCCTAGAGGAATGATGAATCAACTCACCTCTGCGGGAAATCATTCTCATTTTGCTCGCTTGTTCCTCAAGCAGCTCGTCCAGGTAAACCCGCCACCTTTACTCTGTAAAGTGTTTCGTTTTCTGATGATTTCATGGATGATTCTTCAGATGTGTAAAGGACCACGGATGAGCGGCGCCCCTGGAGAACCTCCGGACGCCGACTTGCTGGAAATGCTGGGAGCCGACGGGCTGGGTCGCCTGAAGCGTCTGGAGGAGCGCCTCATCCAACCCCACGGGATCGTCGGCCCGTGTCCTCCTCCGTCCTTTCCTGGACATCAGGAATTCTTCAGGGATTTTATCCAGACAGCGAGCTGGTGGGTTTAAAACTATCTGTCAAAAGATGAAATCTGAGATTTTAAAGACGACGTTTGTGCGGCAGCTGCCAGCTGAACCAGCATCTTCAGGACAGCTTGTGTCAGCAGCTCCTGCAGCTGGACGAGGTTTCCATCCTGAGCCCCTCTGCTTCCATTAAGGAGGAGGATGAAGATGGAGACATGGAGCAGCAGGTTGGAAACTTTTGGCACAAACTCTGCATGACATTAAACAGGAGAACCTCTAATCATGATTGTACCCCCTCTGAAAGGACGAGAAACAGCGGTTCTCCTCGGTTCTGCTTCTGGCTCGGCTTCTTGCGAAGTTCCTGGGTTTTATTTCCTTTCTTCCCTATCAAACGTCTGAGAGGCCGTCCAGGGAGATACAGGAGGCGTCTGTAGCCCTGCGCAGCAAGGTGAGGCATGAAAAAGTCTAAATTTGATTACTCCACGCTGCTCCTTCTTGGTTTAATTAAACCTAACGGTACCACAGAGCGTGCCGGTTCTGGACGTGTGTGCCGTGTTGGATAACAGTGTTCGGCGGCGGCGCACCATCCTCACTGTGCCCTGGCTGGTGGAGTTTCTCTCCATGCTGGACTTCGTGGGTCCTCTTCTGCTCTGCTACAGGACGGCGTTGGGGACCCTGCTTCTCCTCTACAGGTCTGACAACATTTATTTATCTTTTTTTAGATTATGAGGTGAATTAAATCTCATGTACAGACGGTTTTTGGTGATGTTTTGTAGGAAAAAAAAATACTTTATTGTGAAAATTTTTGGCAAATTCCGATGACCAGGAAGCATTTTTTTCATAAATAAATCCTCAAGCTATTTAGTTTGTGAGGTATAAATTCAGCCAAAATAATAATAAAAAGTTAGATGAAGGGTGGAGAAGAGAATCTTATCAACTGACTTTTTTTTTTACATCCATGATCACTGATTTGCAATCTTTATAAATATGCTAGTAAAGATTAGTAAAAATATAATTTGGGGACGATATATTTATTGCTTTGAAATTTAGAATAATTTTTGAGTTTATGTTTATGACCTAAAACAAAGCCGTAAGCACAGCACTACTGCCGCCGGAGGTAAACAAATCTTTGTGTCAGTAAAACTTCCTGTTTTCAAAGTAAAACTAGTGAGGGCTTTTTCTTCTGTTTAAAAAATGTGACTGAAGTTCCGCTCAATGACATGATGTTCTAAATAAAAGTATAAATGATGGTGATTTAAAACATACCATTTTTATTTTTACACATCCAGTAAAACTCAGACACATAGCAACAAACATTATATTAAAAAGTAAGACTCTTGGTTCGATTCATGAATCGTTGAGTTTGATTTGTGAATCGGACCAGATCGCCACTTAAGTAATGATCCACAGCCCTATAGTTTATATTATAAAAACACAAATAGCCAAAATAAACCCTCTCTTTTTTGAGTTTTAGTTTGGAAAAAAGTGCAGAAAAGCTTGAATTTATTTTTTAAATAAAACCCAATGAAAATATATGTGTCTAACCTTTATTTATCCAGGCAGCACAGCATTCCTATGTACAACTGTGGGATGGAAAAAGACAAGAAAGAGATTACAAGAGCAAGAAATTAAATAGAATCTGATGAAACACAATCTAAAAATATAAAACCCTACAGTCTTTTCACTGTGTGACAGGAGCATTTATCTATAAAAACTAATGTAAGTTCTTTTTTTATCCTTTATGCTCAGGATAAAATGACAAATGTGCAAAAAACATGTACAAAAGAGAAAAAATGAAAGAAAAGCAGAATCTAGTTGAAAAAATTAACAAATGTCAACTTTACAGAAATATTTAACACTAAAGTATAGTTTCTATTGTCATTTTTCACTTTGAAAAACCATGACTGCTCCTCCACCTGCAGTCTAATTCCAGTTGTTTATGTGCAGACGGCTGCAGCTGCGGCGCTGCGCAGACGTGTGTTACCTGAACAAGCTCCTGCTGGTGTCCGTGTTGGGCTGGCTCTTCCACGTGAGGCTCCGCTGCTGTGGAAAATCATGACCCCGGTCCGTTCCACGAGAACTTCAGTCAACTTTTGCTCTGACTTGTTTAGATTCCAGCCATTCCTGATGACTTTTTCTTCACTGCTGAGTTCACGGCAGCAGTAACGGTGGAGGACGGGGACTCGGGTTCTGTTGGACTTGTATGGAGAACCTCCTGTTTGTTTTGTCCTGAAAGCGTTGATTGTTTGTTTCACTTGTTTTTCTCTATTTTAGGACTGCATTCCTCTGGTGGATCAGCAGCTTCTGTATTTTTGTTGTCCGTTTCTCAGTGAGTATTTATATTTTGTTTGGCGCTTTGATCGTGTTTGCTGCTTTTTTTTAAACGTTTTGCTTCTTCCAGGTGAGTTTCGCAAGCTCCTTGCCGCCTTTGTGTCCGGCAGCACGGCGAAGAGCGGAGGAATCATTCGCAAAATCACGCCCACCTCTGCTGAGCTCAAAGACACGCCCATCGCCAACAGGTCGCAGCAGAAGCTGCAGGTGAGCGTTCAGGCCTGCAAAAGTCAAACGCGTTCAACCCGCTTGCTTAAACTGAACTCCCTGACAGGGGGAGCTGGAGCAAGCCTTTTTCCATAACCAGCCCCCATCGTTGCGGCGGACGGTGGAGTTCGTGGCCGAGAGGGTCGGATCCAACTCCGTCAAGCACATGAAGTCTGTGATGACGCTCCTTTAACATGTTTCTGTGACTTCTACATCCTGAACCTTTTCTGTCTCTCTGCTTCGTGTGGATCTTCATCAGGGCGACGTTGGTGAGTGAGCTGATGGACAGAGGAGAGAAGATCTTACGAGACAAACTGAAGTCTCTGAACTTCAACACATCAAAACTGAATGAGTCCATCTGTGCTCTGCTGTGCGACGCGGGCTTGGAGGCCTTGGAAAGAGCCACCAGGTACAGCTTCCTTCACAAAACGCTACTTTGAAACAGAGATGAGACAATAAGAACATTGTTTTACATCAGTCATTTCATTTAAAATCTCCTGAAAACCACAAAAATATTTGCTTTTCTTTCGTGTATGATCTGTGAAGAGTTTTACATTTTATTTAACAATAGTGGCAGAATTTGACACCATAAAGTTCATTAAAGTCCACATAACATTTTTAGTTTTATGTTTATTTTTAGCATTTGATGTTGTTTATTAAAGTTCTGAACTGTTTTTAACTTTAAAAATTAATATATAATTAAAGCAAGCCTGATATAAGAGGAAAAGAGGTGTATGTGTCTTTATTCTTCTATTTTGAGGTTTGTGTCTCCTGTAAAGTCCCACTCTGATCATCTTTTGAGTGATTTTAAAAGTGTCCCCAGTGGTCTTTTAATTATAAATTAGCCATTTTTAGCCATTTTTTTTTTAAAGTGTCATTTCTTAGGACATAGTTTCTGCAGAGTGGCAGGGGTTCATGAAAAATTCACCTCTGGGTTGTGGGCTGGACTGCTCCCACAGTTCCCTGCCCTCATCATGTCAAGCTAGCACGTTCCTTTAGCACAGCCTTCAACACTTCTAACTTAAAAACAAATTAAAGGTTAAAAAATCGTTCTTCAATCGTGGGATATATCATATGTATCGTATCGCGAGACATGTATCACGATACACGATATCGCCAGTCTCTTGCCAATAAACACCCCATGTCTTTAAATGTATTAGTTACTTGTAAACTAATAATTATCAATTTGATTTTTGGTATTAGAAGATGATTTGCAATCTTTTATTCTGAAGCTTGTTTTTATTTCTTCTCATTTTCAGATTTTGTGATGAGAAAAGCCTTGAAGCTGTACGAACGCTGCTCCCTGAAGAGACCTCCCCCACTGTAATTTCACTGACAAACTTATTATGTTTAATAGTTAGAGCAAATTGAATGAAAAATGTCATCTTTATGATATAAATATATACTTTTATTTAAATCATTTTTTTGTAGGTTCTCAGAACATCTGAAAGCATCACGAAGCGTCTGGCTGCAGAAAAAGCCTGCAGCTGGCTTTCTGCTAACATCACAGGTAAACTGATCAAAGATCTCTGAAAAATGAGAAGTCTGTATACATTAGTAATTTTTTGTTTTTTTCATAAACTATTCAAAATGTATTTTTCCTTCTTTTAAAATAATTGCAACTATTTTTTTAAGGGCAGATTAAACTTTTAAAAATGTTTTACATCCTGTCGTAGGTAATAAAAAGATGGAATTTAATGGGGTTTGATTATATTTATTCCTATTTTGGATGAAGAAAAGAAACCAGAACTTGAGAAATGCTTCTTCTGTTGTGCAGTGCTCATACGGCGGGAGTGGAAGATCAGGTTCGACCGTGTGATGAAAGCTCTCGGCAGTCCGGACTCTGTCAACGTGAGCGGCGCCGAGGTGGATCCCATCGCTCAGGATCGGCCGGTCGGTCCGAAGAAGAAACCGGGAAGCGAGCGGGCGATGATTTGCCCTCCTGGCTGTGACCACAGTGCTGCTCTGCCGTCGGACGTCCTCATTGAAATGAAGGTACCTGTAAATATTTCTTTTTTTTTCGGAGTGGCTTGTCGGTATAAATCAGAAATTCCAGCAGAAATCATGTTTTCATTTATTTAGGAGCTGTTGAGCATCGCTGTCGGACCCAGAACGGAGGCTGAGCTGCCAGCCGGATCCCAGATTAAAGCTCTGCTGCACCGAGCAAGAGACACTCTAGCCTGCAGGAAGGTACGCAGGAGACGGCGGCGAAACTGCAACGTTTTTTTTTTTTAATCTAATTTTTTAATATGGATTGCATATTTTCTTTTTCTGAATCTTTTAGTTCCAAACTGCTGTGTCAGAGCAGATGCTTCTGAACTCTACAGTACTACTTGCCTGCAAGTTGGGTAAGAAGGTCCAACCTTCTACAGTTATTCAATTAATTAAGACAATTATTCTGTACATTTAAAAAAAGAATTAATTAGTACATTTTTATGTAGAAGTATTTTTCTCAAATGAACTCTAAAGTACAAATATATTTAGATTTAGTTTAGGTTCACAAAAACAATCTGCAAAGTAATAAATATATAAATACACCATAAAACTAAGTGTAATAAACAAACAAAAATTTGAATGTGAAAAAAAACAAAAAAGCAGTGGGCCGAGAATCAAACTTTGAGGAACACCTAAAAAAATCTGAGTTCAAATGAGTAAAGTTTCATTCAGTACCAGAGGAAATAGTCCTGAAAAAAAAAAAAAGAACATGTCAATAATTAGAAATGAGTACCGTAATTGGTATTAAGTTGGTACCAGTACCGACATACACACTACTACCTGCACCACATGAAAACTCCGTTTTTAATGCTTCGTATCAAATTAGTCAATCACCTGTATTCTATTCTGTTTTCCTTTACTATTTTATTTTTTCATCGACTGTGGTCGGGCTCATATAAGAACCGGTGAAAGTGGGCGGAGCTTCAGTCAAAATGTGCACTAAAATTTGAGAGTACTTCACTCAAAGACTCAAATTCAGTGACATGATGGATAAAAGTGACATGTACAACGCTCTGAAAAAAAAATGGTCACCGTGGCGATGAGTGGTAAATATGAATTTACTTCAGCTTGTGTGAAAATGGAGATGCAGACTGTAAGAAAGAATTAAATAAAGCGCATTCAAGCCCTCTTCTTCACTTTGTAATGCTGCTTCATTCCAATTTAACGTTTTTGGAAAAAATGTGCATGACTTTGATTTATAAAGCACCACATATGCAACAAAAACTATTTGAAAAAATTGGTGCCTATCCCTACTAATAATTAGTTAAGTGTACTCCGTAAAACTATATATTTGTTTTCAGTTGTTAAAATTGGTGGGTTAGGTTTATTATTATCCACAAAAATATCAAGTGTTTTGCCTTTATTTGTTTTGTAGTAACAGGTGAACTTCCAGTGCTCATCGTGTCCTCGGGAAGCGACACTGTGGAGTCGGAGGTTTTGCTTCCAGATCTTCTGGAGCAGCTTGCTGAGCTGTGGGAGATGAACTTCCTGTGTCCTGACGCCTTTCATCAGCTCTTTGCTCCTCTCACCGTCACTGCTCTTCTGACGGTCGCCGACTCACAGGTATGCAAGACTGATTAAATGCAGCTACAAACACAGAGTGCACAGCTGTCTGGTAGCATTTAGACCAATGGTTTCCAACACTGCTCCTTACCCTGCTTTTATTTTAATCCTTCCATTAAAACATGAAATAATCTATTCTAGCTAATCAAGTGTAATTAGGGCAGGGTGAGCAGAAAAACAAGCAGCAAATATTTAATTTTAAAACTTTTAAGATACCTTTTAGTTTGTTGGAATCATTGTCTTAAGCATTTCTGTTTCCTAAATAAGAGTGTCTTGCATTTTTGTACCTATTTTTTTATTGTTTTGGAGAACGGAGGAAAAGCGTTTGACTATGAATTACTGAATCAGCCTTTAATTCCGTTTTTTCTGTTATTGCCAAATTCTTGTCATTTGTGTTATTTATTTTACCAATTCATGTTTTATCATTTTTAGGCAACAAACTACCTTTTCCTGGTCCGAAGACTGGTTGACAAAGGCTTATTGAGCGAGGAAGCTGTCATATCTCATTGGAGTAAATTAACAGATATGACGTGGCCAGTGGTAAGATGACAAGAATTTCTCTTACATATTTTTAGTTCTTTTAAAAAATCTTTATTATTTACTTTAATCATCTTTTTTTCAGGAGTTAATTAAAAATTTCCAGCTCCAGTCGCAAAGGATGCAGCTGTCTCCTCCTGCAGCTGAGATGCTGAAGAGCATTGACAGGTTGCAGGTCTCCCAACAGCCACTAGAGGGAGCAACATGACAACAACAAACCCACAGCTGGCTCCTTTCTGTCTTGTTCCACATGTTTTCTTCAAAAGGAAGGCAACTTTTTGTTGCTGCTTTTTCTTTTCAAAGCTGTTTTGCACCTAGCTTTTGTAGAAAGTTCAGCTGAGATTCTAAAAAAAGATGTGGGACAATCTTTGTGCAGATTTAGGATTTTTAAAAGTCAGAATTTGAAATGAATCATGTCTGATTGCCTTTTTATAAACTTTGTGTTAAGCACTTTCACGCACTGCCTTTTAGAAACTGCGTGTACTTTAAATGTTTTGTTCATGTTGGACGCTGTATTCACTGCTGATTTTATTAATGGAACTTTTTTAATGTTGCCTTAAAGCAATAAAGATTCAATCCGATTGAAACTTGTGGTTTATTTTTAATTAATAGAAGTGATATGAGAATGAGCAGTCCTGTCATAGGACGGAGGCTCACGGGGAGGGCTGTGCCGCCCTGTCCGCCCTCCCCTCCCGCCGCTGTCTGTCCTGCAGGAAGCTTTCTCCTCTTTGTGGAGGAGCGGAGAGCCGGCGGGCGGTTGGAACTTTCACTGACCGAGCATGGCTCTCTCTGCCTGGATGTCCGGACCGGTTTAGGCGTGCTTCGAGTCGAGCGGTAGCACCCGCTATGTTCGGCGGGGAAAGGCTTCTTTACCCTCGGATTACTTCAACTGGCGAGTGAGTCATGGCAAATGTCAAAGTTGCAGTTCGGGTTCGACCGCTCAACTCAAAGTAAGTTAGCTAATTTATTACACTGCTAATTTAATAATATTTTAAAACGTTCTCTTAAAAAAACAACTTTATTTCATTTTTATTTATTAAAAAAAGTTTTATTTTTTCTACTGTAAAACATAGATAAAACGTTTTGTGCAGCTATTTAAACTTTTTTTTAAATAAAAGTGCGTCACTTTTTCTTTTTAAGCTAGCTTGATAGCTTGTTTAAAGGTGCTTTAATAGTTTGCCAGTTAATTGTCGCGTGCGCCTCCGAGATTGATGACGTCATGACGTCACAAGCCGCCCTTAACGGCTCGAATTTGAAATGAAATTTATTAGAAGAAGCACAAACTCCCAAATGTTCTATTGTTTATGTGTTGGACATTTCGCCTCTCCCCCGAGGATGATAAGGTCCATTCTGATTTATTTATTGTTTTCAATAGAAAAGCAGAACTTTTGATACCAAACAAACTCCTTATCTTTTAGATGTAGTGGATTAAACTACTTAATTGCTTACTGGTAGACTTGATGTTGTGCAACATAAATGGGTATACAATCAGAATTTTGGGGAGAAATCTGACTGTAAATCAGATTTTTCAGGGTGTGTTCAGACAGGACACATTTGGTTTGCTTAAAGAGTACCAGAGTTAATTTCCCCTGATAATCTGGAATAAAATTTAAATCTGAATATACATAAGCGGACCGTGGTCCAGGACCAGGAACCCATGTTTCGAGGTGATCTCAGATAATTTCCAATCGGACTGAGCTACGGTTCGCTCTGGATTTCTTCAGTCTAAAAAGGCTCCATGCTCTGAGCTGAACAACTGGACCAAACAGGCCACCGTAGTTGGGCATTACGGGATGTAAACTTTAAGTTTCATTCCAATCATCTTTTGATCTATTGTGAACGCGTTTCCAGTGTTCTTTTAGTTATGATTATGCTGTTTTAGCCAAAGTCAAAAAACCTGTGTCGTTTTCAAGGACAGTTTCTGTGTGAGGCACTGGTGCGGTGTGCCTGCCAATACTTCCCATCATCACTTTGTTTACACGCTCTCCCACTAGCTTACAGCCCCTCACACCTCCAAACTAACATTACCAGTTGAACAAAAACGTAGACTAATATTGGAGCTATCCAGTCGAACCGTTCTGAGCCAGTTCAGATGAGGAAAACCAGAACATTTATGGATCTATTCATCTGTAGGTGGATGCATTGGAATGAAGCGGAGTTGCGAGCTTGTGACCCACCCAGCATATTTTCAACATCACTAAAACAAGTTAAACAACATTTTTTTGAATAAGAAATACACAGAAACACAATTTTAAGCTTAATTTTGTTTATATTGCCCTCCATCTTGGGAAAATTCTACAAAAACATGTTAAAAACAACATTTTATTGGAGTTGCTCTACATGTTAAGACAATTTTTACCTTCCAAGTTATGTTTTCCAAACACAATCCCTGGTTATTAGGCAATTTTTAAGCATTTCAAACTAATTTAGAAAGACTATTCACAATGTCCTCATTATTTTTGTCATATATAAAGTGCTTTTAATACACCAGGTAACAGATAAGATGTTCATTTGAGGTATAAAGTGTTCTTACTTTTATGGTTTTGAACTCTTTTTGAGGGGTCTTGATGAATCCCATCATCTGAATTTAAAGAACCCTCTCTTTAAAACATCACATTTCTCATCTCATCATGTATCGTTTCAAAGAAAGAGTTTAAAGTTAGATGGCATGATTTGATTTGATTTGATTTGACTTTAAAGACAAAGTCACCTGGATGAGTCAGGACCTTCAATTACCTTGTTTTTAGTTTACATGCATTCGTTAAGTTTTATTTCGTTATAAGGTTTGTGGATTTGGGAAACCTGACCCAAGTCAAGTAAATTCCTCCATTTGGTTAAAAAAAAAAAAAAAAATTATATTGTTCGCCTATAGTTCATCTGAACACTCCAGGAGGATTGCCAGGAATTGAAGCATCAACCCAATAAATTAGGCTGTGAGAAAGCTTTTTATATCAAAACCTTAATAAACTTATTACCAAAAGTGGTTTACTTAAAATTTTTACTGTGGTATGTCTTTTTATTGTGTAAGAAATAGGAAATCATAACAAGCGGTTTCACTTTTAGCAAAATTCATCAGTAAATTATTGTGATTATGAAAAAGGAAAAAAAAGAAATAGAAAAAAGAAAAAGAAAGTAATTTCTGCTAACCAGGTGCCTCAATGAATAATCACTACATATGTTTAAGATAAAAATAGATGTGATTAAATATTGTTTGTAGATTTATCATAGTTTTATCCTAATTATATGTTGATTTTTGCATTATTGTCTTATTTATTTGAGGTATAAAACATGTGTGGCTGATCAAGCACATACCTCTCCTCACCTCGTTGCATTATTAGGGGAAATACTTCACCGGGATGAGAAACAGGTTTGTGGGCTCTTTGGAAACTGTGTGTAGTTATGCTGTGCGTTTCTTTGAACTCCTGCTGGGTTCGTTAGGCTGCAGGCCTCTACAGTAGCATAACAAAGCATTATTGTGGATGCTCTGGGAGGGACAATGATTTCCCCCCAACCGGTTTTCCTGCTATCTTTGCATAACAAAGGGATGTTTAATATTTAACGTTGACTGTCATGCAAATCTGTGCTGCCTCATTTACTTGATGATTGTGTTATCTGCTCTTTAAACTGAAGGATATTGCTTCTCTGTATGTTTCAATGACAGTAGGCTGATTTAATGGATCAATGAGATTGAGGGTGCGACCTTTGCAGGAACTGAAATGTGAGATTTCTGTTTTTTTATTAGATCTTTTTTCCATCCTGGAGTGCCGCTCCTTCATGCTGGCCTTACATTGAAGCTTGCTGGTGGTTTTGGGCTGGGCTGCAGTCAGGGCTGACAAAATTAATCCCACGTGGTGAAGCGTAGGGAAAGCTAAAGCGTGTTTTTATATCTTCCCCCCTAGTCGTAGAAAAGAGAAACGATGGGAGCAGCATTCGTCATCAAACCATTATTGCTCCTTAAGATTGAATTTCTGTCAGGCCTCACGCCGTTATTGCCTCCATCTAGCCGTGTGTTGCGTCAGATGCTCTCAGTCCAGCTGCTGGAGTTGCTTTACGCACGATTACGCACACAACAGTTGCGCTCACCAGAGAAAGTCTCTGGAGCAAGTTGGGGGGGAGGCGGGATTTGTGGCTGTTTTCGTTTGAATCTGAAACTGGTCAGTGGTACACTTGTGTTTCAATTTCATGGATGGGCTGCACACAACGCCTCATTGTGGTAACTGTCATGTGATGGCCTGGAGTCAAGGGAAACTCTCACAAATGTATGTGGACACCCTCTCAATTACATCATCTGCTCTACAGGAGGGCTGCAGACTTTGAAAAAGGCTGCATGTCCTAAAATGAACTGAAACTTCTGTTCAGTTTAGCTCTCTGCTTGTGCTGCCACATACGATTATTTTAATAGTCGACAAATAAACAATTATTTTTACAGATTAGTCAACTAATCGGGTCATGCACAAAATTGATGCAAACCACATATCTGAACCATAATTAGCTTTAAGCTAACTAAAAACTATATATATAGTATTGCCTGTGATATTGCTAGTGTGAATGCTGTAAGCTAAATTGGTCGCTGAAGATGCTGAAGTTAATAACCTGCTAAAATATTAGCTAAATGCCAAAATAGCCTACAAAATTGAAAAAAAAACTAAATTATTCAAAACAGCTAGCATGTACTTGAAAATTAGCTAAACCCCAAAACATCTTAAAAAACAAAACAACCCCCCCCAATACATTAACCAAAATAGCTAACATGCAGCCGAAAATGAGCTAAACTCCAAAATAGCCTTAAAACAAACAAAAAAAACCTAAATTAGGCAAAATAGCTAGCATGTAGCTGAATATTAGCTAAACATCAAAAAAGCCTAAAAAATACATTAGCCAAAATAACTAGATGCAGCTAAAAATGAGCTAAACTCCAAAACAGACTAAAAAAACAAAAAAGCCTAAATTATTCAAAACAGCTAGCATTCAGCTGAAAATGAGCTAAACTCCAAAATAGCCTTAAAAACAAACAAAAAAAACATACATTAGCCAAGCATGTAGGTAAATATTAGCTAAGCTTCAAAGTAGCCTAAAAAAGGCCTAAATTAGGCAAAATAGCTAGCATGTAGTTGAAATATTAGCTGAACTCCAAATTAGCCTAAAAATCTTAATAAATGCCAAAATAGTTCAAAAAGCTAGCAGAATGCCATTATACCTCTGAATTTTACTACACTCTGACTCCTTATGGTATAAAGTAACAACTGTTTGACTATTAAATTAGTCGTCGACTGTTTTCAAAGTCAATTAGTCGACTAACTGTGGCAGCCCTACTCTCTGCAATTAATTCTCCTTTTTTAAGCAATTTTTTTATTATTTAATTGAATCTAAAACAACTTTTTGTCTTGTCTTACAGGGAGAGCCTTGATGGTGGGAGGCTTGCAGTTCAGGTAGATGATAAGTTTGTGAAGATCCGAAACCTAAAGGTGAGTATGGAGGCACAACCGCTGAACACATTTGCGTTTCGTTCGTTTGTAAGTCTCTCTGAGGGTTTGACGAAGCAACAGGATGTTTACGACTTCATGTCAGCCTTTTCCTGCTTGAGCTCATGGATTTAAAGACCCCGGCATACCAATAAACTACAGCCCACACAAGATATCCCAATAGAAGTTCTTCAAAAATCCACTTTAATAAGAAGCAAAACAACCACAAACTTTAATCTTGAATGACTTTAGTCTTGTGACTTTAACAGAGCAGATGTTTTACGTTTCCTATCCTCTAGAGATCAACAGATGACACTTTTTAATCTTTTACTTGTCTGAGACAAAAAACTTCTGTAAAGCTACATTTCCTCCTTTTAGATATAATGTTTCAAGCACAAAAATGACAAATTAATCTTTAAATTTTACCTCTTAGTTTTCATTTATGTAGATTTTGCATTTAAAAACTAATCATAAAAGTTCAAGACTAAGCTCAATTTCTTTAGTATCTCATACATTTATTGTTCTCCTTTGTGTACATAGATGCTATTAATGTGGAAGTCTGTGATCGAGTTTAGTTTTAAAAATCTTTTTCAAATGAAATGACGAGGAGAACTTCATTCTTTTAGCCACGGAGGAACATCCGGGCTCCATGGTTCTCCTGTGGGGATAATTATTTTTGGAAAGTAGGTCAACAAATCTGACAAAAATGATGAAACAGAGATGTTTTCTTTCTCACAGTTGTCATAATGAATAAAAAAAGTTAAGAAAACAGTACATTCTAAATTAATATACAGTGGGGCAAATGTTTTTAGTGAACCACCAATTGAGGAACAGAAATCTTAGAAAGATGAGAGAGGCCGGTAATATTTATCATAGGTATACCTCAACTTTGAGAGACAAAATAAGAAAATAAAATCCAAAAAAATCACACTTTCTGATTTTTAAAGAATTTATTTGTAGATTGTGGTGAAAAATAAGCATTTGGTCACTTAGTTCTGTAAGAGAATCTTCTGTCTTCCACTCATTACCTGTAATAATAACACCTGTTTTAACTTATTATCTATCTAAAAAAACACCTGTCCACAACTAATAAATTAACCTTTTTATTTGTGATTAAAAGTTGAGTCTATTCAGACATTAGTCTATGTATTTAGTTAGTAAGTTGCATAAAAGCTATAAATGAAGAAACTAAATCCCCCAAAGTAGATTTAAATTTAATAAATGTTGGGATCCTTTGAACATCCTCCCTGTGCTAACAAGTTAATGTCATTTAAAATGCTTCAGCGTACAGATCCCAGAAGACTCCCAGCATCACTGAACCTGAAGAGCCTTTCCATTAAACGCAGCAGTTTTGTTTTCCAGTCTGTTTGCTGCTCCTCAAAAGTTCATGCTTTCCTCCCCGTAAGCAGACCGGTGGCTCGTATCAGTGCACTAAGCTGGAAAACAGCCGGTTAATGAACGGAAAAGACTTGCTTGCATTTCATCTCTATGTCGTCCCAAAAACACATTAATACATTTCTTAAAGATAAACTGTTTTTTTTTATGACTTCATTACGTGATTACAAGTGTCAATTTCATAAAATATTTGCAAACTGATCAGTTTTTCTGTTTGATTTCTTCCTGAAGTTGGATGGACGGACGGAGGGAGCGGTCGATTCCAGGGAGAAACTTTTGGAGTTTTGCTTTGACTACTGCTACTGGTCGGTGGACCCTGCTGAGCCTCAATACGCCTCGCAGGAGGAGGTAGAGTTAAACTTCCTTCTTGATGGGTTTCTTTCCTGTTTATTTTTAATCAATAGGTAATTTCTTAAACGACAATGGAACTGTTGAGGTGAAGACCTAAAAAGAGGCTCATCTCATGCATCTCATCCCAAACATTAAACAGGGTTTCTACTTGTGTTGCCACAAACGACTATCATTGATTATTTTTTCTGATTAGTCGACTAATCAGGTCATGCGCAAAGTGGATATAAAGCACACATCCTAACCATCATTAGCTTTAAACTAACTAAAAACTAGATATATTCACATTAGCCTTATCTACGATAATGCGATAAAGGGGAATTTGTCCGCTGAAGATGCTGAACTTGATAGCTGAAAACGGTGAAGGTGATAGCCCGCTAAAATATTAGTTAAATGCCAAATTAGCTTGAAAAAATAAAAAAAGCCTATGTTAACCAAAACAGCTAGTATATAGCTGAAAAATTAGCTGAACTCCAAAATAGTCTAAAAAAAAATAGCCAAAATAGCTAACAAGTAGCTGAAATACTAGCTAAACTCCAAAACAGCCTAAAAAACGTAATTAATGCCAAAATAGTCCAAAAAGCTAGCGTAATGCCTCTATACTTTCAACTTTACTACAGTCGGACTCCATATAATATAAAATAACGACTAATCGACTCGTCGACTATTTTAGTGGTATATGAGTTGTTGATTAGCTGACTAATTGTGGCAAATTTAAGACTTTTAAAGACCTTTTTAAGGCCACACATGTCAAAACTTAAAACAGAATTCTCAGTCTATTTCCCATTTTATTGATTTATTCTCATTTTATGAAAACTTTATCAAAACTGTAGCTTCTTATCTTGTTGTTTGTAGTTTGTACCGTTCAGCATATTGGTGCATAGCAACTGTTTATTTACATGACTGTTTGTTTACATTGTTTGAACAAAAATTGTCACGGTTGAAAATGTACAGTTTTGACATGAAATGTGAAACGGAGAAGATTCAAGCACCATTTTTAGGGCTCAGATATCAAAATTAAATCATTATCATTTTCAAATTAATAAATTCCATGGTTTTAATCGTTTTTGGGACCCGGATTAAAGACCCACTCCAAACTCCAGTCATCCTTTGATCTATTTAAAAGTGGTCTTTTCAATATGATTTGGCCATTTTTAGCCAAAATAAAAACACAACAAAAACACTTAATTTAAAACTGCATTTTTTGTCTGCTCTTGATTAACAACAATTTGAATAAAAAATACTCATATATGCAATTTTAAGCTTAATTTTCTTCATATATGTTTGTATTCATCAAAAAAATGCCACAACTACAAGTTAAAAACATGATTTTCATCAGAGTGGGCCTTTAAAACAAGCAGGATCAGTGAAATCTGAGGACTTTATCTTTTGTTATGGAGGATTGCACACCATCCATTACCGCCAATTTGTTCTGGTTCATTTAGACACCTAAACATTTGAAGTTTTTAATCTTGTTTTGCTTTAGTTGTGTTGTTGATGGGTGGAGACCCCAACTACACAACCTCCAAAGGAACAACCGGGAGGAAACACCGTCCTAGTGGACAAACCACAACAAGAGTTGGGCGTGTTTTTACACAGATGGCCACTCGGGGAGGGAAAAGGATATCGGCTCCATCTGTTACCCAGAAGTCAGCTTGCTTTCATGTCCTCGCAGGGATCGGGCATTTGGATATCTTTTCTTGCTTTGATTGGGGGTTGGGGGGTGTTGTTGGAGCCTAAGATGAACTCCAGATCAAGAGAAGGCAGTTTTATCAAGACATGAAACGTTTCGTGAGAGAAAAACAAGCCTGTGTGAAGCTGCAGACATCTCTTTGAGTTCTGTCCCAGCAGAACTGTCTCAGATCGGCTTGGTGGCTGTAAGGGATTCCTCTGATTGACCCCGGGTGGGCGAAAGAGCAACAGGGAATGACGAAGCTGTTCGAGTCAGATCTGACCTCTTTCTCAGCTCCAGAATCTCAAGAATGGACCCCTTTTAACAGAATCATGATCAAAATTCATCCCTGAATGTATTTCAATTGCAGATTTTAGGAGTGATGTCAATGTAAAAAAGCAGAAAATGGTGCATTTGTTTGACATAATTTAAATTAAAGCCACTTATTTACTGTCAAAGTAGATTAAAGTTTGCTTTCTGCAATTATGTTTATCAACACTCTTGTCTATTGTCTCATTTAACACTTCAGGGATTATCACGAGTTTCTCTGGAGCGTTTGCTGTCCTCTAATTAAACAAATCCTGTTAAAAATACTCCCTACGTTTGCCTTAAATGTTCTTCCGTTTAATGAGCTGATGCTATTTTGACCAGCGTGAGATTTTCCTGCTTCCAAACTTTCTTCTTGCCTGCCATACTTTTTTTTTCTGAGCAGAACAACAGTCTTGCTGTGTTTTCCCCGGAGACAATCTAGAAACTGGATCTCCTGCTTTTCCAGGGCTCCCTTCACTTACAGCTCCCCCCCCCCCTGCCCATATAATCTCTGTGTTCTCCGTTAAACATATCCATACGTCACCGATGCCTTTCACCAGCCCGCTTATGATGGTTTCCATCTTTGGTTCGAGCTCTCAAAATGCAGAAAAAAACAGCCTCTGCTACAGGGCGGAGCCTCAGATTTTGCTATATGTATCGCAGAGTTTGGGTAAACACAAAGAGAAGGGCTCTGCCAGGTAGAGTCGGTAATGGAAACCAGCTGTTACCAGAGAATAGCCGACAGTCTTGAGTTTTGTGGAACAAAGATGGACGTGAAAGAGTTAAAATGAAGACTTAATGACAGTTGGAGGGAAAAGGAAATTAGAGGGGGGCAGTAAAGAAAATGGAAAAGGGGTCCAGTTCTTATGAGCTGCCTCACAAGTGATATTTTACTGAAATGTCCATGTAAAGACGTCACTGCTGGGGATTGGGCAGGAAGCACGGTGGGGCTTTTTTTTTATCTGCAGATGGAGTCGGCTTGCTGGGGTTTTTCCCCTCCCTCCTCCATCGTCCTCCTCGGCTGTCTTTTGGCGACTGTCAGTGCAGCTGGATGCGGTGGATCTGGGTCTGTGTGTCAGTGCTGCTGCAGAGGGGAAGAGAACAGTGTCTGTGTGAGTGGAGGTAGAGCTCTGCACATGAGGGAGCGTTTAAGTCCCCCTCCACACATGGCTGGACCCCCGCCAAAGGCACATTTCAGTCTGGTCTGAGTTAAAGACAATCAAAACACCCAGTGACATATATATACACTTAGAAGTCCTGGTCCATACGCAGCAGAAGCACCTGTGATATGTGTTTATATTAGTTTGAATGATAGCTGTTTTCAAGAACTTGTGTTTTTGGTTAATATTTAGCCTTTTGGGGTTAAATTGAATTTTGCACAATAATATTTCACATTTGTTGCATCATTGGATGAAGGCGTCTGATCCTCAAGTAATGCAATGTTTGAACCATGCAATAAGTCTTTAAAATAACTTTTAAAGACGCACTCCATGGTGTTTTTGGTGCTTTCAAGGTTAAAGGTTTTTTATTTGTCATATATGCAAAAACGTACAATGAAACACATTGGAATTCTTGTGCAAAACTCTCAGAGTCACTGTTTGGGTTAAAGAGGAATGGGATTTCTGTACAAGTTTAAATAGTATAGAGATTACAAAATATGCTCATCAGAAACAATATCGCTAAAAAGTACAAAAGGTATAAAAATAGAATGATTAAAAAATACAAAAAGTATCAAAATAGAATGATAAAAAGTACAAAAAGAGCAATTTAAAGAGTCTTAAATATTGCACGTTGCATGCAATATTTCCTTGTTTCAGATGTCGACTTCATTAGAGAGATAAGGAATATACTTTCTGTCAAACTCATTTTGACAGGTGACCTTTGACCCTATAAACCCTTTATATATAAAATTGATATTAAATTGTTGCGTCATCTTGAGGGGCGGGGCACCTGTCAAATGAGTTTGATGGAAAGTGCGTTCCTTATCTCTCTCTCATTTGATTAAATCTTGTTTTAATCCCAGAAAAGAATTGACACGATAAATTAAAAGTTTAATAAACTATGGTCTTAATTGGCTTTATTTTTAGTTAGTTTATAGCGAATGATGGTTTAGATGTATGCCTTACATCGACTTTGTTGATTAGTTGACTAATCAGAAAAAATAATCTGTGATCAGTCGACTATTGAAATAATTGTTTGTGGCAGCACTATTTCTCTATTCAAATCATGAATCAGAAGCTCATAAATAAATGCTGTTGGAAAAAGAGATTATTTGTTGCATAGAAAATATGCTGGGCCGGCCACAAACTCCCTGATCCAACCACTTGTAGACAACTAGATCCATGTACGTCTTTGTTTTCCTCGTCTGAGCTGGTATCTCACACAAAACTGTACGTCTGGATAGCTCCAACATTTCTTTCCATTTTTGTTGCACTGGTAATGTTAGGTTGGGGATGTGAGGTTGACGTGTAATCTAGCGAGTGAGTGTGTAAACCAGCATGCCACGTGAGATGATCAGGTGTGCTGCAAAAGATGATTAATTTTCACTGATCTAAAAACATTTAGATTCACCAGAATACTAGCATTATCTCATCAAAAAGTGGTTTTTCCGACGCCTTTGTGGAGCTTTTCGGAATAAATGTACTAGTTTCTCACATCTTCCATGTCTTTCATAAGGGGGGGGGGGGGGGACTTTTGACAGTAGCTCCTCCCACATGCGCCGGGAACCTCACGTCAGGTTTCCAAACAAATTTTTTCACAAGTGTGAGGTTACATGCATTTTAAGAAAAACTACCTGAGCAAATTTGCAACTAATTTAGTTGGAAATTATTATTGAAAAGTATTCCAACTTTTTGGAAAAACAGCTGCAACTTCAAATTGTGTATTTTTTGTGCTTAAAATATTACAAAAAATGCACCCAAGAATTTTTTTTTTTTTTTTTTTTTTTTTTTTTTTTTTTTTTTTAGCTTTTTGGTGTACTTTGTGAAACACCGGTGTAAACGGAAAGCTCTCAGTTATGGGGGGCAATGGTCTTGCCCACAATTCAGAGGTGAATTGAATTCTTGCCGCTTTGCAGAAACTATGTCCTAGAAAATGACACACATTTTTTTAATTTTAGCCAAAAAATATTTCATAATTGTGATAAAAGACCACTGGGAACACTTTTACAAGGGTGCGGTTATACAAATTTTCTTCTTCCACTCGTTTTTAAGCAATCAATTAAACTCTACTTGACTTTAGTTAATAATCATTATATCAAATGAATCAAATGTGACATAAGTGTGTCTATTTTTTTGTTTGTTTTGTATTTTCTTGTCGATACATTTCATTATTTCTGTAATGTGTTTAAAAAAATGTGTTTTGTTCTGTATTTTTCACAATCTATGCTTGAAATCAATTAGTCAATCAATCTATCAAATTATGTTTAGAGTTTGTCTTTAAAGTTTTAAAACATCTTTTTGATGTTAAAATGTTTAAAAATTACAATCAGTTTTGTCTTTCCATTTAAAGTTTTTATGTTGCTTTACTATGAATCCAAAAACAATATTAATATCTCGGTAGACTTCCATAATACATCACAAATTTATCGTTATCGCAATATCAACCTGTGCAATGCACGCATCAAAAACGACGGCTGAAATTGTAATAAAGGAGGAAAATTTAAGTTCTGTTGAATTTATTTTACTACTCAAAACTGATGCAGTGAAATGGAAATGTATTAATTGTTTTGCTCATGTATCGCAATTCGTATCATTGTAATATTTGTCACTAATATCGCACATGGCAAGTAGGGCTGCCACAAACGATTATTTTAATAGTCGACTAATCACCGATTATTTTTTCCGATTAGTCGACTAATCGGGTCATGCACAAAGTTGATGTAAAACACAAATCTTAACCATCATTCACTTTAAACTAACTAAAAACTATATATAAATATATATATATATATATATATATTCACACTAGCATCATTATAGATGAAATGTAAGCTGAATTTGGCCGCAAAAGATGCTAGTGACGATGGCTGAAGATGCTGATAGCCAACTAAAATATGAGTTAAAGGCCAAATTAGCCTAAAAAAGCCTAAGTTAGCAAAGACAGCTAGCATGTAGCTGAAATAAAAACTCCAAAATAGCCTAAAAAACCTTAATAAAAGCCAAAATAGTCCAATAAGCTAGCATAACACCATTATAACTTTTAACTTTACTACACTGACTCCATTTAATATAAAGTAACGACTAATCGACTATTAAATTAGTCGTCGACTATTTTAATAGTCGATTAGTCGTCGATTAGTCGACTAATCGTGGCAGCCCTAATGGCAAGTTTTCTGCTATAATCTTTATCTGGGGAATTCATCCTTTCTATTCGTTGATTAAAACTTTTGGCTGGGGCTGCATGGTGGTGTAGTGGTTAACGATCTTATCTCACAGCACGAAGGCGCTGGCTCAAATCCCAGATGGACCCTTTTTGTGTGGAGTTTTCCTGTTCTCCCTGAGCGTATTTGGGTTTTCTCCAGGAACTCCGACTTCCTCTCACAGTCCAAATGCATGCTTCATAGGTTAATCGGTGACTCCAAATTGTCCGTAGGTGAGAATGTGTGGTTGCGTGGTCCTGTGACGGACTGGCACCCTGTCCAGGATGTGTCCCGCCTTCGTCCAACAGGAGCTGGGTTGGCTCCAGCAACCCCTAAAGAGATTCAGCCGGTTCTGAAGATGGATGGATGGGACTTTTAGCTGTTTTTGAATCACTCTAAAACCCTTTTATATTGATATTAACAAAGATTAGCTTCAATAGTTCTGTAGTAATCAATAATTGATGTTAAAATTTCACGATGGAAAGCTAAAAAAACATATTTTTTTAAGTCTAAAAATATGCAGCTCCTTTTATCTACTTTTGCTCTTCTAACTTTTTTCCTGTTTAAGCGTGTCTGTTTTTAAAGCTTTTTTTGCCGTGGGGTCAGTGGCTGCAGGACCACATGCTGGAAGCTGGAATGCACAGCTAGAGTTGAATGCACTGCTGGGGTTTCACTTCATTCTCATGCACACAGAGGCCTGAGAGGTCCATCTGTGTGGCATGCACATCTCCACCCCCCCTCCCATGCTAATATGACCTACAAACTCAATCCAAGTGTGACAGACAAGAGCATTGTTGAACTGCAGCCAAACAGCTTCCTCTCTGCCTCCTTTTGGCTGCATGTGACGTCTGCCTCTCGTGTCCTCGTTGTTTTCAGGTCTCTCTCCCTCACATCTCATTTAGTTACTCGGATTCCTTGCAGGAAGGAAAACGATCTCCTGTGACATTTTTTTTTTTTTAATTATTTGTTGTCTCCACGGTCTAAACAAAGGCATTTGGTTTTGCACAGGGCCCAGCTGTTGTGTTTGTCTAACCCAGTTTGAAAGCGTGGGACGAGAACCGAGCGACCCTTGCCTCTTCTGCAGCTGTTTGCTCCGAAGCCTTTCACCGTTTTTTTGTTTGTTTGTGTTCGGGACAGTTTGAGGGGAAGAAGTGGGATCACTTTTCACATGCAGTTTCGTGTCTTTGTTGTGTATTGGTGACACCTTTCCCGGGACGGGGAATCAAATCTTTTGTTTTGGTGTTTTTGTTGATATAAAACCTGAAAGGTCAAACGTTTACCGTATTTTCGGGAGTATAAGTCGCAAGAACAAAAAAATGTCTAATCAAGAAGAAAACCATATATAAGTCGCACTTATAGGAGAAAAGTGTGACGTTTCAGAACAAATAGCAAAAACAAAAATAAAGAAAGAAAGAAATACAAGAATACAAATCGCTTGATCTGTATTAGAAAAATATTAAAGTTTATGAGGAAAACTATCAGATTCTCTTCCATGTTTGTTTTGGACAATACTTCTTCTGCCGCTGTCAGTACCAAAAACTTCAGATGCAGCGCCATCTAGCGGTTGTTAAGACAACTGGTGTTTACTGGGAAAATAACAAATATATGAGCCTATTTATGCCTAGAAAAATCCCCCAAAATTGTGAATAAATATTCTGGATAAACAATATTTATCAAGGTCTGGATCTCCTGCACTCTTTTGTTTGTTTTTATGAAGCTAATTTCCTCAGAAAGGGTCCAACTTTTCTTTTGTCATCTAAGACTTTCTCTTAAATGTTTTTTCTTTTCTTTGTTTTTTATCATTAATGTTTATATAAATTGTCAGATTTTTCTGATTTCTCTGTTTACTGGTTTAAAATAATGATTGATTTGGAGGTAGTGATGTGCACGATCTTTTCCTGAACGTAACCTCTGTAACCCTACCTAGAAATAAAACCCAAATTGCTTCATTTTTTATTTTTGCTAGGTTGTTTTTGCAGTTTAACTCTCTGAGAGGGAAGTTGAGTCTTTGTTCGTCTTTTAAATGGAGTTTCCGCTCAGCAACGTTGGTTCTCGTGTGTTGTCGTGCGCACACAAGCTGGCGATAAGAGCCTTCCTGTCCAAGGAGATGTTTACTTTCTTCCACGTTTGTTTCCCGGACTACAACCAGCTTAGCTTTGTCTGGAGGTTGTTTCTCCTGCTTCATTTTAGTCTCCACACCTGCAAATGCAACCTGCTTCTGAAGTGACTTGCTTTTGTTCGTCCAAACATATCCTCCAGGACTGCAGGCTGTTTAAAGTGTGAAAGTGGGATTTGATAGAAATTTAAATCAAATGTAAGGTTGAATTTTTTAGTTTAGGGTTTAAATAACATTCGTCTTTTCATTTTGAACTTTTCTTGCCTGGAAATTCTCAAATAATCTGCTATCTTTTAATGCTTAAAGTTACATCAGTTTCTTTGTATTTCATTGAAAATAGTTTTCTAAAAAAAAAAAATCTTAGAAATGCTTCACAAAAAGCAAAGAAGCTGTCAGGTCGAGCGAAGCGGACAGTCCGAGTGAAGTTCCTGCCTTTCTGCCTAGCCCGGCGGGACCCTCGGCCTCGTTGTAGCCCCCACAGAGGGAATTTAAAAGGGTCAGCTTTAACAAGGGCCGTATTGATTCTCTGTGTTGGAGAGCGAAGAGTGTCTGTGTCTGTTTTTGAAGAGCGGGATGAAGACAAGACAGGAGTGGCGCTGCTTTTTGTCTTCATGTTTAAGCCTTCTTTCAGTGAAGATGTCGGAGGGCAACAGTAGGTGGTCTGGACTTGAGTGGACTGCACACTTTGGCCACTGCAACAATGAAACCAGCAATTGAGTTACAATGATAAAAATGCAGTCATTTCGAAGTCACCTTAAGTATTGTGTCCGCCAGTTTCTGTTCTCTTTGTGGCGAAAGACCCACTCTGAGGAAATTAGTTTTTAACATGTTCTTCCTGGTGATGAAGGACGTAAAGAAAGTTCATCTTAAAATTGCATTTTTTGCAATGGATTGTAAGAAATGATTTAATGTAGACCTCAGGAAAGGTAATCAGAAAAATCTGACCATTTATGTAAAGATTTAAAGATACGTCAAAACATTAATGATGAAGAAACAAAGAAAAGCAACAAATTTCAACAGGAAGTCTCAGAGGACAAAACAAAAAATTGACTCTTTTGGAGGAAATTGGCTTCATAAAAACAAACAAAAACGTAATTATTTATAGTTTTCCAGAAAGCCACACATAGCCAAAATTTAAATAATGAATTTCTTTAATCTTTACAAAAAAAAAACATTTTAAAGATGAAACCAATATATAGTCTAACGTCTCGATTGGCCAGATTAAAAAAAAAAAAAAAACTGTATGGGTCTCTGAAAGTGTTTGGAGGGACGGGCCAAATGTGGAGGTGGCCAGATCCGGCCCTCGGGCCGTAGTTTGACGAACTCTGTTGTAGACAACTAGATCCATGTACGTCGTATGAACTGACATCTGGCTCAAAACAGGAATATTTCTCTCCATTTTTGTTGTACAGGTAATATTATGTTGGGGTGTGAAGGGCTGTAAGCTAGAGGGACAGTTTGTAAACAGAGAGCTCTCAGCAACAGAAGGTTAAGGGGGGTGGGGTTCCCCTGTCCTGAAAGACCTACCCACAATTTGGAGGTAAATTGCACAAACTATGTTCTAGAAAACAACAGATTTTTTTTTAATTTTGGCTAAAGAGGACATAATCATAATTAAAGAGAACACTGAAAAACACTTCCAGCGACCCCGAAAGGGAAGAAGCGGTCAAGAAGATGGATGGATGGATGGATGAAAAACACTTGAAAAGATGCTCGAAAAGGGTCTTTCAATTGATCTCTTTGATTTTTCTTTTGTTTTTTCTAAGTTCTGAACTTTTTACCTCTCTAAAGAAGAACTTCCACTGCAGTTCTTAAGCTTCTTAGATTTTGTGCCACAGAAATAAAAGCAAATGCTCAAATTGCCTTAAATAAACTTCCTAAACTCCACTGGGAAAGTAAATAATTTTGCACAAAGGAGGCAATTGTTTTATTTTTTTGGTTGCAAAATGACTTTGATCATTTGCATTTTTTTTTCCTGCTTAATGCACAATTCATTCCCTCTTAATCTCATTTTTAAGTGACAAATGAGCCACAGAACCAGCCAACCACATGCTGTGGAGTTTTCCTCCTATCAGTTTTTATCTAAAAGTGTTTTTTTTTCTTTTGTGCAACTTTGTTTACTCTGGTAAAACAGATTTTAATCAAAGTCTACAAGAATAATCGGAAGATTCAATAAGTGAAAATTGCTCATACACCAATATTCTTCAAATCACAAGCATAAATTGACTCGTTATTTCCTCTTAAATCATGTTTTAGTTAACATTTTGTTGAGAACATTCGCACGTTTGGTTCTTTAAGCTTTGTGACCATTCTTCTTCTCGGCTGTGAACCCATCCGACGGTTTAATCTCAACCCAGATCTCCTAGAAGGTGACCTAATCCCAGCGTGTGTTATGGTTGTGCAGGAGAATGTGCTGCGTCTGATGTCTGGTCTGGATCATGTTGCTGGACCCCATTAGGCCCATGCTTTCTGTGGACTGATTTATTTGTGTTTTGGGGCCACAAATTCTGTAGAGCTGGTTCTGATCATGTTTCTTTTTGTTATCAGAAATTAAACACAAAAAAAGGAATAAGTGTTTTTTCCCTCGACATTATGTTACTTAAACAAGCCATCAAGCACAGTTGGCTGACTCATGCACTATAAAAGCTCACTATAATTTTCACTGTGGGAGAGGAGGCCTTAAGCTTTTATAGATTCACGTTAAGCAGTCAGTTCTGATAAAGCTGCATGTTTGGATGTGATAAGACACAAATGCATCAAAACGCTGCAGGAGTTGCATTAAAACACCAAACTACAGAAAACGAAGAGGTTTATGTTAATTTTAACATCATTTAAGTTATGTGGACAAAATCGTTTGTTTTGACAAGTCACAAATTATTACATTTTGTAAAACTTATTTCAAGTATTTAGGTGTAAGAATTCTATAAAAATACAAAAGTGCCACACTTTTACTAGTGTCTTCAGGCAGAAAAGCTGTGGTACTTTTTAAGACAAACAGATGAGGGCCTCCTGAAGGATATCTGTCCAGGGAGGGAGCACCGCTGTCAGAGGCGGGCGGGGGGATTGTTGCTATGGACGGGGAGGCTTTAGTCCGCAGGGATGTTGAGATGAATGGTATGTGCCACAATAAAATCTGCAGGATAAAATAGCTTTGCACTGTGGATTTACACTCAATGCTGTTTTCTTCACCTAACAGAGATTTTATTTAGCTATTAGGAGAATAAAAATGTAAATAAATTGGTTTTGAGTTGATTTTTACTTGAAAAAAAATCAAAATTTCTTTGTCAAATTTGTGAATTATTGTACTTTAAAGTCATTTCCTGATTTTTTTAAGCCAAAAACTTCTGTTAGTTTTTAATGTTAGAATTCAAAATTTTGCATATTTTGTTGAGTTTTGCCAATATTTATGTGAAAATAGATTTTCATAACCAAACAAGTTGATTTTTACTTGAAAATTAGAAAAATTAATCAATATTAAATCAAGTCTCACAAGAAGGGTGAACTTAAATTTAGTGTTTGGCAGTGATGTCAATGTGAAAAAGAGGCTCTACTGTTTTGTTTTTAATTTCAACATCCTAGAAATATATTAATATTGAAGGTTTTGGTCTCACATTTATGCATTTTGTACATTTTTCCTTCCAAAGATGAGAAAAGTAGCCTTTGTTTTATTTATGAAGAACAGAATCCTGTTTACACCACAAATCTTTGACTCTAAAATAAAAAATCTGCTTTGTTCCTTCACTCACTGACTTACAGGAAATCCCTTTTCTCAGTGGACATTTGTGTGACTCTGTTGTTTCCTCAGGTGTTTCAGGACCTGGGAGTGTCCGTTCTCTCCGGAGCGTCAGAGGGCTACAATGTCTGCTTGTTTGCTTACGGCCAAACAGGATCAGGGAAGACTTACACAATGATGGGAACACCGGTGAGGAGTTTTCTGCAGCGCACACTGAGTTTAGAGAGGCGGTCAGTTTAAACAATTCTGTGTTTTTCCTCAGGACTCCACAGGTTTAACTCCTCGTATTTGCCAGGTAAGCGTTTGGGTAACAGCAAAGAAACATTTCAGGTTTTTAGGTATGCAGCACTTAGCTCAGTTATCTTTGACTTACAGGGTCTTTTTCATGGTGAAGAGGCTTTTCTGGACTCACAAAACTCAAGCAGAGTGGAAATCAGGTAAGAAAAAATCAAGTTGGACTACTTTTTTTTTTTACTCAAACATGTTAAAAACTTAAAGCAAGTAAAATCTAAAAGTAAAAGTTCTTTTCCTCTTTTTGCTTATTTAAAGCAGCTAAATCCTACCTACAAATCACTCAAGATGCAGAAAAATGACATACCTTCATTTTAAAAATATAAGTACAATCAATAAAACTAAACCCCATTATTATTTTTAGCAGTTTTTAGGAAAAAAAATAATGAATTTTTAAATTATACTACGGAGGCAAGGTCTACTACCAAGGACAGGAGCACAGACAACTCACCTGGAATCAACAACACATGAATCACACTGCACCAAACAGAGGAGTGGAGAACTAAATGAAGAATAGATGATAAAGAATAGAGAGCAGGATGAAAGCAGGTTGAGACATGGAGCACATGACAGACATCAGAGTCTGGAGACGCCGTGGAGAAAGTTCTGCTGCTGCAACATAGTCCAACGGTTTGGCAGTAATGGTTTGGGGTGGCCTCACTACCCTTAGGTACCGAGATGGGATTCTCAGACCCTTTTTGAGACCATAAGCTCGGGTTCCTCCTAATTCAAAACAATGCCCGTTCGCCAGACCTGAATCCAACTGAGCACATTTGGGACATCACATCTAATCCCAGGTTCCACAAACAGACTGTCCAGGAGTCGTGGATGCTTTGGTCCAGGTCTAAGAGGAGATCCACCAGGAGATCATCTGCTGAAACATCAGAAGCATACCCAGATGTTGCAGGGAAAAAGGAGGCCACGCCCACAACTGAGCCTCTTTTTGATTACTTTCAAAGACATTAAGTCAAAGTCGGATCAGTCTGTAGTGTTTTTCCACCTTAATTTTCAGTATGATTTCACATCCAGACTAATATATTCAATTTCCATTAATATTTTTGTGTTGTGTTGTCAGAACATACATCAATGTCAAGAATAAATTATTTGAAAAGAACCTTTCATTCATTCAGGTATAAGATGCGTTTTTGTAGTCTTCCCTTTATTCTTTTTAGCAGTATACATTCTTAAAAGAAAACACTTAATAAAAAGGCACAAAAAATAAGTCTTAAATGTAAAGTTCTTTTAATGTAGGTAAATTCATATATGAACCTTAGTAAGGAGCCTTTTTTACATTCTAACAATGTTATGTTTGCACAATATAGAAAGTTCTTGTTTATTCTTCGTTTTATAAGTCTATTATTTATTTTCTTAATAAGTTGTGGTTGCTAGGAAGGACTTTATCAAACACTGTATAAGCTGAGGCTGTCGTCTGATCCTGCAGCTTCCTGGAGATCTACAATGAGCGCGTGCGAGACCTGCTGAGAGGAGGCGAGCAGAAAAACAGACCCTCGCTGAGAGTCCGAGAGCATCCAGAAAAAGGACCTTACGTGCAAGGTGAGCCTTTTCTGCGCTCGGGTATCGCATTTGCAGGCGTGTTGTGAGCTAAACTCCAAAATATATATATTTTCTGCAGCACTGGCTCTAAAATAAGTGATATTTTATTTATTGTTGCAGTCAAACATTCTCCGTCAGTTTAACCTTTACTTGGAGTTTGCTTTAATAATTTAAGGAGGAGTTTTTTGGGAAAAATAAAATAAGATTAACACTTTAGCATCTTTTTAACGTCTTTTATCTTTAAAGGTTTCGAGCAGCGAAACGTCTTCAACATGAACCTTTAAAGATTTTTTAGGAGCAGAATCCTGCGATAACCTGAGAATCTCTGTTAAAACAACCGACTCCCCAGCTTCCTACTTGAGCGCCTCTCTTCTTTTTCCTCTCATTGGTCTTCTCCTGTGAGTTTAAAGCCCCACATCCACTCATTGTCTGCATCAGCAAGAAATCCCAGTCGACCAGAGGAAGTGAAGTCATTTCCATGCGGTCCAAGGAGGTCGCTTCCCCCCCACACACAGCTCTCCCCCTCCTCCTTGGATATTTGTTGCAGCTCCTTGTCCTAAAACAAGAGCTTGTTTGTCCTCTGCACTCATTTATCCCCCAAAATGCTTAACACTTTAACCATTTTATTGTTATTTTCCATCAAAACATGTCCCTTTCACAATGTTTTCACTCAGTTTGTTCTTTTACACAGATCTGTCACAGCATGTGGTCTCTGACTGCAAGCAGGCCATGGAGCTTCTGGAGGAAGGCATCGCCAACCGGATCACGGCGGCCACTCACAACCACGATGCCAGCAGCCGATCCCATGCCATCTTTACCATCCAGTACACACAGGTAATGCTGTTTCTTAGAAACTCTCATCCCATGATTATAAAGCTTCAGTTTTTAGCTTTTTATTGTTTTTTTTTTTTTTTGTTCTACAGGCAATTCTAGAAAACAACCTTCCTTCAGAGACCGTCAGCAAGATCAACCTGGTGGACTTAGCTGGAAGGTTAGATCTGTTTTTAATTGTTGTTATCAAATCAAATCAACTTTATTTATGAAAAGCGGTTCTCATACTGAAGTAGCTCAAGCTGCTTTACAATTTAAAGAAAACACAAAAGTTTTAATAAAATCCCAAACCACCTTTCACCCTCTTGTGATACTTAAAATAAAATATTAAGCCCCGATTTAAAGTGCCCCCTAGTGGATGTTAGGAAGTACTTTTTATATTGTAAGTTTTAAAGACCCACTCCACTTCGTTTTGTGGCATTTTTCTGATGAAGGACAAATATTAGGAAAATTAAACGTAAAATCTCCTTTATTCGGTTGTTTCTTATTTAAATCGTTGTGAATCAGGAGCAGATTTATTATTTATTTATTTCATTTATTTCAAAGGGGATGATGCAATTTAAAAGAAAACCACACAATAAAACAACATGAAACACATGGTTTTAAAAAAGCCAGAATTAGCCAAAGGACAGTTTTCATCTATGTCTTGCAGAAAGATTTGATCTCTTTTGAGAGCAGATGTTCCCCTCAGTGGAGACATTTCACTCTAATGGGGTAGAGTTTGCAGGGATGCACAGAAAACTTTTAGCCAATAAGTTCGCGCTAATGTTAGCTTAGCTTACCTTACCTAGATGACGATCCCTCTTCAGCGCTGTCATACTCACGTACAACGTTGACATCACTACGGACCCGGATTACCACTACTGTCCATGTCCAGGATGCAGCATTAGAAAGCTCGCACCGTAGTTTTTATATTAAAAAAGCGGCTAATCAACTATCAAATTATTCGTCGACTATTTTAATACTCAACATAGTCATGCCTAATTGACTAATTGTGGCAGTCCTACTTAAAACGGTATAATTATTTATAAAAGACCACTGAGAACCCTTTTGAATCACATGGCAGGAAGCTAATGTAGTTGTCATGTTCCTGACAGTGAGCGAGCAGATCCCAACTACAGCAGAGACAGACTGACAGAGGGCTCCAACATCAACAAGTCGCTCGTCACGCTGGGGATTGTCATTTCTGCGCTTGGTAAATAAAATGTATTTTTTATCACTGAGGAAAGCTCAGTTTAATGTGAATGTAGGTTAAATGCTCTCCTGCAGCTTCTCTCAGTCTCCTCTGTTCTGATTACATTCCCTGCACATCCGGGATTCCTTTGGCTCCTCAGCCCAGAACTCCCAGATGTCAAGCAGCTGTCAGAGCATCAACAGTGTGGCCTCTGAGGGTGACGGCAGTATGGTGGGGAGCCACAGCAGCTCCCTGTCAGGAGGAGGAGGAGGTGGGAGGAGGCACTGCTTCATTCCCTACAGGGACTCGGTCCTGACCTGGCTGTTGAAGGACAGTCTGGGTGGAAACTCCAAGACCATCATGGTTGCTAGTGAGTATTAGATTCTGATTCCAACTTTCTAGAATTAGCTCAGATGTAACCGGTCCTTCTGTGTTCCAGCGGTCTCACCTTCAGTGAACTGCTACAATGAGACCCTCAGCACGCTGCGATACGCCGCACATGCCAGGAACATTGTCAACAAGCCGCGGGTTAATGAGGTCAGAGGCTGCACACGGCTATGTTGGACCTGGATGTTGTTATCTCATGCAGACTTTGTGTGCAGGATCCGAATGTTCGACTGATCAGGGAATTGAGGGAAGAAATCGACCGGCTGAAGAGCATGCTGCTCAGCTTTGAAATGGTTTGCTGACTCACTTAATTTTTGAGTAAATAATGCTACTCCACTGTTTTCACATTTACACTTTTTCCACTTTAAACCAAAAGCAGCGTAACCTCAGTCCGTCCCTGAGCGACGAGCGGGACGGGAGTCTTTCTGAAATCGTTCTCCAGAATGAACTGAAGGTGACACACAAGCTCTAATCCAATGTTTTTAAACTAACCAGTGTCTGTCTGCTCTCATTCTGTTCTAAGAGTGTTCCGCCTGGTCGTTGTTTACCTCACAGGTGGAGCAGCTGACTAAAGACTGGTCGGAGAGCTGGAGAGACAAGAAGGAACTGCTGGAGCAGTACAGCGTGGACATCAACAGAGACCGCGCCGGCTTCCTCATCAGCTCCCTTCAGCCGCATCTGGTCGCTCTGGGTGGAGACGTTCTCAGCACCAGAGTCGTCTTTTATCACCTGAAGGTACGACTTGAAAAAAGTCAAATGATACTAAAATTAATACAATTTTAGATTAAAAAAAAAAAAAAGAATTTGAAATGCATGCAAATTGCACTGAAAAAAATTAGTGAAGCTGTGAAAGATGAACTGCGATATAGCAAGGGAACACTGTATAAGGTTAAAATCAACCAATTTATAGCTGCATTTACATGTACAAAATGTTTTTTTAGAATTGAACACATGGACCCTGAAAACATTTATCTGATTATAACAAACGTTTGATCAGAATGAATCATTTTGACATGAGTAGAACTATCTAAAATATTGTAAACGGCCGTAGAAGAAGTGACAGAGACAAAACTGCGGCATAGAGCGAGATGATCTTCTAAACATTCTTCTATTATTATTGTTGTTTTTAAGTGCCTGTTTGCGCACAGCTTTCTAAATAGTGATTTGTTCTTGGCCACACTTACCCGGAGGAAGGGTTAGAGTTACTCTTTTAGCCTTGGATGCACCTAAAATCCACACGGGCAGTGTCGCAATGTGAGTCTTGGCCGCACGTAAATACATGGGAATAGCGTCAGCCTTTATTTTGTCTGGACACAACTGGTAACACAAATTCATGTGATCGTTTGCACGGTTTTTCAGGACCTCACGGTTCAAAACCCGCCTCCGCCAGCTCACACGAGCCGGCTGGTCCTGTTCACGCTCTGAAGTCTCTTCTGGAGCACCATACCATCTACACATGATATAAAAGCCAACACAGTAATGACAAACAATCAGAATAAATAGTTTACATGTACCACGATCAAATCACCAATCAGCATAACCCACCTAACTCAAACGGAAGGAAATTTTGACCGGTCAGAGTATTCCTATTGATGCATTTTTATTCTGATCTGGCTTTTATTCCACTTGTGTCCATGTAAAAATCTGTTCTAATGTCAGAATTAATGTAATTAGTATTGCTGTTTGAACTGAGGGATGAGAGGAAAGGAATTTAATCTGTGCTGTGTGTCTTGTGTGTTCAGCATATTTGACAAATAAAGCTGACTTGACTTGAAAAGAACATCCAGAATGATGTTATTTTAGCAAATGATGTGCTTATATTTTTATTAAAACAAACATCTCTTCTTTATTTACAATATAAGTTTTTGCGCTGAGCCAACAGTCCCGCCAACAACTAATGAACTACTGCTGCTCTGCAGAAGCTATGTCCTTAAAAAAACTATACATTTTTTATTTGTAGCTAAAAACACCATAATCACAGTTAAAATACCACAGGGAACGCTTTTAAAATAGTTTAAAAGATGATAAACCTCATGTTTCTGATTCTGTCTTTACTAAAATCTTCGCTTTCTTCACCCAGATTCCTTCCAACCTCCTAGTGCTTCTATTTCTTCCCGTTCTGCAAGAAAACCTGAAGAAACTGTTCATTTCTATCGTCTCCTCGTTTGACTCTTTCCTTCCCGCTGTCCTGTCAGCTCCCCTTCTGTGTGTGTGTCTTCTTTCTGGAGTGAAGCTCGCTCGGATAAGAGGCGTTTAGATCTGAGGCTACGACTCGGGGGAGCTCTAGTTGTCCTGATTGTGACAATGACGAGCGTACCTTCAGGCCTGACAATTACGCTGTTTGCCGGCATGTGAAGATCTTTTGCCACCTGGGAACACATGTGATCCTGACAACATATAAGAGAGACTTTAATCCCTGTGGAAAAAGTTGTGTTTTTTTCACAGGTAAGACAGAGATTTTAATAGAAAAAAAACAGTTTTTGGGGAAGAAATGTGTCAAATTGTCTTCTTTAGATCAGCTTTGAACTCTCAGGAGTCTGTACAGAATCTAGCTAACATTTTGATGTTTTTATGGTTTGGTTACAGGAAGGAGTCACCTACATTGGACATCAGGACCAAATCGAAGAACCACAACTAGGTAAATGACGTCTGTAAAGTCAAACAAATATTATTTATACACATATATGTGTTAAGTAATAATTATGACTGCAGAGTTGGATAAATAATGCATGGAGCGCTGCAGCAGGTGTGAATCAAAATGTGCAGCAGCATCTCTGAGTTCTGTTTATAGTCCTGCAGGGCGGTGCCAGCTGTGAGATTGAAAACCACGGGGGTGTGGTCACGCTCAGACCGCTGGCGGGCTGCGTCTGTCAGCTCAACGACAGAGAGGTCACCGAGCCCTGCAGACTGGCTCAAGGTCAGACATGTTTGCCCCGACGGATTTTTACCCCCGTTTGTGAAACGTTTTGATGTCGTGAGAAAAAAAAGAAAAGAAAAGCCTGTTGCCGGGCAAGAAATACTCTGCAGTACTCTCCACATTCCTCCGTTCTTTCATGTCAGAAGTAGGTTAGTGTGCACGTCCATCTGCACACTTCCTCACAAAGATATTACCAGATATAACCCGGTAGAAGTACACTTCCTGTATTCTTATATCCCAGGGATGCAGATGGTCACCACACACTGCAGTGTGCACGCACACACACACACACACACACACACTGTGGTCTCATCAGTGCTGCAGACAGACCCGCTGATTCTGAACATGTCTGTCTCCAGGGTCCGTCATTACCTTGGGAGGGGTGCATAAGTTCCGCTTCAACCACCCGGCAGAGGCGGCGGTCCTGAGGGAGCGCAGGCGGGTAGGTGCTGCTCACCTGACGGTGTTCGCTCAGATTGTGACACACAACACTGATGCTATGTTTACATTGTGAGTGGATCATTCTTCTGCTGCTCTCAGGTCAGTGAAGGCGTTTGGCCCCTCAACCAGGATGACAGGTATACAATCCACAGTTAGGTGTAGTTGTGTGTTTGTGTTTGTGCAGATCTGTGGGTATCTGTATCCTTAGCAAAAAGTAGTCTATTTACTTACTGTATGTGTACTGCAAGTTGAATTAGGCTGCACTAACACCAGGAAGGTATACTTGTGTGTACTATCTTACACACATGGTCTGTTGTACACTTGCTGTACTTATACTCAAGTTTATTTAATAAGATAAACTTCAGGTGTACTACTTTTTGCTACAGGTACTCTTTTGTGCTTGTGTGTGTTTGCCCATGTGTATCTCTGCACATCTGCACTTCTTTGTGTTTCTGTTTCTTTGTGTGTTCTTGAGTGTGTTTGTGATTTAATGTTTGTCCACACGCACATGTGTATTTTTTGTGTGAAAGCTTGTGTGTGTTAATATGCACACGTGTCTGTGTGTTTTGCGTAAGTGTGTATGTTTTTGTGTGTGCACTTGTTAGTGTTTTTTGTGTGAGAGCTTGTGTGTGTGTGAGCTCGTGTATGCTTCTGTGCATTTGCCCTTTTGGGGTTGTGTAAGTTTCTTTTTGTTGGCTTGTGTGTGCGTGTCTGTGTATGCTCATTTGTGCTTCTGTATGTCTTATTCTCTGTGTGTGTGTGTGCACTTGTGTCTGTGTGTGCACTCATCTGCACTTCTGTGTGTTTATGTTTGTGTTTGCTCATGTGTGTGTGCACTTGTGCATGTGTACATGTTTTTGTGTGTATCCTGTTGTTGGTGAGCTTGTGTGTGTTTGTGTGCGCACCTGTGCTTCTGTGCATATGTTTCTTTGTATTTGCTGGGGTGTGTTTGTGTGTGTACATGTCACTGTGAGCTTCTTTGTGTTTACAATTGTGCTTGTGTTATTGTATGCGCACTCGTGTGTGTGTGTGTGTTCATGAGTGTCTGTGCGTGCACTCATTTGAGCTTCTGTGTGTTTACAAGTGTTTGTGTGTGTATATTTCTGGTTGTGTGCATGTGTGTCTCTTTGTGCTTGTGTGTGTTTGCACATGTGCATGTGTTTGCTTCTCTTTTCATGCACGAGTGTTTGGATGTGTCTGTACTCCTGTGTGCTTTTGTGTATTTACATGTGCACGTGTGTGTGGGCTGACGTGTGCCTTTTGTGTGTGTGTGTGCGTGTATATATATATATATATATGTATATTTTTATGTGCATGCTTGCCTGTGTTGGTGTGCACTTGTGTGTGTTTGTACACTAACGTGTTTTTGTGTGCACGTGTGTCTGTGCTTCTGTGTGTTTGTGTCAGCTCCTGTATGCATTTGTGTATCTATACGTGTGTGGGCTGATGCATGCTTTTTGTGTGACTATATATGCATATTTGCGTGCTCGTGTGTGTTTGTTCATACACGTGTTTGTGTGTGTTTGCTCAATCTCCCAGCATGCATATTTGATAGAAGTTCTGAGTCATGGATGTAGTTATTCTGCAGAAATAGGCCAACACTTCATGCATGTTTTATTGGTTGCTATTAGCCCCTCCCCCCTCCTACACACACTTTGAACAGTACTTGTTATCTATTTACAGACTATTTACTTAAAGTAAGTTACTTACTGAACATGTTAACATAATTACATTCCTTCTCAATCATTTATCTGTCAGAGAGTTGGAGCCTGAGCAGCAGGAGGTTGCCGGTTTGACTCTGACTGAGGAGGCGGCGGTGAGGCGGCGCGTGGAGGAGCAGAAACGCTTTGTGGAGAGTCTGAGGGAGGACATCCAGGCTGAGCAGAGATGGGCGGAAAGAGAGCTGGAGAGGGATCAGGCCCACCTCAGGCAGCAGCACAGCGAGAGTATGTCCTCGTTTTCTGCCTGTATTCAAAGTGAAGACATCCCATAATAACACGACTTTAATCTTTCAGTTCAGCAGTGGATAGTTGAGGAGAAGCACCGTTTATCAACGGCAGGGAAGATAACCACCCAGGAGTCTGGAGTCCAGGCGGACCTCTTACCCGCTCCACTTCTGGAGAAACTCCGGACCCACGTGTTCACGGATCAGGAAGCCGAGGAAAACCGGCCGCTGGTGACCAGAGCCAGGAAGAGGGCCGTTCAGGATGAGCTGCTGAAACATCATGCCCTCTGCCGCGCCCAGAGCCGCATCCATCGGAAAAGGCTGCAGTATCAGCTGAAGAAAATAGCCAACAAGCAGCATCTGCTAAAAGCTAAGAGAGAGTTACAGCAGCTGGAGAGAAAGCTTCCTCCAGGACCGGATTTGGAATCCCCCTCAAAGCTCGGAGAAGAGTCGCTGTCTTCTCGAAGACACTCGTTTTCAGCCGATCTGTTGTCCCGCCTCTACCCGCAGAACACACCTATCTTCAGGTAAGTTCACAGGTTTGTGTTTGACAGAGAGCCACTCCTGATAATATTTTAACTTTTCTTCTCTCATCGACAGACATTTCCTAAAGAGGAACAAGTCCTCAGAACAGACTTCAAATTGGTGTCCAGCTCCTGATTCCATCAGCAGTAGAAAGTGGATCTCAGACGAGTGTCTCCCCCGAGAGAGAACCCAGAGTTGTTCCGGATCTTTCTCGTCAGGCCGTCGCAGGCCCTGCTCTTCTGAGAACGTCCGACAAGCTCCCAAAGATGAGCCTCAGTGTCCAAGAAAACCTCTGCTGCCGAACCAAGACTTGTTCCTTAAGACCCGCCTCAGACAGAACCCAGCTGTTGGACCTGCTGCACTGCAAGTCAACAAGGAAAACGAGCAAAGATCCTCCACTCCCAGACCTGGTTCTGAGACTTCTTGTTTGGTGAATTTAAAAAGTTCTGACCATGTCGGGAACATCCGGCTGGGAAGCGTCAGGAGACCGTTCTGTCCATCTGTGGGGGAAAACACAGCTCTGTCTGCGGCTTTCAAAAGATTCCCCACATGTATAAAAGGAGGACAAATCCCGAAGCCTCTCGGGCGATTTACAAACAAGCTTCACGGGAGACAAAGAAGCCTTAAAGAGGCCAAAGCGAGTCTGAAAGCCGCTGTCTCGTGTGACGAGCTGGATCAGGAGTCTCTGTGTGAGAGCATCAGACGGTGGCACAGCACAGGAGCTCTGACGAACCAAACGAGTGGGTGCAAACAAGAGGACAGAGAGTCGGACTGCGAGAGTCTCTTCTCCCTCGACTCTCTGTCTTCCGCTCATGCCGCCGCGCTGGCCGAGCAGCTGAGGCAGGAGGATTCCAACCTGAGTGAAACAGAGAGTGAAATGTCCACAGATTCACTGACCGTAGAGACCAGAGGGAAACGAGCAACTAACTGTGACCGAACTGTGGTTCCTACTTACTTTTTGGTAGAAGATTCTGTGCTTTCATCCAGAATTACAGAAAGGGAGGAGTTCTGGATGCAGCAACTGCTTCCTTCTCAGAAAAGACAAACTATTACAGGAAAAAATCCTCAGAGACCATTCAAAGCAGATTTCAGAGGCAAAGATGTTGTGCACAAACTGACTGAAGACTTTAGGAACATGCAGCCCATTTCAACCAGCAGCTCAGAGGCTGGAAACTTACGAACAGCTCCAGATTTATTCATGGGAGCAGCTGAGATTTCCCAAACGGAAGTGATTCCTTCAGGCAGCAGTGCAAGTCACATGAAGATCTCTGAGGTTGGAAGTAGACGACACAGTTCTTCATCCATCAGCACAAACGTAACAGTGCAAAAACAAGCTGCATCAGACCCTCAGACTTTTAGGAAAAAAGATGAGTTTTGTTTGAAACAAAAGTCAGAAACAGATCTGAATCTGAAGGTTCCAGGAGCTCCTGAAAGGTCCTCCTCTGCTTCTCCCTGTGTGGTGGATTTCTCCTCAAGTTCAGAAAACCACAGCGAAGAAACCGATAGGAGCCTAGAAACATCCGATTTTCAAGGAGAAATGTTGTCAGACGCTGAACATGAGCCATTTCCCCTGGAAGAAACCAAAACCACCGAGCCGCCGGTCACACAGGGGATGGAAGTTGTTAAACCGGCTTGTAAAAATTCCAGGAAAAGGAACAAAGAGCAGCAAGATGCCTTCAAGGGCAGCCGGAAAATTCAAAAAAGGAGCAACAGCGGCGAGCTGGTCACTTTCTCTAACACTGGAGGCGTCAGCCTGAAAAATAAACGCCATGATGACAGAAATGACAGCTGTGACGCCATGCGGGGGCGGTCGGACACCCATGGATCTCTGCACAACATGGATCCAGTAGAAGAAGGAGCCAAGGATTTAGATTCGGTTCCAGTTTCTGATTCCATGATTGAATCAAAGGATTGTGTCTTTGGAGATGAGCTTAAACACAGAATTTCAGTGGGTGCAACCCAAGGAGAATTTGGAACGGCAAATGAAGCAAAAGGAAAAAGTCAAATGAACATCAGGAAACATCAGGACATTTTAAAGCATCAGTGCAAGTCAGACTCTATTTATAGCGCTATTGATCTGAGGATTTCTGAAATAGTGAAGGATCACAGGAGCCGGATTCTGAGTCATGATTTTCCACACCATGAGCTGGAATTACCAGGAAATAAACAGAAACCCGGTGAAGACGTAAAGCAAAAGATCAGAAATGCAGATGTTACAGCTGAGGCATCAAGGACGATGACAGAAAACAATTTTCAGTCGATTGAGATCCAGAAAGCTTGTAAGTTGCTCAGTTTGAGCACAGAAAATGATTCTTTTTTACCTAAAAAATGTCAAGATTTTCCAGAAAATGCTCATTCTCACAAGCCAAAAATCACGCCTCCCTTCATCGGGGTCCTAGGTCCTGGTCCTAACGCCGACTTCCTCCTACAGCTCTCAACTCCAAACTCGAGTCCACAACTTCACCAAAAACCTCCATCAAGTCACATAAACACCAACTCCACTGTTCCTGAGGATACAGTTACATCCATGTGTGCTGGAACCGACTCTCAAACGGTTTATGTAAAAACATCTCCAGAAGAGAAGTTATCAGCTGATGTGGAATTACATCAACTCCAAGCGAAGAGATGTCTCTGCAGTGGAAACAGTGCCACGGACCGAGGTTCCTGTGAGTCGTGTGTGGCCAAATATCAGAACCAGTCAGATAAACACGGAGAAAACAAAACGCTTCTGCTTCCAAACATTTCTGTTAGAGAAGTCAAACCTCCACAGGAAGATAAATCCACAGGGGAAAGTAGTTTTAGAGCTGCAGGATCCAAAGAAGACAAGAGAAACTCTAAAATAAAGTGGTTTAAAAAGAAAAAGTCTTGCCCGAAGGTTTGTTCTTCCTCTGATTCCTCTTTGAAGTCCACAGATGAGGAGGATGAGAAAAGCTCTAAAGGCCTTCATAGTCAACCGGAGTGTAAATGGATTAATGTGGACACAAAGCATCAAAGTATCAGTGGAGAAAACTGCCCTCCAGCGTCATCAATCAAATCTAAAGAGCTCGGCGGAAGAGGAAGGTGCTGTAAAAATGAAGTTCAGTTCTCCGTTTCTCCTCCAAGAGCATTGACAAATGTGGGGAAAAATGTTCCAAACCTGCTCAGAGTGAGGGAGTCTCAGGATTCTCCCATCCACTTCGCCTCCAGTGACATCAACCCCTTCATGCACCAGCGGCAAAACTGCAGCGCCAACCACCATTGCTGCAAAAACCCAGCATTCGGAAGCGCTGCCGATCTCTCCTGTAAGTCTCCTCTCCTTAACGGCTCAGAAACACGGATAACGAGGTGCTGCAGTGTGGATAACGGCTTAAATGGGCAGGAATCTCCTTTTAATTCCCACCTGAGCACCTACGCCACCAACAAAGGGCTCTCCAGCACTCTGAGCAGCGTGGAGGATTACAGAGAGAAGGCTCGCTCGGGGTTTCCCGGGTCTGCTGTAAACAGCTCCTCAGGCCGCGGCGCTCCTCTCGACACCTCCTGTCAGGTGGACGAAATCATGTTCGTTTATTCATCCGAGCCCGAGTCCAAGGCCATTCAAACGCCGGGGGGCCGCACGTGTGAGCACAGCACGCAAACTAACGTCTGTGACGGAAGCAGCAGCAGGAGAAAAGATCGCCACAAAAGGAGCAGCACTGATGGTCCGTCGTTCCACAAAAGCAAAGTTAAAGAATCGCCCACGTGGGCCAGCATGGAAAGCATGTCGGCACACCTTTCGAAGCTGATCGACAGCACCTCTGACCTGCTGGGAGACGTTCAGGGACTGAGGTCAGGCGAAGCCAGGAAATCCTGCTCGAGTCGGAGCAACACTTCGTCCTTCAGCGAAGCTCCTGATGGCTCCACGAGAGACGGGTCCACTCAGACGGAGGAATCTCGAGATTGTAAAGCTCACGAACGCAGAGGAAGGTTCGAATCTCACGAAATCAATGTGACCGTTAAAGTCATCGGTTCTGAAGTGATCAGCGCTTCTCAGGACCAGAACGGACAATCCAAAACTGGTACAGGCGAGAAGATTCAAAGCATGCCTGACCTGAGATCTAGCGTCTCTGCAGCCGCTCAGACGGGCCCCATCAGATCCTCCTCTGGGAATGAGGGAGCAGGTTGTCTCAGGCATTCTAGGTCTGCTTCATCTGGGGCTTCAAAGCACAGAACATCTGCAGCTCCGGAAAGCAAGAAGAACACAGAAGAAAAACGTTTGCTAACAAACCATCTGCGAGTGTTTTCAAAGAAACAGACGATCTACACAGACCGCGCGTCTTCTCCTATTCTCACCGTGGTGACGAGAACGGCCTCCGATCTTCAAGGGAAGCAGCCAAAATACAGGAACCTCAGAGCAGAGCTTCCCTTTCCCTCAGATTCTTATGACAGTCTGCAATCCAAACAAGACTCTCTGGGTTTTGATGAGTCAGAAACAGTGAGATACCCGAGTCACAAAGACTTGGAGGAATGTTCGTCAAAGTTTCTACCATCATTAGATCCTTATATAGATTATAGGAAAAGTCATGTGACTTATAGAGACTCACATCGATCAAGCTTGAAGCAGGGAGTCAACCCAACGACGTCCTGCATGAACAGTTTCCAGAATCCGGTTTCTCCCACTTTGAGTTTGCAAAAGCAGGAAGCTTCCAACATCACGGACATGTGTTTTGATCCCAGTCCTTTCATTCCGAGTCACGCCGACGACACGGAATCTCTGACGCCCAGTGAATGCAACACAGAAGCCCTCGTAAACATAGAACCCACCGTTCTGGACCGTCCGAGGCTTCCCGAGGACCTGCCCATCCACAACAAGTTCACCAACTGGTCTGGCGTGCGTCTCCCGCCAAAACAAGCGACCAATGACCACAGGGGGAGTTCGGATTGGGTGGAGACGGTTAACGTGGAGGCCAGGAGGCGGAGCAACAGCAGAGAAACGGAGATTATGAAGCTGAGGCAGGAGCGAGAGCAGGTGATGGCCAAGGTCAACCTCAGCATGACCTCCACCCCTCTGACTGTGGAGCTGACCGAGGCCAAGCTGCATTACGGGCTGGGAGAGACGGACGCTCTGCTGAAGATGCTGTCCCCGAGGGCCAAACATGATCCGACACCACAGGCTCCCACCAAGCAGCAGCTGTACGACAGGTGAGGGCTTCATTCATTTCATGCTGTTTTTTATGGTTAGATGTGTGATTTTTTTGGTGAGATTGAACCACTTCTTTACTCTCAGGCATCGCCGGAGTATTGAGGGTTTGAGGCAGCAGAGGGAGGAACGCCTCCAGACGTTTCGCAGAGCTCGCAGTTTGAGTCCCAGCAAACATCAGGGCTCCTCTCCTGAAGCCGTTTCCCCGGCCGCCCGGCCAAATCCACGCACTGACAGCGGCAGGTAAGACGCCGTCAACCGTATAAGCTTCCATCAAGTGCACGGAATTCACAAAAATCCTATAAAAATTATGTCTACCGCAGGTTATCTGATCCTTCCAAGCCAGAGGGACAGTATCCAACAGACATCGAACTTCTGTTGCGGGAATATGGTCGAGCTCGAGAAGAAGCCAGGACGGAGATCGCAAGAGCTCGAGAACGGCTGAAGGAGAGGACGGAGATGGAGAAGAGGAGGATCCAGCAGAGAGCTTCTTCCAAGGAAATGAAGGCGAGTGTTCCCAACAATCCTGCAGCTTCCGGATTCAGAAACTGTTTCTCTACATTCTTCAAATTTAAATTTTGTTGTTTCATTAAAAGGAATGAGCTGTCTGCTATTAGAAATCCAACAACGAAGAAACTGACCGGCGTTGTCTAAAAATTGCGGAAACTTTGGTGTTCTCTGGAAAAGTCCCGCCCACCAACGTCGCGGGATTTGAACAGTTCAGAATAGACAGACACGTCTCCACCTGTGGAGATTCTAGCCAAGCTGACCTGGAATTTAGCTTGATCAAACTACTCCCAAAAAATATATTTTATTATTTTTTGCAAACACAATAAGAAAAATATATGCGAATAAAGAAAAAGCTGAAAAAAATAATTTCTGGAAAAATGTCAAACGGACAGCAGTGCTCTTAGAAGAGAAATTCTTTTTCTATTGGCCTGCCTGGGAGCTTCATATATGTGACCCTAATCTTTTCTGTTCACCTGGATTTTTTTGTATTTTCACTCAAAAACTTGTTGATTAGTTTGTTGACAATTTTTTTTCTTACTGTATTTATACGTTTTTTTTTACCTAAAACTTTCATTCTGTTGTTGAAACAGTTTGTTGAACTTTTTGGGGTTTCCACAGCAAAATAGATCCTATTTTTCCAGGTGGAATTTTAAGTTTTTACATGATTTTATGTCTAGTGTGTGAATACAACATGGAAAAATGACCAAATAAAGGAAGTGTTACATAGAGAGTGTGCTGGTTAAAATGATACCAAATAAGTAAGCAGGTAATCTTTCAAATCGGAAATAAAAGTAAATTCTAAAGGAAACAAAAACAAAGTTTTAGACACTATGTTCCAAAGGGTTGAAAATAAACTTTCTAAATGTACAATTTTGTGTGCGATTGTTAATGTTATGATTATTTGCAGATAATAAGTGGCTGGCAGATACTGTAATTAAAACATATAAAAGTAATCAGGATTAATCATGATTAATTATTTTTTCACGTTTGTGATTAATGTTTTTTTTTATCAATTCCCGGCCCTAAAATGTACGTGTTCTACGTGTTGGAGTAGATTTACAACTTTAAAGTCATTAAAAAGCTACTTTATTCCCGTGATTTAACTGTTATTTATTTTTCTTGTAAATTTATGACTTTAAAGTTGTCTTTTTTATTGTAAAATTCATCGTACTCAAACCAACCAATTAAGCAATGTAAAATTATTAAAGATTTTTGATATAAAGTACTTTCTAGCATTTCATTAGGAAATTTCACAGCTATCTGCCAAGTAGTTTTGCAGGAAGTCTAACAGGTTGTTTCTGGTGGAAATATGGCAAATTTTGGGGAACTTTTCCATCAATCTAAAAAAAAAAAGGGCTGATGAACTTGGTGCACCCAACTCAGAACAATCCTAGAAAACATTTGCAGCTTTTTCATTTTCTGTCTCAACTCATTTTCAAAATCTTACTGATAGTTTTATAGAAACTCAAAATGATTTGAGGCATTTGAAAAATCTGAGAACAAATGCTTTTCAGCAGCTCTACTTAAAGTAAAAAGAAGCCTCAATTAGGGAGGACATTTGTAAATTAAAATACAATTTATGAGAAATGATTTTAACTCTAGTATTACATCATTAAGGAAAAGTTTGATTTTTACTCACACTTAATAGACTTGCTGCACCAATTAAAGATCCAGGTGATTCTAAACAAACACAAAGCAGTTCATTAATCTCACTTTTTCACTCTGAGACTCTATTGATTGTAGGCAGTAGAGTGTAAAGTGGTTTCAAATAAATATGTGATGCTTGAATAAATACATTAGGCTGGATGAAAGCCACAAACTTGACTCTTGTTTGTGTTTTTTCAACAGGACGACTTCAGGCATCGAACCAGAATCAGCAGCAGCACTTTGTGCACAGGATCCAGTCTGAGTCTGTCGTCTGGACCAACGTCGGGGTACCACAGCGGCAACGCCGGGCAGCCGCAACCCTGCAGGACGGCAGCGCCACCAGGACAGGTTTGTGCTTTCATCTTTCAATGTAGCGAAGATTTCAAAAGTCAGAAAAACTTTGCTCATTTTGTGAATTACTTTTCAGGTATATGTGTGTTTTCCTAAAAATAAGTTATAACTAGTGGTGTCAATTTATCACATTATCACAATTAATTAATGAATACAGACATTTTAGTGGGTTATTTTTTTCTTCACCGCGTCGGTTCATGTCTGATAATGCACACCTTGGAAGAGCATTATCCTGCTCACACTGTGGTCTTCCATGTAAAAAAAAATCATTATTTATTATTATTTTAATTAGAGCACCTAATGTTTTTTTTTTTTTTTTGGTTTCATTTGTTTTTCTTAATTACGGAAGCAGAAAACGCCCTGCCCTACTTTTTTTTTTTTTTGAGCATTTTCTCGTGATAATGAGAACATCTATCTCATTATCATGAGAAACATATTTAACTGAGACTGTTAACTACAAAAAACTCTCCCCAAAAGTTCTTTTTAGTGTATTTTTTCATTTATTAGCGGATCTTCACTCCTCAAACGGCTTAATCCCATCTGATTGACCAGCCCCTCCTCTCTTTATTTCCCCTTAAACCCCCAACGACACATTAAATAATAGAACCCAGGGACAACAAGCATCTCTACCTGTCGAACACCAAAAGAAATTATCAATTTATAATTGATTAATTTGATTGTATTCAAGATTTTCCCTGACAAACTGATTTGTTTTGCTGCAGATGGGTGTAGAAAAAGGACAAAATTTAATTGTAGAGACATTTGTCGGCCAGGGGTTCTGTCATTTAACATGTTGTCAGGGGCTTTAGGGAAATAAAGGGACAGGTGCTGGTGCATGAGATGTGATTAAGCCATTTGAGGAGCGTAGATCAGCTAACAAATACAAAAATAGACTAAAAAACAATTCAATGGAGTGTTTTCTTCTGCTGTTTTTGTTGTTAACCACAAAATAAACAGACTATAAACAGGTAAAGTTGGAATATTTACATAATTCTTTTTATATTGATATTCTTAGTATGTTTTTTTATTCTTATTATCTCATTATCACAAGAAAATTGAAGTTCAATTTCTCGTGATAATGAGAAAGTGAATCTTGTTATCATGAGAAAATTGAGTAGAGCAGGTCCTTTTCAGCTTCTGTACCTGTAGTTTGAAATTTAAGTAAAAAAGTCTATGGTGAAGTAAAAGTAAAGACTGGAAGTCTGTTATAATAATAAAAAAAAAACTTAATTAAGCCAAATTGTAGCTGTATTATGATCTTTTACTGCACCACAATGTCACAAATTTAAATGAAAATACCTCAAATTCAGGATTAATGATGGAATTATTAAATTTATTGGGTTATTAATTACAGGTCATGATTATTAAATTGCACAAATTAATCTCATAACAGCATTACAGATAAGTAAAGTTCAGTTGATGAATTTTTTTTGTAGATCACAGGGATTGAGGATGAAGAGCTGATGAAGACTCGGCCTTCGGTTTGCGGCCCTCAGAGTGTGAAGACGCGGCGATCCTGGCTGTCATCTCAGGGTATCAAACCATCAAGTATCTAACAGAAAAATGTGTAAATAAAAAACGTGTATTATTTACACAGTAAATGGCTCATTTGTAGGAAACGTTTGTGTTTTTTTCTTTCACCACCTCCACGTTCTCACTGAAACTGTTTTTCTCAGATCTTCAGCCGTCTGTCGACGACTTTGAACCTCTCATGACATCGTCTCCCTCACCGCCACCCATCAACACTCAAAGCTCCTCCCACAACCTTTTCACAGCCTATCAGGACATCACCTGTCAGCTGCTGAGTCAGGCTCTCACTGAGGTAACAGAAAATTATTTTTTCCCCTCAGCTATACATGATTTATGAAAATGTCTTTATCAAAAGGTCCGACTAGCTTCTTCAGGGGATTTAAGTAACCTGGTGATGGGCAAAGCAGCAGGAGGTTGGAGGTGAGTTTCCTCCCGACTGAGGATTTTTGGCTTCATGAAAAAGCTTCCCAACATCCAGTCTCTGTTCCTCCAGGTACCAGGGAGAGGAGAGGGCAGTTCAGGCGTTCTACAAGCCCTCCTTCAGCCCATCTGTCCACAGTTTTCTGGGGGCGGGAGACCTGGACCGAACTCTGGACAGTCTGTGGAGCGTCATCTGCCAGATGTCTAAGAGCCAATTGTATAATCCGTCCGTCCGTTCTGTTTGGACTCGACCACTAGATGACAGCACTCAGCTGGGTGAGCCGCCTCCTTTAAATGCAGCTTTCTAGCAGAAATAAGGCAGAAATTTACAAATAGTTTGTTTTTGTTGATTTTTTTATTGCCAAGTGTTTTGTGTTAGAGTCAATCCAGTTTTTTATGGACTAAAATCCAACAAAGTCCCACCTTAAAGTTAGAAAAATACACTTTTTTTATGTTTTTGTGGCCACCAAGACATTCATTTATAAAATATACAGTTAAAATAATTGAGGTTTTCTTAATTAATTTAACTTTTTTTACTTTTGAAAGCAGTTTATACTAGTTCCTTTCAAAATAAAATGCAACCTATGTTTGATAACTAAAAATAAAAAAGATGTATTTTCTATCATTGTAGCTTTGGTTTTCCTTCTTCTTTTTTCTTATTTTACTATTGAACATAGTCACAACAACTTTGGTGTAAAGTACACATATTTTTTTTAACTAAATGCAATAAAATGATTATTCTAATAATAATAATCCGCTCTGATAGGAGATTAAACTTTTTACCATCATTTTGCTCATTTTTGTTAAAAATCTAATTATAAATAACAAAATGTAATGAAAGTAAATTAACCAACCTACAAAACCACTATTTATTTAATTTTTTTGCATTTTTCTTTAAACCCAAGAGCCACAATGTAGGAGAAAAAGAGGCTCCAGGGCCTCATGTTCCAGACCCGTGTTTTGTTTTGCTTCCACAAATATAAAATATAATTTAAAATGTTTCTTTTCTATAGAAATTAAACAAAAGTATCTTAACTTACTGTCAATTTTTTATTTTTTCTTGAATAAAATGGACTCATTTGTATTTCTGTGTAGTTTACATCTTAACAGATCCGTCCGCCTGTCACCTCAGCCAACCTCGGGACTTCTGCTGCGTCAGCACCGAGTCCAAACAGGTTAGTGCTACTGCAAGCAGGAGTCTGTCGAGTTCCACGCAGCGGTTTAGGGGGAAAATGTGTGTTTATCAGGCTTTCTCCCCACAAAACTCCCACAACATGCTGTTCAGACACAAGTCTCCCTCACAGATCAACAGCTCTGACCCGAAGGCAGCGGCTGTGAAGAAAAGCGTCTCAGCTGTTGGCTGTCGGTGTCCGGGTGGAGCTGCCTGCTGGGTGATCAAACGCTCCTCTGCCTGTTTTATTGATGCTCTTTCTGTCTCTGCCTCAGGGTGGCCTCTGCGTTCTGGCGATGCGGTCTGTGTTTGACGAGTCTCTGCCTCGTCCCAGCGTCGACGCCATTCGGGGGGAGATGATGCCCAGCTGCTGGCTTCTGCAGCCAGTTAGACGCAATGGAAAGGAAGCGACCAGAGTCATTTACCTGCTACAGGTATGATCCAAGAAACACATCATCTACCTGTCAGCAGAAAATGATCGTTTTATTCAGAGGAAAGTCACTAATTGAGCTAATTGATGATCATAATGAAGGTGCAGCAGAAGCCAGGGACCAGTAGTATTTATTAGGTGTGTGGATTAGCTGTCCCTATGGCTAGTCTTTGCATGCAGTCAGTAAGGAGCCTGTACGTGCACCTCACTAATGACTAGAGTGGTGTAGAGCAGTGTTTTTCAACCAGTGGGAAAAACACTGATCTAAAAACATTCACCATCTCCAGGATATCAGCTCTGTGTTCATCTAAGAAGGGCCTGATAAAACACTAAGTAGTTAGGATATGAAAGATCATAAAATGCTTTTTTCTTTGTGTTTATTTGATTCTATTAAAGGGTTATTTGATAAGAATGACATTACCAGGATTTAGCCAATAGCTGTTTTTGAAAAGTGCAGCGGCCTTAAACTCTCTCCTCCAATCATTCTTGAAGGTTTGAGCAATTCGTCATCAGTCTGACCAATCAGACATGGTTAAAGTCCTCACTTCCTGGTATCGACATGGTTTCTCCGTTCCAACAAAACTCGTGTTTTGCAGTGTCTCTTCCTGCGGGTTCTGTTGTCAGACTGTGGAAAAAGTGCATAAAATAATAAAATTAGAGCTGTCAGGCGATTAGAAATTTTAATCGCGATTAATCGCATTGTCCAGAGTTAACTCGCGATTAATCGCAACTAATATGTGGCCTTTTTTAAGGAAAAAAAATGTGTGCTTCGTGGAATTTAGCAGTTCTACATTAAGTATGAGAGCAAGAATGACAAAACTAATAGTTTTCATCAGAAATACTTTATTTTGTAACATTGTATTGAGATAAACTTTCTTAACAATAAAAGGCTGTAACATAAAATGCCTAACAAAAGTTCAAGTGCAAGTGAAGGGCATTTTAAATTCAAAACTTCAATCAACGTTCAGTAAAATACAATAAAAAACATCAAAAATAACATTTCCATAACACTTTCATGTTCATTTTTTGTCAGGACCAAATGTTTTCCTCCTCTGCTGAACTACAGTAATAAATGAAATAGAGATTTATCATTTCCAATTAACTTTGGTTTTTTAAAACCTTAAAGGCTGAGAAAAGCGGGATACACTGTGGATAGTTTGACAGTCTGTTACTGCCGCCGCGTTCTCTGGCTGCAGCTCGATGCAGCGACGTGTCCAGTGGAGCTCACGCCATGAATATGCCGGCAGACAGACCGCTCTGATGAGACTGGATCACGCTTAAACCTCCAGAACATTTAAAACTTCCCCCGGTGAGCTTGCTGTTCGGGACGTCGGGGGTCCGCAGCTCTCGGGACGCGGCGCCGGACACGAGCCGGTACCACCAGACGTGGTACTGGACGCGAACCGGGTTAGGGTGCAGGAGCTCTCCAGGTCCTGGCGCCGGGCCGGTTGTAGCTCGCAGCTCGGTGGTTGGAGACCTGCCTGTGATCTAGTGAGAGCAGCCGGTGAGTTAAAGGAGGGACGCCCGCGCGCGGTATGGAAAGGCACGTATGAGAAAAATCCGCGATTAATGTGTCAAAAAAATTGTCGGCGTCAAGCACATGTCAGATTAACGCGTTTTAACGCGACAAATCTGACAGCCCTAAATAAAATCTAAAGACGCGAGTCTGTGCAGCTTCAGCGCCACTGTTAGTGCTACATCTCCTATGATGAATCGGGTTACTGCAGTCCTGTTAACATTTATGAAGCACAACTAATAACAAACATGGAACAGGCAAATTAAATTTCAGACTTTTGGAACTTTTGAAAAATGTAAAGTCAAGTTTAAATAAATATAATAAGAAACAGGATAATGGTTAAGTGGCCAACAGACGCATTTCAATTAAAAAGAATTTATTCAATCAAAAATCTTGTTTTTTTTTTTTTTTTTAGTTACACTTTTTATTTCGACAAAAGAAAAACTTCAATCAACATGAATATAATGTATAAAATATGATTTATCACGCATTTTGTCAGTAAACTGGAGGAAAAACAGCTACCTAAGTAAACTTAAACTAATTAGTCAGGGATGGTGGTGGAGGACCCAAACGCAGGAGAGCAGACTTGGTGGCAGAAACTTAAAATATTTAATTAACTGAAACATGACAAAAATCCATGGAGTAAGAAAACAGACAGAAGACCTGACAATGAAGAACTGCAAACCAGACGCTTAAATACACCGAGATGATTAGCTAAATGAAGACACCTGTGGATGATTACAGACTCTTCATCAATACAGACTAAAGAGTTTCTCTTTTTTTTTTTTTTTTTTTTACATTTTTGGTTGTTGGTGTGCCTTAGGTTTCTTTTTTTAAGGACAAAGTGAACCTCTGCTCAAAAACAATTGAAAAATATTGGTGAACAACAGCATCACCGCTACATTATAAGTGCTTTATTATAAATTTACCATTTTCATGACGTCCAACATTTCACAGATTGAACCACAATTCTTACAATTTCATATATTATGTTTAAATTCTTTCTATATGTTTTTTTTAATGGATATATAAAAATGTAATTAATACCATCATTTATACCTTTATTTAGAAAAGAAAATCAGAATCAACAAAACAGATAAAAACACAATTCATAAGGAATACCTTTGTATTTATCACTTTAATCAACACCACACTCAAACGTTTTTCCGTCAACTTCCTGGTTAACTCCAGTAGTAAACAAAACATAAACATCACTTTTACTTTAGATCAATAAACTACAAATCCTGAAAATCTTCAACAAAGTTTTTTTATGGCAAGAAGATGGTAAATGAAGACACAGCAACAACTAGAAAACATTTAACTTAGCCTTACCACCATGCTAACAGTCACATGACTTCACACAACAGATCACCAGATTTTTGTAATATTCCCAATTTTCATATTTATTGTAATTTTCCTCCAATTTGTTGCGTATGTTTAGGTCAGAATTGTTCAGAAAAAATGTTTTTTCATCTACATAAAAACCTTTACTTTGAAAATGAGAACCTTCATCAACGCTTTACTTTGAAAATTTGATTTACTTCCTGTAACAGTAGTGCATTAATTTGTTTAGTTTATAAATCCAACATTATACCAAGAGAATCTGGCTAAAAACTATGGCGCCCGAAAATTAAACATCATTTGTGCCTGAAATCATTGGCCGGAAGTCCTCGCCCACAACCCCCCGTTTTAAGTTTTTGACCTTTTTTCCAGTTTCTTCTCTCTTTTTCTCAACCCTTTTGGCATTTTGTCAGCTCCAATCAACTGATTCACAGAGAAACAAAGCAAGCTTCTCTCCGTATGTAAACGGGTTAAGTTGAACAAATTTCAACACTTGTTAATAATGACTTGAAAGAAATAAAACAATAATTAACGTCCTCTGTCCCATTTGAACCTCATCTAGCACACTAAACTCCTAGACAGTTGCAGTTTATTTGGATTTAAAAGCATAAAAGCTGATAAATCTGAAAAGATTTTAAAACATCATTTTTGAAAGGGTTTCCTAAAGTTTAGGAAATTTCCGCTTCTGTCTAGAGATTGTTTCTGGCGCCATCTTGCATGTGACCAGAGGTCCCTCCATTATTCTGCAATACATACATTTCCCAGAGTGCATTTTTTTTTTTTACTACTGTAACGATAAAGTTCACAAATCAAGGATCTTGGACGTCACAAATATTCATACTGGATTTTTCAGGAACAGATCCCGGATATCAGAGTGTCCATTTGAATGAGGCTGACTCTGCCGATAGACCGCATGATGACTTCACAGCTCATCACTGGCAGGCGTCCCTCTATTAAAGAAATTGCTTTTATTGAGTCGAGCCTCTTGAATTAGCTTCTGTGTTTATTGTTGCAGACGTGGCGGTTTGTCTGCAGGAAAAGACTGATTACAAACGTTTTTTTTTTTCTCGTGTGAATCAAGGGTCAACACTTTTATTGTTCTTGCTCCTCTCCAGCTGGACCTGGGATCGCCGTCGTTTCCTCGCCGGCTGCTGAGCTCTGTTGCCAGGAGACAGGCGGCTGTCATCGCCGATCTGGATGTTTTCCTCTCTTAGTAAACTAGCTGCACATCAGCAGTCGACACTTAGACTCCAACATGGAGGGAGTTTGTTTTTATCGAATATGCACCTAAAATTTACATACTTGAGTATCTAAGGGCACTGTCAAGCTTTTTTATATATGAAGCTATTTTTATAACGTAAAATTTTGACATATATTTGAATGTATTTAGTGCTATGTTTTACCAAAGTTTCCATTTAATCTTTTAAACTGTCGAGCAATACTTGCAAATTCCTGTTAATAGTCACTTATACACAAACACATTCCACGTTTGCACAAATTCAAACTTTTAACTGTTATTCTCATACAACATATCTAACGTATTTTAAAAAATCCTGCAGCTTTTTTCTTAAAATATAAATGAAAAAGCAGGTAAGCTAAGTGTCCAGGTGAGATGAGCACCCTAAAGCCTCTCTGAGATAATGCGTCTTCATCCCAGCAAACCTCAGCTCTGCAGAAAATCCAAAATCCGTTTGGCAGCCGAACCTGAAGGTACAAAGAAACACAGCAGGGAAAGTTCTGCTGCCAGATGATCGTGATCCCAGAGCGCGCTGGTCCATGCTGGAATCTGGACGCTTTCATCTTTGTTTATTAATATTTATGTTTGTTCTTACTGTTCAAAAAGCTGTTGAGGTTTGGTTTTCTAACAAAGCTGTTAAACTTTTTATGTTTTTGTTAATATTACAGATGAAACAAGTGATGTTTCATTGTTTTTAGTGTTTAAGCTCTTAAAAAAATGAGTCACATGTTTTTCCATATAAAGCCATAAAACTGAAACGTGTTGAAGCTCCAAACTGAATCTGTGATCTGGACTGAACCAAAGACAAACGGGTGCAATACGGACATTCAGCTAAATATTTTTATTTATATTATTATTATGAATGTGTATATTTGTAAAAAGTCATATTTATGTTTTTAAGTATATAAATGTTGAACTTTTTTGTTGTTGGCTTGTGGGTTCATTTTGTGATTTTAAAAAAGGGATTTTTTTTACCAAATAAAAAGTAAAATTGGTTTCATTATTGATTTGTTCATGTATTTTGTTCCACTTTTGTCTGCATGATCTAAAGATTTGCAGTCAGGTTAATGTTTGATCATAAATGGAGTTTAGACCACAGTTCATTGCTTTCTCCACAAAATTTTTCAAAATAAAATAGAAGTTCAAACTTTATAAAGTTTTTTGAGACCAGCCATGGCTGAAATTGAACATTTTTGTTCCTCCTTATTTAAGCGTTTTATTTAAGTGGAAAAAAAAAATACTTATTTGTTTTTCTGATAGAGGATCTCTAGAAGTAAGAAAAAAACCCCTGAAAATATTTTAAATTTGATGAACATCCTGTGATTTTGCAGGTTCTCCCACATCGGTCTTAGAGGGGTGAGAGACATAGTAAAGAAAAAAAATCTTGAAATCACATTTTTCATTTTGTATGCTGCCCGTCTATCAGCTAGAATTCTGACCTTAAGAGACCTGTTAGTCCGTCTTTAAATAGTCCACTCCACTTATTATCCTAAATTAGAAGCACCTGTTGGAAGTCGTTAGCTGCATAAAGACACCTGTCCACCCCATACAATCAGTAAGACTCCTATTTACTAACATACCCAAGACCAAAGAGCTGTCCTAAGACACCAAAGACAAGATTGTAGACCTCCATAAAAGGGCGATTTGCCAAACAGTTTGGTGAAAAAAGTTCCACTGTTGGAGCAATTATTAGAAAATGGAAGAACCATGACTGTCACATGAGAGATCTCACCACATGGGGTCTCAATGATCCTAAGAGAGATGAGGAATCAGTCCAGAACTACACAGGAGAAGCTGGTCAAAGACCTAAAAAGAGTCAGAACTATCATTTGGAGGAAGAAGAATGATGATCCCAAGAACCCAAAATCTACTGTGAAGCATGGGGGTGGTAGTATCATACTAAGGGGGTGTTTTTTCTTCACATGGGATAGGACGATTGGATTGTATTAAGGAGAGGATGACCAGCAGCATGTATCATATCAGAAAAGATGGGTCCTGGCTAGGTCTTCCAACATGACAATGACCAGGAGAACCAAAGGAGTGGCTCCGTAAGAAGCATATCAAGATTCTGGAGTGGCCTAGTCAGTCTCAAGAACCTAAACCCAATAGAGAATCTCAACAGCGACAGTTCAGAAACGTGACTGATCTAGAGAAGATCTGTATGGAGGAGTGGGCCAAAATCCCTCCTGCAGTTTGTGCAAACCTGGTATAAAACTCCTAGAAAGATTTGACCTGTGTAATCTGAAATACTATACCAAATATTAACATTTATTTTCTTAGGTGTTCAAATACTTATTTTGCTGTAGATTCAAGAAAAAAGATGGCAGCAAAAAATGTACTACAAATAAATAACAATAAGATGTGATACCAACAAGAAAAAGTGTAGCTAGCAGTGCATTAATTTAAAGTATTTTTTATAGTCAAAAACATTGATTGGTCTTTATTTCTTTGATTTGGTGAATCTTGTGACGCAAAAGGAAACAGAAATGGGAAAAGTGAACAAAAAAGACCTTGATCCAGAATAACAACAAACAAAATATCTAGTAACTAGTTTTAAAATTATAAATTCATATTTAATATCAACAAAACTTGTTAGGAAAGAATAATATTGGATAGCAGATTAATCATGACTCCATCAGGTTCTAATAGGTGACAGATTTTGACCTCACCCACATTATGTTCTGTTTACTTTGGGTTTATGGAATCAGGAGTAAAATAAATCTTGAAGGGTGGAATAAAAATGTTTTTTATGCAAAATGACAAGTTATTTTTATTTTATTTTATTAATTATTTTAAAGGTTTATGGTTTCTGTTCATTTTGGTTGATTCCACAGCTTTTCATATATTTTTAGAGTTTTACATTTGTATATTTGGTTCTTTTTCTGATTCTATTCCGTTTTATTCTTTATTTTCTTTCTCAGAAGGTCTTATTGCATTTTGTCAGGCTACAGTTGTAAATAAGAATGTTGTCCTGCCTGGATAAATAAAAGTTAAATAAAAAAAATCTAAAAGTATATAAAAAAAACAAAACATTTTGTCGTTATTTTACTTTTTGTGACAGATATTTGACAGGTGTCACTCTTTAACACATCTGTCGGGGGCGTGTGGGTAATGTGCGCGCGCGATTAGGCCCGCGCGCGGGCGGGGTGGGGGGTAAGCGCTCGCGGCTGAAGTGCCTCTGCCATTTAGAGTCACCAGCTCTCGTCAGGAATGTCCGTCCGCGCGCTCAGATCATGCTCTTTATTTTTAACCCGCCAGGGTGGGTCCGGCGCTGGCTTTCGGGAATGACCGCGGAGCGCGCGGCGCTTCAACCCCCCTCCTCCCTCCTCTGCCTCGCTCCTCGTGCAGGACAGGTGAACTCGCGCGCGCTCTGACCAGGACCCACTCACTTCAATGGGATTAAAAGCGGTTTGTTTGCAGGAAAGACGCTCGAAATAAGCATTTCTGGACTCGAACACGCCCAGAACAGGTGAGTGGAAAGAACAAACACTATTTATTGAAGTTATAAACGGTGTAAAAAGTTACAAACACCTGTCGCTTCTAGTTTTTCAAAATAAAGTTACAATAAACAGAATTCTGTAACGTATTTCTCTATGAATTTGTTATATTAACACAACAATGTTTTAATAGAATGGATAGAATAGAATTAAAGTGCTTTATATGAACCCACGAATGACCTCTGTAAAGAACCTCACTCACTTTAGTAATTTATGAGTATATTTCAGTACTTTTGAGTCAAATGGAGCAACTTTATTTCTACTTTCAAAAGTTGAAATCAAGAGAAAAACATCACCTCAGGGAAGAACAGGAAGTTGTCACATCCACCAACTATGTTTACCTAAGAAACAGTAATTTCCATAACTTTGTATCGTTTTCTTTCTGAAGAAGTGTCTCCTATTACATTTTCTTAAAAAAATCATGATAGTTTGTTGACTTTTGGCACAAAGGAAAAATAAAATCTCTTGGCAAAAGAGGCACTGCAGCTCAGTCCCCTTAAAAGGACAAGTGTGGAGCATGCAGGGCCTTTAGTGTAAACACACTCCTGCAGGAGATAACCAATGACTCTGAGTCCTGTACCACACAATCATGATTGTTTTGTACAGTTATTGGTTTAAGCATGATGGTATCTTAAATGAACGAACATTGGATGAAGTTTTTGGTCTGTTTTGGTTTCCTATGTGTCAAAAGAAACACGTGCACAGACCTCCTCCTCCTAGCAGCTAAAGTTTGTCTTACACATATTGTTAACTTTACACACATTATTTCATTGTGACTTTAGTTTCCAGCAAAAAATAAGTAGGGAAAAATGGATTGGTGAAATACCACTATATATCATATATTGATTTAAAATGCTGACAATACGATATTCTTTTGTTTTCCACCTAAACCTCCGACCACTAGTTGGCAGCAGAGCACACTGAGCATCTTTGAGCAGCTCTACACGCGACTAAAACAAAAAACAAGATCTTGCTTGAACTAACTTGTGTTAAAAGTTCATTCAGTCTCACAGTTTTTGTTGTTACTAAATATGTACTTATTAGTTTCTACTTGGGATCGGTACCGATCTGAAACTCTGTGCCACAGTATTAGTATACAATTGCAGCGCTAAATGTTAAATAAAATGAATTGTACCATTTTATTACAATGAAAAACATATTAATATTCAGGTAGTTTTTTTTCTATTCCATATTAAAGAAAAAAAGAATAATTGTTCTGCAGTCTTGACATAAATCGTGATATGTATCGTATCGTGAAACACGTATCGGGATACGTATCGTATTGCCAGGCTATAGCCAAAACAACCCACCAACTATAAAATCAGATGCTTCATTGATGTAAACAAATTTTCAGGTCTACATGAATACTTTTTTTTCTGAACCTATTATTTACCAAGGATGTAAAAGATAAAAGAGATCGATCGGGCAGTGAGTGTATCAACAGTTTTGGTTAGGGATGTAAAAAATAAATGTGTATCGAAAATTGGCTGAACAACTGTAGTATTGTTTAAAAACCACAGATATGAACAAGATTATGTTTATTAAAAGGTATAAAATCTTTCAAGAAGTTAATAATCAATTTCTGTCAAACTGCAGTTTGTTTTTCTGTTTTTTCTTCTATTTTTTATGTACATGCCATGTAATCAAAAAGACGTTCAATCATAAGTCAATACCTAAATACATTTCTGTCAATTGCCATGTGTTATTATTTATATCTTTAAATGCTATATGAATAAGAAATATTGAGATTTTAGCATTTTTGGTAAAAGAATCAGACTGTATCGTATCGCCAAAAAGTTAGTTGAACCTTTTATGTATCGAGATGTGTATCCAATCGTGTGAGAGGGAAAGGTACACACCCCTATTATTTACAGATCTGTAACTAAAAAAACAAACAAAAAATTCTGCCTACAAAGATCAAAATGCACCAAATCTTTTATTCTGAAAAGTTCTTATTTTTGAGGTTTTCCAGACCAAATGACTCATCCTTTTTGAACGAGCAGCTACAATGAGACTGTTTTTACATTCCGTACTGCAATAATAACAGAAAAGTACCTGTTTACGTTTAGATAAGTTACTAACAAAATGTTGGTTGTCTTTTTTAGCATGTGCCAGACATAAAAGCTTAAAAACTAACAAAAGAAAACTATAAAAAAAACAATAAATGAACAAAAACATTAGATTAGAAGTTTATTTTATTAAATAGTATAAGTCTGTATAGGAAGTATTCTTTCAGACTAAGTTGGAACAGTTTACAACATACAGATAAAGTATTTACCTCTTACTATTGATTAACTTGCAGTACACTTAACTACTTTTTACTAACTTTTTGACGCATTTTTGAGCACATTTGATGGTTCTTAGCTTAAAACTAGAAGCAGCAGGAAATATGCTGTTTTAGGTCATATTTTTATGTAAACTAAAGTGTTTATTTTGGGCTCAAATGACTTGATAAAGTTTAATCATGTGAAGCAACGTAATTGTATTTCTGTAGAGTCTCGAAGAACCATCTTTTCTTTTCTGTTGCTGCAGTTTTTTCATGTTGGGTAAAGTTTGCATTGGTCGACAGGCCGGCCTATTGTTAGCGAGCTGCTATGTGCCGCTCAAGGACACAACAAAAGGACACGAAGACACTTTTAGTGTCTGCAGGCGGCATTCAGTGAACTCATTCCTCCATGTTTTTTTCTGCTCAGCTCCAAATGAAGACGCACATCTGCACGACTCTCGGTTTGCAGTTACTGTCTGCCAGCTCAGACCTCAGACAAGATTAGAGTCCTGCACTTTTGTGGAAAACGGACAGGTTGTGGATGTGAGAGTTGGTGCCGTAGTCCCGGCCAGGTTGGCCTGAGATGATAAGGATATCCCCCCAGTGGTGGGTGGAGCGTCCCAGCGCTGATATCAGCCCTCTGCAGAGGGCTGATACGAGGCAGGAGGAGGAGGGAGACCTGGAGGATGGCATCATAGTACATCACTGGGGGCCATTTCTCTGAATGCACAAACAGACACTCTGCTGATACGATGAATTTAACAGCCTTTGCAACAAAAAATAGTTGAGTTCTCTTCTACTGTTTTTATAAGTAAAATAAAAGTAAATATGAGCCAAATTAACAATCATTTCTATACAACTTAAGGATAAAACACTAATATTTTGAAAAAAAGTTAAAAGTAGGATTTGTATCTATAAAAAACAATTAAATAGATGCCACACTTGCATTAAAATCTAACGCCTGAACACATTATAGTTTCTACATCACTAAGGACTTGCAAAAAAATGTTTTGGCAGAATCAGAATTAACTCATTGTCATTTTATTTGTGTGATTTATTATGTTTTATATCAGATTATCAAATTTCTTAGTTAATATGTTCTAATAGGAAAGAATATAACTTCATTTGTCCTTTTCAGCATAAATATGAATAATAAAATAGTATTTTTAGCAGAAAAATCTATTAAATGATCCGAATCTTCACTTAAACATTTAAAATCGATCATCTTATGTACAGATCAAACTTTTAAAAGTAAGTTTTTTTTTAATTTTCAATCAAAATTCAATTTCTGTTGGTGATTATTGTTAGAAATCACAAATCACATTTTTAGTGATACAACTTTCAACTGATTTAAAGAAAATTAGTTTTAGAATAAAAAATTCAACAAATGATATTGAATTGAATTACATTGATTCTATGTTTTGGCAATGATACTCAGTCCTAATGTAAAAACAAACAACTGATGAATTTTTTTTTTTTTTTTTTTTAGAAAAGCATCCACTCATTTTTTAAAAATCTTTATTTTGGTATTTTAAAGCAAAGAAAGTTTTGACTAAGTTTAAAACTACTTTAATAGAGCCTCATGCAAAAAAGTTAAATAAACTTTAAAATTACTTTTTTATTATGAAAAACATTTTAATTATTTAAATAACTTCAAAACCTAAAAAGAAAAAGTAAATATTCTCAGTCTTCTTGTGTGTTTTTGTAGTATTGTATAGTGTTTTTTGTAGTTCTCACTTCATTTTAGCTCACATTGTTTCCTTGACAATGAAAGTACACAAACACACACATTTTAAATAATGTTCGGCGCCTTATTCAAACGGTTTGGTCAGGTTCTGCTGAAGGGGTTGCCCCCCCCCTGCAGTGTGACATGATAAGCGAGCTATGCTGCAGCCTGATAGAGCTATCTTAGCAGCGACCCTTCAGACACGTCAACCCGCCATTCCACGCAAAAGAACACGCTCCGTCCGAGGAGTGACACACAAAATGGAGGGAGGAGGCGGGGCGGCGCCGGAGCGCGTTGTGATTTCAGTCGATTCACCTTCTACTTTGTAGTGACGTCTTCAGGGCCGTCACTACAACAGACGCACTTATGAATAGCAGCAAATGTTTGGAAAGCTTTTAAATCATTTGTGATGATTCAGTTCATCCTTCAGGGGAATAATGTGTTGGTAAAAGTACTTTTTTGTGTTACAATAACTAAATAACATCATTTGTCCACTGATACTTAATGTGGTAAGAAATCAAAAACTTTAGAAATTCCTCTTTAATTTTTTTTTCTAACACTCTTATTGTGAAAATCACATATTTTTGCTTGATAGCTCTTCCTCTTAAACCTCTCGATTGATCCCATAATATTGAAAATGAAAGGTAAACTGTAAATATTCTTCAGGATTTGAGTCTTACATTTACAGCTTCAATTTTTACATCTGCATTTTTAAAGAGTTTCAGTTGCAAATCTCATCTGCAAAACATCTGCTGGTGGGAGTTTCATGGTATGGGTTTTGGCAGTTTCAAATACGAAATAATTTGAATTTTAATGCCCAGGTTCCTGATTCATGATTCAACATTCATTTTATTTTTAATTTTCATGTAAAACAAGTTCTATTTAGTTTTAAAACAAAATTTAAACAGTTATTGATACAAACAAACAAAGATGGGCCCCATGTTAATAAAGTTTTTAATTATTAAGCTTAATTAAAAATGAAATACATTTAATGACTTGAGTAATGGATTTACTAAGATTAAATGTATTCAGATTTAATAGAACTTTTAAATCCTGCCCCGGTGTAGGTTATTGATACATTTATATCCTTTTGTTCTAAAATACAAAATAATATATTATTATAAACGTAAGTGAAAAAGCTCTTTAAAAAATTTGAATTCTCAGCCCCAATCATTTATGTCTACATTTTTACACATTAAACATTTAATCATTACGTATAAAAGCACAAAAGAATTGACGAAGGCTTCTCATTTTCTAATTTAAAACCACCTTGTTATATGTGGTCATGCCCTTTTAATGCAGAGCTAGCATGAACTGTGGGGTTTGGTGGAGGGAGGATTATGGTATGGTCTTTATTTCAAGACAAACTAAGATATTGTTCCTGACCTCACTGAAAATCATTCAGATGATCAGAAAAAGATCGTGAGTGACCGACAACTTTGTAAACTCTCAAAAGTTTTATGGAGAATGATGTAAAAGTGTAGATTGGATAAACTTTACATTTAAATTGGTTTTTTGAGGCTGTTTGACGAATTAACTCTGCTTTTGAGTCAGATACAAATGTAGCCTCTCCTTAATTTAACATATAATGTCACCCTAGATCTGCTTTTGTCTCGTTAAGTATTTAAATAAAGGTTAAAATGATTTCCAATTTGTCCCAAACTGTGTGATTTAAACGTTTTTTTCTGTTTGTTTCAGACATTAATCGCCGCTTTGAAGCAATTATTCACCCCCCCACGTTTTTACCTGAGGACGCCGACTGCCGTCCCCCCGCCCGCCCGCCACGCTGGCCACCGCCATGACTTCCACCACGGATTTTGACAATGTGGAGATCACGCAGCAGTACAGCCGCATCAACACCCGCTTCGACCTCTCCGACGAGGAGCTGGACAACGACAACAGCTCTGCCAGGCTTTTCGAGCGCTCACGCATCAAGGCCCTCGCAGGTGAGTTCCTGCATGGTAAACAGGCGTGCGCCCGCTGTCCCGCGTCGCTCAGATGACAGTCTTTTTGATGGTGGGAAGGTCGTGCCCTTCCCACGCCCCGCATAGCTTAAGCAGATTTTAATGAGCGGCCTACCATGAGAAAAATGACAAAACTCCCATTACAGGCGATGTTGGGTTGAATGTTTGTGTGCCTACGTCTCCTGTTCCAGCAGCTGACTCCCCCCTCCACACCCTATGGATGTGGAGGGATCACTTACACATTCTCGGAGCGTCCACAGACCCCGACAGCTGCCCCGTCCCGCTGCCGCTCCTCTGACATTTCTGACGGAGCTGGTATGCCGCGCTCCACCTGTGGGACGGCTGCCGGGACGAGGGGGGGTTAAAAATATCAGCTTTTCTGTGGCGGAAAAAAACTGGAGTTGTGGGTCATTTCTATTTTTATGTGTGTAAAGCTGCAGACATGGAAGTATGGAGGAGAATGCAGGTTTCGAAATGTCCCTTTGATTCAAAAACTAAGATTTAGGGGCCGAAGCTTCATTGACCTTTGACCTTGGGAAGAGGCTGCCATTTTGAATTTTTACCATAAAAAAAATTACTTCTGCCTTCTAAAAAATTACCTTTCTTGAAGGAATTCATGCATTATTAGGAATCTACTTGGAAATATTTGAAGTAAAACTTTGAGTAGACATTTGAATGGCGTGCAAAAGTGGCGTTCACCTGTTGCTTGCACACTTTTTATCAGCATATTTTCAACATTTAATTCATGAATCGTTGGCTCAAGCTGAATAAAACAATATATCATACAGAAGAACCATTTTAGTAGTCTAGGCGAGGTAAAAATAAAAATAAAAAAAACTCGGTTGCTAGGGAAATTAAAAAAATTACTTTTGCAGAGTCTTCTAAAAATAACATAGACCTGTTCATCTTCCCCAGGTAAGCAAAAAATAATATAGTTGCCATGGAGATAAAACAAAAAAAAGAGCTGGCATTTTGAAACAAGTTTTTTGAACTTTGACCTTGGGAAGAGGCGGCCATTTTTAATTTTTCCATAAAAAAAGAAATCTCATTTACCTTCTAAAAATGTGCACTTCTCGAAGGCTTTTTGATCTATCACCTCATAGCTACTCATTCATTAATGGTATCTACTTGGAAATGCTTAAGGTAAAATTTTGAATAGACGTTTGAAGTGGCGTCCACCTGTTGCTCGCACACTTTTTAACGGCATATTTTCAACATTTAATTTGTAAATCGTTGGCTCAAGCTGAATAAAGCAATGTATTGTACAATAGAACCATTTTAGTAGTGTAGGGGGGTTCAAAATAAAAAAGAAAAACCTCAGTTGCTAAGGAAACAAAAAAGTTTACTTTTGCCGAGTCTTCTAAAATTACACAGATCTGTTCGTCATCCCCAGGCGATCAAAAAATTATATGGTTGCTATGGAGGTAAAACCTAAAGAAAAGCCAGCATTTTGAAGAAAAGTTTAGTTTTTTTTATAAAATTGTCACGTGCAGCTCTTACCAGGGTGGCAAATGGGGTGGGGGATGGGCATATGGCAGTCATTCAGTCGGGGGCGGGTAGCATCAGCGAGCCATACAACTTTTGTAAAAGTTATCAATTAAAAAAAATCAATAGCTAGTGACTCAATGTGTTTTATTCTATCGTAATTGTGTAAAATCTTTATTTAAAACCTCCAGGAAAAACAAAAAGGTTCTTATTCTTAAACCCCAATCCAAGATAAATCAATGTCTAATTAATCATCATAACAGTTTCACATCCCATTAAACGTCCTTTTCATTTTTGTCTTCTCAATTTTAAACCTCAAAGTTTTATTTTGTCTGTTGTATTTCCCATTTGTCCCGGACGGGATTTTTCCTGTTTCCATCTTGCATGAGTGGATGTTCTTGGTGCAGTCATCAAACAGTCCAAACATGTTGTGTTGTTGACTCTGAAGAGCAGCGTGGCTGTTCGTCTCTTTGAAGGACTGTTGGCCGGGTGACAGCTGGGATGGACTGCAGCTCCTCTGCAAACCCTGCGCTGCACTAAAACTGGTATCGACTAACGATGGAGTTTAATTTATGGCCTGATTCCCGGGGTTTAGGTTTCTTATTTTTTTTAATTATCCTGCGGTTTGAGTTCTTGTTTCAGGGGATGTTTGTTCTTTCATTTCAAAATAAAGTATAGAGATGTTTAATGTAAGGACATGTTTGGACTTCTTAAATACCACCTAGCTCCATAAAAGCAGTTCTGATTTTTGCATCATAATCCAACAAATTCTGTGGTTTTAATCAGATGCAGTTGACTCTTAGGTAGAATGTCAAAACATTGATTAATCAGACACAAAAATTCACCTTTACATTGAGTTTGGGTCATCTTTTCAAGCATTGTTGTTTAACCTTTTTTTTGTTTTATTGCTTCTATTATTTAATTGATTTTATTGTTATTGTATTTTATTGTTAAATGATTTTATTTGACTTTATGTTCAGCTCTTTGGTTGCTCCAGGTTTCTTAAGTGCTAAACAAATCAGAAATTAATTGATTGAACATGTTCCAAAAACTTGATTTTGTCAAACTTCAGATTTTTGAAGTCTTGATGTGCAGGACTCGTCTGTACATAGACTTAACATTGAAACTCGACACCTCTCCTGCACAAACTGCATCCAGTGTGAATGCAGCATCAGACTTCGTTTTGGTTAGATTTCTTTAAATGAATTGTGATGGCCAGTTCTTTTTAGACAAAATAAAATCTTAAAATGAGCAATAAAAACTAATTTTAGCTATTGCTTTAGTAATTGGATATATTTTATCTTAAAATAAGAAAGTATTGCTAAAAAAAAATGCTTCAATGATCTATCAATATTTTTAAGAATGACCCATTTTAAGATAAATTTGTCTAAAAAATATATTATATAATCATAAATTGATTAGAACTTTCCAGTTTCCCCAAACAAAGAAAGTATTTTCCTATAAACAGGACCGCTCACCATTCACAAATAAAACATCTGCTTAAATAATGATATAAAGTAAAGATATTAGTATAGATATAGATATTACCTAAAATAAAATGAATTTATTCAATAAATATTCAACATTTCTTGTCTTAAAACATTTTTTGTTTAAATCAATTGTAAAAGGATTCAAAAAAACTCAACAAAACTATTTGGAGAGATTTTACGTTTTTGCAGTGTTCATCAGAAGCTTTTTCTTTAACCTTAATAAGTTTAAGTGGAGCTGGAATTCATGAGACAGATCCAAATATTTGAGCATTTTGTTGGTTCTGGTCCTGTTCTCCACATTTGTCCTGCAGTGGAGGTAAAGACGGCGTCTGTGTGAGAGTGTCTATTTATTGCGTTAGCGTGCTGCTCTGATGTTTTTGTAATGTAATCAGTGTTTCCTGTCAATGAGTGAGATGGAGGGAAGGTGATGGAGGGAGATGAGAGGTGCTAAACGATACCCACCACTGTAATACAGCTTAGGAGCTGTGGAAGTGAATCATGTATGTGTTCAGATTTCACACCAAATTAGATCTCACCCAGATTATTGGTCTTCATTTTTTGTCAAATTGACTTTTTCTAATTGATATGAGGTGAAATGAGTACAATTTTACTAAGATTCACTCATTTCTATATTTGGAAAAACATGTTAAATCTAGGAAAAAAAGCAAAATTAGCAACAAAAAAACGATCTAATAGCAAAACAAGAGAAAACAACAATAAATCGTTTATTATTATGTTTATTTCAAGTGATTTTTTTTTAGATTTCGGATCTATTTTCACATGAAAACGTCAGTCTAGTAGTTTCTATTCTCGAAATGTTTCTTCTTAAAGACCCACTTTGATAAAAAATGTGTTTTTAACATGTTCTTCTGGCATTTTTCTGATTATTTAGGATATATATTAAGAAAACTATTCTCAAACAACTCTTGTAAAGCTCGGCTCTCAGTTATGGGTGACGAGAAGAGGGGCGGGCTGCTCCATGCCAACAGTCCCGCCCACAACTCAGAGGTGAATATCTGATGCACTCTTGCTGCTCCCTCGAAATCAGGGTCCCTAACTTCCGGGCCAGGAACTGGTACCGGTCCAAGGGCTGCTTGGTACCTAGGAAAAGAGAGGGAAAAAATGCATACGCTAGAGTTTATACCTCCAATCGTTGGCGTGGCAGTGGTCGCACGGCCATCGGAGCAGAATTGCTTCAGTCGCAGCATCTGCTGGTGACGTCACCCACGACTGGAATGTTACGTTTGTAGTGCAATCGCGTGCAAACCGAGTAATTTAACTTGAATTTATTTCAGCAATTAGAGTACGAGACTATGTCCAAATAGTCTCTGTCCAAAAAAAATATATTTTTAACACTGAAAATAATGAAAACTTATTGAAGAAGTTAGGAAATATTAAACTGAGAGTGGACAACTAAATAGAATATAGAGCAAGTTACTGGAAAGTATGTCTTCTTTCGCATATCTTGCAGCATTAGTGAATGCAATTTGCTCTTTTTTTATTTTATTTGTCTCACTTTTGTACCCTCGAACTCATCACTTCCTCCTCTGGCTTTCATGTACCTGTGAGCTCACAGATGCCATAAGTGTCTGAGCGGGATCCTGATCAAGTTAAAATTAAACGCTGGACACGATCGCATCCCTTGAAAAATATCAGACGTTCATCGCAGTAATAGTGGTATGAACTAGACTAGATTGGGAATGTGACTGATGCAATGGTTGATCACTGTAAAGTACAGTATAAACAGGGCTTAACTCTAACCCTAACCCTGACCTGGTTCTGGTTCCTCATCTGGAACCACATCCAGAGACCGGTGATTTAATGGGAACAGCCAACACCAGTTAGGGACACCTAAGTGTCACGAAGGGGGCCCAAACCATACGTTCATATATGACGAGTTTCAAGTGAGAATGTGCAGGAAAAGCATTAAAGAAGAGTTTGCAGCGATGTTAAAATAAACGTTAGAACAAATAAACGGTTGGACCCTTTTTCCTGTTTGATAACATGACAATCGTTGCTTTACATTTGCCTGCGACTCACTGGTTGCCTCATTCTTAATCTGTTTACATCACGTTGCGACCGGCTACGGTGGCTGCTTTGGTCCATTTGTTCCGCTCCGAGCACAAATCCTGTTCAGACTGAGAAATGATTGAACCGAGACCACCTCCAAAGAAAGGTCAGAGTGCAGATCCTGGTCCCAAACCAATGTCCGCGTGGGTGTATTCAGACTCAAAACAACAAACTTTAAGCAAACCAAATGTGTCCAGTTTGAGTCTTGTCAGTGGATCCGAGTGTTGATGAACACTCCGGTGTTCAGGTGAGTTTTTGGTTCAGAGAATCCCTCTCTTCATTGCTGTTCCTGATATTTGTTATGGGGTGGGAACACGTGTTCGTACTGGGACATATTGCATGCATGGATGAGGCTGGAAAAACCACTCTGAACGGAAGGCTGCCTGAGCCCCGCGCCGCCTGAAAGAGGAGGCAGAGCATCATGACGGTAACAGTGAGGAGAGAGGGAGGGAAGGAGAGGGAGTGAAAACGAGAGGGATCTGGAAAGGAGGACAAAGAGCCAGGAGAACGGCAGAAAGAGGAGGTTGTTGTTGTCATTGTTTGCGGGGGTCAGGATGAGCAGCCCCTGCCTGCTGCGCGCGGCCCCCATAAACCAGCCCCGCCTCAGAGAGGTCAAGATCAGCCTGAAGGCCGGCGGCAGGGAGACCGGAGCCCTTCGGAGCGGCGCTGGAGGCATAAAGGAGGCGGCGAGCCGGCCCCACGTCCCGGTGGAGAAAGATGCTCGTGTCGGCGTGAGCGGCAACCGCAGCAGGAGCACGCCGCCGGTCCGAGCCCAGAGATCCGACAGCAGGAAGGCCGTCAGGGGGGTCAAGCAGCAGGAGCACCACCCGGAGACGAATGGCACCACGCTGCACGTCCCGCTCCACGCGGCGCCCACAAGGGTCACCCCGTTCTCCTCGTCATCGTCCTCGTCCTCTTCCTGCACCCCCAGACGCCAGAGGCCCTCTCACCTGTCCCCCGCCCCCCTCCTCTCCACCTCCTCCTCCTCGGCTAAAAGTATGAGGCGGGCGCGCTGGCTGAGTTACAGCACCTCCAACATCTGTTTCAACTCCATCCTGGACGGACGCTTCAGGCAGCTGCAAGGTACTGGCGAGCGTGGCGTGGCGGCGCATGTCCGAGTTTGTGTGTCTTCTCCATGAAGACCACGGCGTCCACCAGGCCCCTCCCATCTAGGTTCAACTGTCAGGAGAGAAGTTAGCTTGTGAAAGAGAAGCATCAACCACTAAAACGAACTTATTTATTTATTTTTAGAAAGTCGCAGCTCTGCCCCAATTGTTCACTGATGGTCCTAAATTATTAATTCTCAAACACTTAAACGGTGATGCTTACTTTGACAAACTATTACTGTGTGGGTGTTTTTGTGTTTCTTCTATTTTTATTTGTTTATCGTATTATATATTTATGGTTTTAATTAGTGTCAAAAATATTGTTTCTAAATTCAGTTGTATTTTATTCTCTTTATTTACCAGTTCCTTGACATGGCCTTTACCCTTTGGGTTTCACACACAGTGTTTGCTTTCCAACCTCGTCTTCCTTGCATGATGATTACATCGAGCTGTGAGGAATAATCAATTCCTGCGATGCTTTCTCGTCTCCCGTCTGCATTATTGAGGCTTTAGGAACGAGCTCTGCCGTGCCGTCACTGTGGATTTTTGTGAGTTTGAACTGCGATCAAACTCCCCTGATGACAGGAGTGCATTAGCGAGAGGAGGAAAATGGAGGAGACGGCACAGGAACAGAAGCAAAAGCATTTTCTTCCTCTGTCTGATTTCAATAATGGACTTTTTTGGAAAGCTGCCACTGATACTTTAAAACTTCCAGATCAGAGGTGGGATGTGGCAGAGGTACCAAATTTGACTTAAATTCTTCTCCAGGACTGACGGAACTAAAAACGGTCAAATAAAGAGAAAAAAGTAAAAGAAATAGATTTTGTTTATTGATTTCAGACAGTTTTCGTTTGAGATCTTGCTCTTGGGTTGGTATTGCTCTTCTTGCAGGAAAAATCTTCCTTTCGTTGCTTTTTTTGCAGCCTCTTAATTTCCTTAATGCTCTTCCTGGCATTAATCTGTAGCTCAGCAGCTGCAGCATCGGAGCGACGGGTCGTCCAAACGAAGATGAGGCTTCTCGATCTCACTCCGGCCGTCTGCCGGCAGTGGCAGGACTCGGGCGTGTGGTGCGCGGCGACTTCTCGGCCACATCCAGCAAGAGCTGACTGTGGGAAAAAGACGCGCCGGGCTGTAAACAGGGAAAATCCATCAGCATGAATAAGTCATGGGGCTTTCTCCGGATTCAAAGAGCGGAGAGGAGTGATCACAAAGTAAAGGCATGTGAAACAGAGGAATGTTTAGTAAGTTACCAGACGGCAGCTTTGTAGCTTAAGAGCGAAGGATGCTTTGGCGAGTCCAGTCAGCACGCAGGAAAACTGCAGAGCAAGGTGGAAAAAGTTGAATTGCAAGTACTCAAACGCAGCATAATGTTGACAGAACGCACAGCTGCTTCTGTTCCAGCTGCACCAACAACATGAAGCTCTGGGAGAGCGTGCTGACTCTCCACAATTACAGAAGAACCGAGATTTCGTGAAAAACACATTTTTTTTAGTTCTTTGTTAAAAAAAAAATCATATTAGTTTGTATGTAAAACTTGGATTTTTATTAAATTTCTGCATCCATTGACTTTAAATCACTCAATTGAGACAAATATTGTTATCTAAATGAAACAAAATTGGTTTTAGAATGAAAAATCTGACAAATAAGTTGGAGTTTATTTAGATGGTGTAAATGAAAATGTTATCCGAACTGTGACATATTAAATTAAAGTCAAATATGTTTAATATTTTTGCGACTCCGATTATCTATTGATCTGTTTTAAAGCATTACCAGCATTCTTTTAATTATAAATATGCTGTTTTTAGTTTTGGAGGACATAGTTTCTGCAGAGCAGCAGGAGTTCATGATGGTACTTGTCATTACCCACAACTGAGAGCTTTCTGTTTACATGTTCTCCTGCTAGCCTACAGCCCCTCACACCACCAACCTAACATTAACTGTGCAAGAAAAATGAGGAAAACTAAGACTTGTCTACAAATGGATTCATCAAAAGGGAGCAGGGAGCTTGTGCCCCGCCCAGCATATTTTCTACATCATAAAAAAGCTTCTGAAGGAGGTATACAAGTAAATTCTGCTTTCTCCTTCAGAATCTGCTAGAATTATGTTGATCGGGTCAACAGTTGAAAAGTTGCACTATGTTTTGTGCAATTTTGTGTTTAAGTGTCCTGCTCAGACTGTACCCCACCTTCCCCCAACTGTAGTTGGGATAGGCTCCAGCAACCCTTTGAGGCACAAAGTGATTCGGAAAACAGAATGGCAACCTTGTAGCTAGATATGTTTCAATAAATATTCCTTCAGGTTACCCGCGGGGTCTTAAAACATCCTAAAAGCATTGAATTTAAGAATTTGAAAATAATATCTTAAAAGGCCTTAAAAAGTTTTACATTTATATATCTAAACCTTAAAAAATGTGCTGCTTGAAACATCTCCGTTTCTCACATTTCATGTCAAAATTAAAAAATTTTTGACCAGGACTATTTCATTCAAATGATATAAATAAACAGCAGGAAAACCATTTGATGTGGATAAATATGCTGAATAACCACCAAAAATAAGAACACTGAAGCATCACGGGACAAAAAACAAGATAAGAAGCTACAGTTTTGATCATAAAATGGGAATAAATTAATAAAATGAAAAATAATGTATGGAATGGAAAATAGACTGAGCGGTTGGTCTTAATTTTTGACATTTATGCTTTAAAAAGGTCCTAAACTAGTAGGAACCCTGTCCTTTCTTTACCTTCATAGCAGATATAAGAGGGATTGTTTTAGTCGTCTGTTTGTATTTGTTGTGCATTATTGGGGGAGTTTGTGTACTTTTGATTGGCCGGTGGGTGAGGTTATGGAGGAGGGCTCAAGAGAGCAGTGAAAGCGGTCAACCTCTGATCTGAAGATCGCCGGTTTGCTTCCTGCCCATGTGTCTAAGTGCTCTTGGGCAAGACACCGAACCCCACATTGCGCCTGGTGGTTATTGGTTGACGCCAGTGTTCGAATCGGCACCAACCAATCAAATCAATCTTTATTTGTAAAGCACTTTTCATATAAAAAATAACAAAAACCGCTTTACACCAAAAAAAAAAAATAGATAAATATATAGTCTCCTCCCCCAGACCCACACACAACCCCCCCAATCCTTTCACACCTATTTTTATATGTATATAAGTGTGTACCATTTACTTTTCTCTGCCCCGCCCCACCATTCTTTTCTGGGACGAAGTGGGCGGAGTAAACAGTCAATATGGCGGCTCCACTTCCTTGGTTCAAACACTGCAGAGAACAGACTGACCTTTAAGAAGGGGCGTTCAGCCAGTAAGAAGAACGGCGTGTGCAGAAAGAGGAGCATAATTGCTTTAGGTATCGACAGCTTTACATTAACAGGTGAAGGCAACATCATTTAAGGTCGTGGAGGTTGACCATAATGGAGAGTAGTTTCCTCGGTGACCTCTGACTCGTCGGTGACTTAAAGATTTTTCTGGCTTTAATGTTTTCTTCTTGCAGTGCATATGTTTATGGTCGCCTCCCGCCCTCCTTTGTGTTCTGGATTCATTCTAACATCCATGTGTACATTTGAAGACGTCCTCCATCTCTCATGACTAGTTTAACTTTAAAGAATTCGGTGTACGTTCAATAATTCGTGTCTAATGTTCTTAGTGTTTGACAGGTGTGGGGTTCCATCAAGTCAGTTTAACATCAGGACTAACCCCCTTAAAACACTCATAATGCTGAACGATGAGTAGAAAAAAATGAAGATCTAAAAGTTGACTATTTTGCATTCGTCTCCACCCTAAATGAGCTGCTGAAAGGGAAGCAACAAAGGCATTTCATCTTTACTTTGTAATGATTTCCAGTGCAGCATCTTGCCTAATTTTAGTTCAGTGTCATTTTACTCCTGGTGTTATTGAGCTGTTGTCGACCCAATAAGTTGCTGGATTGATCTGGGATCTTGTTTCTCCTCTCTGTGAAATATAAGATTTTGTTATTTTAGTCTTGTTTACATTTGAAAATACTAGAAAAAATAAAGTTGTATTTTAGGAAATTACAGAAAAAAGGCTTAAAAGTGGATGAAAATCAAAGTAAATAATGAAACTTAGTAACAACCAGTATTCAAAGACTGATCTCATCTCGTCACATCCGCATACTTATGAAAGTATAAACTTATAAGAAAAATGTACAATTTTATAACTTATAACAGTTTAATGATTAGTATGGACAATACATCCAGTATCGCTTCATAGCAAATCATTTTAAATTGAAATGAACAATCCACGACTTCCCACAGTACCCACTTTTTTCTGTTTTTTCCTTTTGTTTTTTAACATTTTATTTTGAATTCAAGAAATTACTTTTGTTGTCCGAATGTTTTTTGTTTTTTCCGGAAGCTGGAAAAAGTAGGAACTATGTCATCGCTGATTGGATGATGACGTTTATTTTTAATTTCAACTTAAAGTTGAAACGAAATGATACAGAATATGTTACAAATTAGGAAAACTTGTACAAGTATGCTAATATTGAAGACAAATAAAAAAAATTAAAATCAAACTTTATCGTCCAATCAGTGATTTCAAATTCTGGTTTCTTTAAAAAAGAATGAGTTATGTTTTTCAGTTGAGTGATGTGTTGATGTGATTCAGGGCGTGCGTTTTGCATCACTAGTCGTGTTTATTCAGTTTGATCCGCAGTAAAACCTCAGAAGGAATCGTAGGATTAAGCAGAGCCTACTTTTCGTCTAAAGAGAACTCAAAGCTTTTGTTCATTGGCGATTTTACACAGAGCTGTTGTCATATCGAGCCTCTTATCTGCTGAAAACTCAGAGGGAATCATCCTTTCCTGGAGTATCCATCGTGTTGCTCCTCAATGGGATGCAATAGAGTCTAAACGTGCTTATAGCAAAGCTGTAATTCAGCAGAAAGTTCAGAAAGGATTTGTCACAGTTCTCGCTCCAAGTTTTTTTTTGGATCTGACACAAACTCTAATGGAGTTTTGAGTTATTTGCATGTTTTAATTGCCATGATTTTTTCATGGCCGTGTGGACGCCGCGGAGCAGCGAGCGCCGTTGTTCTGCTGAGCAGAGCAGAGGGAGGCATGATTTATTTACTGTATTCTGCTGCTTCACGTGATTTACATACAGTAACTCTCGGGCTGGCTCTTTAAGCAGCTGGGGAGATGCGTTTTGTTCTTTTTCAGTTTCTTCTTCTGCAAACTTAACCTGGAAGGCTGAATCCCACTGTAAACAGACATCTCTCATCTACCTCGTTTGCCATATTTACGTTTGAAAGTTTTATTTTGCCTGTTTTTCCCTGAATGTGTAAGACAGAAATCCTCTTTATTCTTTTTTCTTCTGTCTGAATCTTTTATTTGGCTAATCCATCAGTTCCTTGCAGCCTGTTGTGTTTAGTTTTGGGGATAAACTCAACAAACATGCAGCAAAAGAAGCTATAGATTGTAGATTTTTACCTCCAGAAAGTTTTGTCCTGGTGTTGTTCTTTATCCATAAAATATTGTTTTCCTTTTCAAATTCAAAAATATATATAATTTGATTTATTCAACTAATAACTGAAAGTTTAAAGCATTTAGGGCAATTTCAAAACTGATTTTTCATTTATATTTGACTCTGAAAGAACGTTTTTAACCATCACAGTTCTAGAAATCAAAATTCTGAAAATATTTTAATAATTTCTGTCTGAACTACAGTTTTTAATGACAAGATAAAACCCATTACTGTAATACTCAGTCTGAAGCTTTAGCCTGTAAACAGATACTCAGCAGAGAGGAGGGCCAGTCGTTTGAGTCAGCATCTTTGTCCTTTTAAAAGAGAAATCGTGGTATTTCCTGTCAATTCGTCCATGTGATAAAGCTTCAACATCCACCCAAAATCTTCACTTCCACAAATTCTGCAAGCGATTTGAGGTCGTCTTCGATGACTAGATTAACTTTAAAGATTCACTTGGATGAAAGTGGTGTTTTTGGTGTTTTTAACATGACATTTTGTATATAGTGGTTATGTATGGAGTGATTTTTGTGCCACCATATTGCAATCAAAAGTCACAGTTTTCAGATTAAAATGTTCTTAATTGCAAGCAAAATGTAAAGTGTTAAAAAAAAATATGCTTTATAATTTGCAAATAAAAACATTTGTGCTGCAAACTCAAAAATATTTTTGGAGAGCACATAAAAAGTTTTTGAAAGCAAATATTAAATATGTTCATTTGCAGAATATGAAGTTTTATGCTTAGCACTTCACTTTTTGTTTGCAATTTAGAAAGTTTTGATCTTAAAACTGTGCTTGCAAGATGGTGGCACAATAATCACTCTATAGACCTGAAGTGCAAATCTACGGAAGAGCATTAGGGCCACTGAAAAAAAAAATAAAAGCTCATGAAAAATTCTGACTTTAATCTTTCTCAGAATTTTTTTATTTTTCTCAGAATTCTGACTCTAAAGTCAGAATTCTGAGATTAAAGTCAGAATTTTTCATGGGCCTTTTTTTTTCAGTGGCCCTAATCCTCTTCCGTACAAATCACATCAACAAATCACTTGACGCAGAAAGATTAAAAATAAAAATGTTTAAAGAACAGCATTATATTTTAGAAAATAAAACAAAATTCTAGAAACTGAAACGTAAAAAACAAAAAAACATTTCAGAAAGTAAAAGTTATTTACAGAAAGGAAAAGGAAATGTTAAAAACCCAAGAACAAATGGAAAAACTTGTAATATGGAGCTTCACTGATTAGGTGATGACATTTGTCAATCATTTCAACTTAAAGTTATTTGGCATGAAGCAATACTGATATCATCATCCAATCAGCAATGTCATATTGTACCTACCGTATCTGGTTTCTTCATTTTTCAAAATTTTCATTTTGTTTTTTGTTATTTTTTTTTTTTTTTAATGTTCTGGTTTCTGGAGTTTTCTTTTGTTTTCGTAAATGTAATACTTTTTTTAAAATATTTGTTTTGCTTTTTTAATTGATGTTGGGATATTTATAATGTTTTTGCGTCAAATTATTTGATTTGCACTTCAGGGTCACCATATTTTTTGATAATTGACGACATACATTAAGAAAATTAAAAAAATATATTTTTTTAAAATTTAAATAAATGTGAATCAGGAGCAGATGAAAAAAAGCAGCTTGAAAAAGATTTATTGTATCTCACCCACAACTCAGAGGTGAATTTTAATGAACTCCTGCTGCTCTGCAGGAACTATGTCCTGGAAAACAACAGTTTTTTTTAAATAATTTTGGCTAAAATGGCGTAATCACAATTAAAAGACCACTGCTGAACCATTTTTTAAATCAATCTAAACATGATTTGAGTCTGTATTTTTCTACTCAGAGTTTCATAAACATCAGGAAGATCAGAACTCATCTTTTCATTTATGGAAACCAATAGCTGTTGAAGGATTTGTCCTCTTTTGGTTTATTTACTCCAGTGATCTTCTAACCAAGTCTGCAGAATAAAGCTTCTATAGATGATCCAAAATCTGCATTATGTATTATTTTTAATGATCAAGAAGCCAATGCGTCACATCACAATTCAGATCTGGATTCAAGTCCAGAGCCATGACGCTCAACCCAAACTTCTTGCCTGATTGTCCGCATCATTCTGCTTATGGCGCTCTGCCAACTGCCTGGTGTATCCGTGCACCCCTGAGTGAAACTCCAATATTCCAAAAACCCTTCTGTGCAGCTTTTATAAGCACTCAGGAAAAACCCAGAAACGATTGACTTGTGGGATTTTTGTGGCTGAAACATTATTTTTTTAACTTCCAGTGTGTGACTCCGCCTACTTTTCCTTATTTGTGTGGATAAAAGAATCAGCTAAATGTAAGGACATTGTTCACACATTTAGTCTTGAAAGGCATTGTGGGAAAATGTGTAACTTCTGACAATATAAACGAGCAAAATGGGATTTAAAAATAGGTTTTAAAGTACAAACTTGATCTTTTAGTGAGTAAAACTTTCTAAAAAGGATAAAAAATATATGCTTATAAAGAAAATATATTCCTTTTATATGTATGGTACATAGTAGTATGTGAAAATCTTGTGAATAACAGACGGAGATATTCCTGCTTATAGATCCTGAGAGAAGAAAAGCAGTCGGTTAATAACTAAAGCTGCAGGATCCAATAAGATAAATGCTATTGATTGTTTCTCTAAATGTGCTTTTGCTTTTCATTGTATAAGACTTTGTTGGGTTAGAAATAAACAATACGGGTCTCTCACAAAGGGTCAGAGTTACATAAAAACAGAGTGCTGGGCGCAGAATAAGCTTGTAAACATAAGCAATCGTATCAAATTGCAAAACGAAAAAGGAAATGTTCTTTTTTATGAGTTTTCATTGAAGGAGTTTGATATCTCTGCCTCTGTGAGAAGCCCTAATGCCAGAACATAAATCCCTTCCAGCTGCGGGTGTGCTGCTCCGTAGCTGTGAGGATTCTGCATTATTCATGGAGCTCATGTTCTTTCTCAACTGTGCGCCCTCATCAGATGAGCGCGAGGCAGTTCAGAAGAAAACCTTCACTAAATGGGTCAACTCCATCCTCTCTCGAGTCGGCTGTCGCATCTCTGACCTCTACCTGGATCTGCGGGATGGACGCATGCTCATTAAACTGCTGGAGGTGTTGTCCGGCGAACGACTGGTAGGTAGATTTTATGGATTATCCGTTCGTGTTTTAACATTATTTCAGACCTTTTTGTCACATTTTGAGTCTTACATTTGCAGCCAAAACCCACTAAAGGTCGCATGCGCATCCACTGTTTGGAAAATGTGGACAAGGCCTTGCAGTTCCTCAAAGAGCAGCGGGTCCACTTGGAGAACATGGGCTCCCACGACATCGTCGACGGCAACCATCGCCTTATCCTGGGGCTCATTTGGACCATTATCCTGCGCTTCCAGGTAACAATAGCTCTGCTGCCAAAGTGAAGGTGAACCACATAACTGTATGTTGACCTTACACAGCATGACTCTAAAGACACGTTTCCCAATTCCCTCACTACTCCTTATCTCCTAAAAGACCATCCAGTGTCCTGGATTTTAATGCAGTTCGGACACCATGCTTAGAAGTTTTTTTTTTTTTAAAGGTTAAATATGACGCCACCCATTTGCCAAAGTAAAAACCTAAAAAATATGGACATTTTACAAAGATTATTAATAAATCCACTGATGACAAGTATAACTTTAAAAAATGTAGGTTAATTTCTTTTTTAAATGAAAAATTGTTCAAACACAATGCATTGTGGTCTATATTTGCCAATCTAGTGAGCATAGATCTAGATGCAGACAAGTTTTTTTCTGGGACTTCTGGAAATTTTCTTGGACACTGGATTTTGAAACTGTGCGATAAAATAATGAACACCCTATTGAGTCCACTAAATAGTGAGGAAACACAACCGGAGTTTTTTGCTGTAGCTGTAGCTGACATAGCGTATGTAGCATGCTGATGCTAATTCTTTTCAAAAGTAAAATATCTGTAAAAACGATACCGTAGGCAAGAGGGAACCCAGGAGTAGAAATGACTTGAACCAAAACTGCATGAAGTTTCAAAAAATATTTAATAACAAAAGTTCACTCAAAAATAAAGTAACTCAAAATACAACACCATAACACTTTGAACACATTGAAATCTTACTAAAGTGTCTCTAGTGCCTGAGAAAAATTAGGATTTTTTTTTCAATCATTTGTAACTGTTATTCTTATTTTTAAGAGTACAGTGTTTCCTAGTTTTTTTATCACGAGAGTTAAATTCTAAGAAAAATACATGATAAGTGAAATCTATGGATTTGTTTTCTTAAGATAGGGACAGCATATATTAAAACTATATTATTATAATATTTAAAAACATATTATCATAGTCTTATAATCTAATTTCTGTTTGCAGTCCTTATTGAACTGTTTTAAGACTGTAAAAAAACCTTAATATACACTTTACCTTATAAACTTTTCTCAGACAGACATTAACAAGATCAACAGCCAATTAAAATGCAGAAACAAAAAGGCTGCCTGATAATGGTTTTATTTTAATGTTTTATTTTGAAAGGTTTCTTCCATACGAGTGAAACCGCGACTAAAGAAACGCGAATAAGATGGGGAACACTGTTTTATATATATATATATATATATATATATATATATATATATACAGTATATAGATTTAAATATTGTTAACATTCCATTCAACATTTGAGAAATGGACATGAAATTGCTCATTGTTCTGGTTCCATCAGGTCTGGAAAGTGTCTTCAGGTTCCTGTTAGAAACCAAAACCATCCAGAACCGTCAGCCTTTAATCCTCTTCGATGGGCCGTGTATTTATTTTTAATTCGACAGGAGCACCGCTATTTTTAGACGTAATAGTTCAAACAATATGGCATGCTGCATTATTCAGTCTTTATAAGGAAGAAAATAAAAGGACTTGTCCTGTCTTTGTCTCTCTTTGTGCATAAACCGAGGAGAACCAAAGCTGGCTAAATTTAGCCCTCTCTCAGGACTTGTCCCTCAGATTACATTCCTGCTCTTATTACGGTGTGAGACTAACAGAAGTCGAATCGATGCCACTTGTCTGTCATTTAAATCAAGTATTTCAGAGGAATAAAAGTGACTAAAAAATGTAATAAATTCAAAATAACAATAATAATAGCACAAAAATCCTAATAGTTTGTTGCTCTTTCGTTAGTAAAATTTGACTATTTTTTAAACTCAGATCCAGGACATTATTGTGGAAACGGGCCAGGCGGACCAGAAGGAAACACGCTCAGCTAAGGATGCTCTTCTTCTGTGGTGTCAAATGAAAACTGCAGGGTAAGTGCTTTCCTCCACCTTTAGCATCAGCGAGGAGCTGTAAATACCCCGCGGGACTCATTATGTGAGCGCGAAAGCAGGTGTGGAGCTGCCGGTGGTGGAAGTTCTGCACCTTTTGCTTACGTGAATAGTTCTGCAGAGCACATTTTAGTCCAGACATTAAAACAATAACATTCAGTTGTCTCCCAGAAAAAGGTTGAAAAAGTTCTTTCTTGTGGTTGTAGTTATCCCAACGTCAACATCACAAACTTCACGACCAGCTGGAAAGACGGCATGGCCTTCAACGCTCTCATACACAAACATCGGTAAGAGGAGATGAAGAAGTCTCTCCATTCCCGCTCAGACTCTCCTCTCATCCCTCGTATTTTGTCTCTCAGGCCGGATCTGGTGGACTACGAGAGACTGAGGAGATCCAACCCAACCCACAACCTCCAGAACGCCTTCAACGTGGCAGAGCAGAAACTCGGTGTCACTAAACTGTTGGACCCAGAAGGTTGGTGACTGGACTTGTATCAAATCTCTCTGGAGAACGACGCTCCTAGAAAAATGCCTCTCTTTGTTTTCCAGATGTTTTCACAGAGAACCCCGATGAAAAGTCCATCATCACATACGTTGTGGCGTTTTATCACTACTTCTCAAAGATGAAGCAACTGGCAGTGGAGGGGAAGAGAGTTGGGAAGGTGATTAGAAAACACCACAGATACAAACTCACTGGTTTGTTTCCTTGTTTACCTTTAGCTTTGCTCATCAGGTTCTGGATAACGCCATTGAGACTGAGAAGATGATCAACAAGTATGAGACGCTGGCGTCAGACCTGCTGATCTGGATCGAGCAAACCATCGTCGTGCTGAACAACCGCAAACTTGCCAACTCTCTGACCGGAGTTCAGCAGCAGCTTCAGGCTTTTAACACCTACCGTACCGTAGAGAAGCCACCAAAGTGAGTGTGTTTGACCTTGTTCAAAGTTTATTCTTAGTTTGTTTGGCTGAAATGTTGCGTCTGCTGTCTGTTAGGTTCCAGGAGAAAGGTAACCTGGAGGTGCTGCTGTTCGCCATCCAGAGCCGGATGAGGGCCAACAACCAGAGAGTCTACACGCCTAAAGAAGGAGCGCTGGTTTCAGATATTAACAGGGTGAGATGGGTTCACTTTGGAAAAGCCTCTTTTTGTCAGTGAAGAGCTAAAGCCTTACAATATATTTTTAAAATCATTCCCAGTGGTCTTTAATTTTGATTATGCAGCTTTGGGCCTCAAATCAAGGTTTTTAAGACATATTTTCTGCAGCGCATCCGGAGTTCATTCAAAATTTGCCACTGTATTGTGGGAAAAGGGACTGTTGGCAAGGAACTAAATATACATTAAAATCCCAGCATTCCTTTGTTTACACCAGGTGTGCTCATTAGATCATGGGCCATCAAAAATAAATAAACAATATATATATATATATATATATATATATATATATATATATAAAATACCGTCACCAAATGGCAAGAACTCCTGAATTTCAGTTGGTCTTGTGGTGACGAGGATCAATTTTTTAAACAACAAGACAAGGGATTTAAAGACTAAATTTATTTGTGTTAACTATGTATTACTAAAAAATAAACTCATGTCAACCAAAAATAAAGTAACTGTAATTTTTGATGTGAACTGGAGGTTAAGCAGATAACCTGAGTTCCTGAGTACAGCTGATTCTGCTGCTCACCGCTGCTCCAAGTGATGGATCAAATGCGGAGAACACATTCCAGTCTAAAATTCCTCCTGCATTTGTAACCATCGGCTCATTTGCGACTGTAAGTTCAGAACCTTGCAGACACCCAGGATGTCTCTCATTATCCGACGGCAGGCTTGGGAGCGTCTGGAGAAGGCGGAGCATGAGCGAGAGCGCGTCCTGAGGGATGAGCTGATCCGGCAGGAGAAGCTGGAGCAGATGGCGAGGAGGTTTGATCGGAAGGCTGCCATGAGGGAGACGTGGCTCCTGGAGAACCAGAGACTGGTGGCTCAGGTGAGTTAAGGAGCAACAAGAGTCATCGTCACGTTCAGTTAGATAATTAAATTTGAGTAAAAAATGTTGGAATAATTCATTTTCTAACCCAAACATTTATATTTACATAATATAATTTATCAACTGTTAAAATATATGAACCATTTGTCAGAAAATGAGATCAATCTTGACGCCTTTTGATCCTGTCGCAGGATAACTTCGGTTATGACCTTCCAGCCGTGGAAGCAGCAAAGAAGAAGCACGACGCCATCGAGACGGATATCGCAGCCTATGAGGAGCGTGTTCAGGCCTTGGTGAACATCTCCAAGGAGCTGGAGTCGGAGCGTTACCATGACGCCAAAAGAATCGATGTTCGAAAGGACAACGTCCTGCGACTATGGGACTACCTGCAGGAGCTGCTGAAAGCCCGAAAGCTGCGTCTGGAGAAGAACCTGACCTTGCAGAGGATTTTCCAGGAGATGCTTTACATTATTAGCTGGATGGATGAAATGAAGGCAAGATAAATCAAATTAACCAGTTTTTCTCCAAGGAAATTGAAATACAACGTGTTTCCTTCTTTCTTCAGGCTCGGCTGCTTTCTCCAGACTTTGGGAAGCACTTGCTGGAGGTGGAAGATTTGCTACAAAAGCACGCTCTGTTAGAGAAAGACATTGCTCTGCAGGCAGAGAGGGTACAGAACGCCAGCGCTGCAGCTCTGAAGTTTGCCAATGGAGACAGTGAGTACAGCAGCTTCATTTTGTGTTGCTGCGAGAGTTAAGTTTTAGTAGGTGGTGCGTTTCCATTAACTCAGAAATTTTGGAAATTGGAATTTCGATAATAAATTCTCCTAATAGAAACACCAAAATTTCTAAAAAACGTGCATTTTTTCCATTTTTTTGCGCTTAAAGGAGGTGATATTTGGGGCAAATCAAAATAGACATTTTTTGCAAAACTGTTATGGAAACACTTTTTTCGAAATAAATGCGCTTCTTGTTATGAAGAGTCTGTACAGCGGGCGCCATGAGAGGTCCCACGGCGTTCACATAAGTTGCGTGTTATGGGGAACTCCTCCGTAAAATCACCAACCAAAGTTTCACCTTCACTGCACTTTTTAAGCTGGCACCCTGAATTAGACGCAGAACCAACAGGTGTGTGTGTAACTACAGAGTGTGTGTGTAGACAGGCCCCGCCCATTCTAGTTTACTATATAGACCTGGATGTTTTATGATGTTGTTTCCCTCTGTTGCCATCGTCTTTTTTCTCTAAACCCCCTATCTCTATCCCCCATCCCCTCCTTCTTCTTTTCCGTCCGGTCCAACAAAACAAAAACAAAACGTAATCACTATGGATAAAGTTTAGCATTAAATACAGGACAAGTTAATAAAAATACAAAAAAAAATGAATTAGACGCAGAAGTCTCCTTTGAAGATGACCGCGAAAGCCGTGACAAACTTAAATAGATCTGTCATATTTTCAGATTGGAACAAAAGGTCCATCTGCTCACTTGTTATTTAATCCTATCTTTTTACATGTATCTGATGAGACTGTAAATGGACTAGGTGCGCTGCACGCCAGTGACGTCACCCAAATGCTCCCAATTTAGTGAATCGAATAAAAAAAATACTTGTTCACCTCCATGTTTTTAATGACTTATCGCGTGAATTGGTTTCAGCTTTATTGTAAAATTATGATTTAATGGAAACTGTCATTTTGAAACTGTGTTTTTTCTAAATTTCTTGAATTTCGATAAAGTTTTGTACAAATGTGTAATGGAAACGCAGCTAGTTTATTTTTTTTCCTTTGCAGCCTATAAACCGTGCGATCCTCAGGTGATCCGTGACAGGGTGCAGCACCTGGAACTGTGCTACCAGGAGCTCTGTGCTCTGGCCGCCCAGCGGAGAGCTCGTCTGGAGCAGTCGCACCGCTTCTGGAACTTCATGTGGGAAGTGGCGGAGCTGGAAAGCTGGGTCAAGGAGAAGGAGCACATTTTCTCCTCCCTGGATTACGGCAAAGACCTGACGAGCGTGCTGGTGCTCCAGAGCAAACACAGCGCCTTTGAAGACGAGCTGGCGGCACGCTGTTCCCACCTGGGGCAGGTTCTAGCAGAGGGGGAGAAGATGATCCAGGCGAACCACTTTGGTTCCCCAAAGATCCAGGAATGCATGGAGGACATCGGGAGGCAGTGGCAGCAGCTGGAGGAACTGGCTGCCTTTCGAAAGCAGAACCTCCAGGACACTCAGACGTTCTTCCAGTTTCAGGGCGATGCGGATGACCTCAAGGCCTGGCTCCTGGATGCCAAGAGACAGATGAGCAGCGAGGATGTGGGAACTGACGAGTACACAACCCAGCGGCTACTGAAGAAGCACAACAACCTCAAGAATGAAGCCATCAAGAATGGAGCCACGATTGATGCTCTGTCCAAACAAGCCAACGCTCTGCCAGAGGAGCTGCAAAACACTCCTGATATCCAGAGACGTCTGAAAGACATCAAGGACCTCTACATGGAGCTGCTGTCCCTGGCTGACCTGAGACAGAGGAAGCTGGAAGACGCCATGTCTCTGTACACTATCTTCAGCGAGACGGACGCCTGTGAGCTCTGGATGGGGCAGAAGGAGACGTGGTTGGTGGATTTGGAGGTGCCCGAGAAGCTGGAAGACTTGGAAGTGGTCCAGAACAGGTAGACTGATGCAAATCATACAAAAAAGAAAACAAAAAGCTCAGTGACTTATAGTTTGATTGTTTAATTGGATCATATCTTGTTTGCAGGTTAATCATTTTATCTCAAGATATGGCAAATGTTCAGTCAAGAGTGGACGACGTCAACAAAGCGGTGAAACAGCTGGAGGACAGCCGACATCCTCGCACCAAAGAGGTCAAGGAATACCAGATGCGACTCAATAAGAGGTGATTACTTCACATCAAGAAGCTTTATAGACCAATGAAAATGATGAAGTTTTTAGTATGTTCTTGTAGAATTTTTCAAAATAAAACAGCATTTCTTAGTATTTCATTCTTAATGTCACTGTGAATCAGGAACAGATGAAAAAAATTGAATTATTTGTTACGTAGAAACTACGCTAGGCTCTCAGCAACGGGGAGATGAAGGGGAGGTGGGGTTGCTCCGCTGAACTGCTGCTGCTCTATAGAAACTAAGTCAAAGAAAACGACAAAGGTTTTTTTATTTTGATTTATAAAAAACAGCAAAATCCTAATTAAAACTACTGGAAACGCTTTTAAAATAGATCAAAAGATGATTGGATTGGATCTTTGAAAAGTTGCTTATTATTTTTTTTGTCACTTAATAAGATTGCTGACTTTTATACAAAGAAATATTCAAATTGATAAATCAGGATGTTCAGAAATGAAATTGCTTAGAGACTTGTCTTGTAATTTTTATTAAAATTGTCCTAAACTCTCTTGGCTTTAGGCTAAACAAAGCCAGTCCTTCTGCTAAATGACTATTATTTTAGATAATTATTTCCAAATTGTCTCGTTCTTTCCAGGAAACTGCAGAGACTCTTTGAGAACACAAGCAATTACACAAATGAAACGTTTTAAAGGGATTCTTTATTCTTTCAGATGGGAGGCTTTCAAGGCCATGGTGGAGGAGAAGAAGAGGAAAGTCGATTCAGCCGTTAGTCTGCACAACTACTCCCTGGAGTGTGACGAGACGGAGGCTTGGATCAAAGACAAGACGCGGGTGGTGGAGTCCACGCAGGAGCTGGGCAACGATCTGGGAGCAGTCATGACCATCCAGAGAAAGTTGTTCGGCATTGAGAGAGATTTAGCCGCCATAAAGGCCAAGCTAACCTTCCTGAGGAAGGAGGCGGATCGGCTGGCTCAGGATCACCCCGAGAACGCAGCTGACATCTTGGCTCGGCGTGGAGACCTGGATGCCGCCTGGGAAACTCTCAGGAAGACCCTGAATGACAGAGAAGAGTCCCTCGGCGAGGTCAGCAAGCTGCAGACTTTCCTGCAGGACATGGACGACTTCCAGTCCTGGCTGTTTAAAACCCAGAAAGCGGTCGCCTCTGAGGACATGCCCACCTCGCTGCCAGAGGCTGAGGAGCTGCTGAGCCTTCACGACGCTGTGCGTGAAGACATCAACAGCCACGAGGAGGACTACCACCGAGTGAGGGACACTGGGGCTCAGGTCACCCAAGGTCAGGAGGATGATCCTCAGTACCAGCAGCTGGATCAGAGGCTGAAAGGCTTGGACCGTGGATGGTATGAGCTCCAGAAGATGTGGGACAGCAGGAAGGGCTTCCTGGATCAGGGTCTGGGCTTCCAGCAGTTCATGAGAGACAGCAAAGCTATCGAGGCCATCCTCAACAACCAGGTACCACACGGGACTGGTGAACTTATATGTTGATGCAGCTTAGAAGAATTTTGTGATGCAGTCTGCAGGTGTTGTGTTTGAAGTCCTGGATGTTGTTGCAGGAATACACCCTGGCCCACATAGACAAGCCCGACACCTTGGCCGGCGCAGAGAAAGCTCTGAAGAAGCACGAGGACTTCGTGAACACCATGGAAGCCAACGAGGACAAGGTGGACGGCGCCATGCAGAGCGGACAGCGGCTGGTGGACAGCAACAACATGTACTCTGGAAAACTGCAGGAGAAAATGGACTCCATCCGGGACAGGTTGGTCGGACACTTTTATTTATTTTTTGGCTTTATTTATTTAAAGTTTTTAATTTTTGCAGTTCATAAAATGACCTTTTCAAAACAACTTTAAAGAGTATAAGTGAAAAAAAATCTGTCAACGGAATTAATAGATTTGAAATAAGACAAAATTAAAGGTTTGAAAATATAAACACTTAAATTTATGCAAATTTCTCTGGTAATTTGAAATGTATTATGCTTTTAAATAACCATGTTTTGCTCAAAAAAGAGGGATAATTATCAACTTTTCTACGGTGGCCCAGAAGTGCCAATCACATCAACAAATCACGAGATGCAAAAACATTTTAAAGATCAGAACAACAATTAAAAAAATCAGCTCAACTATAAAAACAAAACGCATTACATTTTAGAAAACAAAACTTTTGAAACGAAAACATTAAATACAAAAATAAAAAAAACATCTTTCGGAAAACAAAAAATCTCAGAAAAATGTAACACAATGAGAAACCAGAAAAGGGACAGTAGATATTTTGGGACATTGATTACTGATACTTAATATCATCATCCCATCAGCGATTAATACCTATTATTTTCTGGTTTCTCATCATTTTGCTTTTTTAATTGTTTTTAATTGTTAAATGTTTTTGCGTAAAGTGATTAATTGATTACTTTTCACCCAGAAATATATCCTATTTTAAGAGCAACAATAGTCTAACTATCCTTATTTCTAGACAATAATAATCTTAAAACTCCATTAAAACAATTCAGGATTATTTTATCCTAAAGAGTATGCATAAATTAGTAAAAGAAGTAAAAAAACTAGTTTCCCCAAATAAAATTAATCTATTTCTTGAGACGAAGCCACTCACCATTTAAAGATAAAACGACAAAATATTTAGAAAGTAAATAAAAAAACTATTTCCTATAAAGATATTGCTTGGAATAAATATTTATATGATTTAATGGCTCAACAAGATGTTCAATAGTTATTGTCTTAAAACCAGTATTAATAAGGTATAAAAAAGGTATTTAAGCTAGAATTTTGAATAAAAATGCTTGAGATTTAGTGTTGTTGCAGTGTGGGAGTCACTGTTATTACATAATATATGTTTTCATATCTCTCTTTTGGTATACTTTTACCAATAAAAATGAAGTTTTATCATCTATCTTTGCTAAATTCCATCTTTCAGCATCTTTTGCAGAAAGATCCTCCTGTTTTCTTGAGTTTCGCCCTCAGTGACATAAAGGCTTTCTTATCACTATTATTAGCTTAACAAGAGGCTGCAGGGAGGACATGGGAGCTGCTCCCATTACCTCCCATTCTTCACTTTGATAGACAGGCACCGGTAATAATGGATATTGATCTGTAAGTGAGAGCTATTCTTCACGGTGAAGCAGAGGAACCCAGGACTTTTTCTCAGTCAAGCAGAGCCTTGAAGAAAAGCAAAGGTTTACTTGGTGAGAAACTGCATTTTAATGCGGCTATGCTTTTGTGTTTGCTCTTCAGGCATAACAAGAATAAGGAGCGAGCAAAGGAGGTGTCTGAAAAGCTGCAAGATAACCGTGACCTGCAGCACTTCCTGCAAAATACTCAAGATGTGAGTTTTTCTCGGCCAATCCGTGACTTATTTGTTTGCTCTTTTATTCGGGTACCTGATCCTGTTCGACTTGATTACCCAAAAGAGGACTCTTCCTGTGCATTTGTTACCATATCCTGTGTGATGGATGTGTCGCACTAACCAGCAGCTTTCACTTTTCCTTGCCTCAGTTGACTGTTTGGATCAACGAGAAGATGCTGACGGCTCAGGACACTTCATACGACGAGGCCAGGAACCTCCACAGCAAATGGCTCAAACATCAGGCCTTCATGGCTGAACTGGCCTCCAATAAGGACTGGCTCAACAAAGTCGACCAGGTCAGAGATCAGACTTTATTTGCGTTATTTAAGGTTTATGTTGATTTATTCTGGAATTATATTCCTGCTTTTTTATTATTCACAAATATGTTAAAAAGTTTAAAGTTTTAAAAATTAGCATTCTGCTAGCTTTTTGGACTATTTTGGCATTTACTAAGATTTTGGCTAATATTTGGCTAATATTTTAGCTACATGCTAGCTGTTTTGGCTAATTTAAGTTTTTATTTTTAAGTTTTTTTGGCCGTTTTGGAGTTAGGTATTATTTACAAATTGGCTGTTTTGGCTAATTTAGGCTTTTTTAAAGTTTTTTGGGGGATATTTTAAAGTTTAGCTATTTTTTCAGCTACATACTAACTGTTTTGGCTAACCTAAGTTTTTTTTTGTTAGGGTAATTTGGCATTTCACTCATATTTTAGCTGGCTATCAGCTTCAGTGATTTCAGCTATCAATTTCAGCATGTTCAGCTATCAGAACTAGCATCTTTAGCTGACAAATTTAACTTACAGCATTCACAAAACAGTTTTTAAAGTTTTAAACGTTCAGTTTTAGAGTGTTCAATGAATGTTTATCTTGTTCGGCCCGCGACCTAAGGTGTGTTTTGGGTTTTGGCCTCTTGTGCGATCGAGTTTGACACCCCTGTTTAAAAGATGATTGTTTATTTGAAGTTTTAAGAACAAAGTATTTTCTGGTGTTTTTTCCCGCACAGGAGGGGCAGGAGCTCATGGAGTCAAAGCCGGAGTTTGAGCCGATTGTGACGGAGCGTCTGGCTAAACTCCACGAGCTCTGGGACAAACTGGAGTCCACCACCCAGGAGAAGGCCCGGCTGCTGTTCGACGCCAACCGCTCCGAACTTTTCGACCAGAGCCTGGCAGACATGAAGAAGTGGCTCGGCGAGCTGCAGCAGCAGCTACAGAGCGGAGACGAAGACGTCAAAGACCTGACCAACGCCAACATCCTCCTCAAAAAGCATCAGGTGTGAATTAATTCATACACTGAAAAAATGTTTATTTCAAAACAAGTAATAAATATACAATAAAATATATTTTCTCTTGTTATAGATGACAAAAATATTACCAATAGAAGTTGTTTTAGTACAATTTCTTAAAGGACGTTGTGATGCCCTACTATTTAAGACAAAATAAACTATAAAATTAGCTATAAATACTTGTTTTTAAATCTTGTTGAGTGATTTGACTTCAAAAATATCTTATTTTGAGCAGAAACAACTTTTTTTGTTGTTACCTTACATAATATTAATCAAAAAGTTTAATCTGTAAATTGTAAGGGATTTTGTTTAAAGCAACAGACTATCTGGATTTGGGGAAACGGGAAAGTTTTCGATGACTTTTTAAACAAATTAATCTCAAAATGTGTATTTATAGTGTCAATTTAAGATGATTAAGGTGTAGAAATAAGAAGAGTTTCTGCTGTGTAAAATTCACCTACTTTATAGACAGAAAACTCTTAATATTATAATATTTCCAGAGCAATTAACCCAAATATGAGTGTTTATATCCAGTTTCATTGTTTAATTTTGTGTTAAAAGGTCAGGCTATTCCAATTTATTTTAAAAAGTCTTACTTAGACAATTTTTTTTAGTTTTATTGGCAGATCTATCCTGATTCTGCTCTTGAGCAGTTCCTCATCTTCCTCTCTAATCACGTCTTCAGATGACGGAGAACCAGGTTCGTGACCGCGCCCGGGAGCTGGACGAGCTCCAGGAGGCCGTCAGGAAGCACGGAGGAGGCAGGGAAGACGAGCCGGAGCTGGAGGCGGAGCAACAGGCCCTGCAGAGGGAGTTCCAGCAGCTCCTCACACCTCTGGCGCAGCGCAAGGGCAAGCTGGAGGCCGCCAAAGCTGTCCATCAGTTTTACCGGGACCTGGCGGATGAACTTGTAAGCGTGCATGTAACTTCAGGGGAAGGTCGAAACGTCACTGCTGGTTTCTCAAAATAATTGATAGCACATTTAAATAATTGGGGTTAAATTTGTGCCAATCAAGACCTTTTTTGCATTTGTGTCAACTTTTATCAGTGCAGAACAGCAAGGAGAGGACTCACTTTAACCCTATACAACCATTCACTATATTTTATTCATGCATTTCTGAGACTCCTATCTCATTAGCATGATTAAAGCTCGCCTTTAAACCCTGTTGTATCTAATTTAGTCCATGTAATGAATTATGAATCCACTAGGGGCAGTAGAGGCACTTCTACTGCTCATTTAAAAATGGCTGCCTCCATGAAACATTTTTTGGCAGGAAAAGTTTAGCTAATTTTAAAAACTTTGAGGTTAAAATAAGTCATCTCTTGTTATTCCTTTTTTTAAAATGACTTAATGCTGCATTAAAATACTGAAAAATGTGTTGATAAATAATTATTTTTTTAATACAGGAACACCATGTTAAAAATGTGTAGATTTTGCATCTTAAACTAACATTGTTCTGAGCAAAAATTGACCAAATCATTGTTTCATAAGATGATAATTATTTCTTATAAGAAAGTGATATTGTAAAACAAATTACATTTTCTGTCAATTCCTCGATGTAGTGGTGGTTAAAACAAGGTTAAAACCTAAATTAAAGGTCAAAACTTTTTTCTTTTATCTTTTAGCTTAACTATTCATCTTGCTGTACAAAAAAACTTGTATTTTTGTGCTTATGCTTTCATGCTCAGATCTACTTTTTCTGTTTTAGCTGTGGATTGAGGAGAGGATGCCTCTGGCAATGTCACAGGAGCATGGCAACAACCTTCAAACGGTGCAGATGCTTCTGAAAAAGAACCAGGTTGGAATTTGCAACGGCCCTTCTCTTTCTTGTTTATTCACTATAACTTTTTTTTGGATGGAACTCAGAGATAGAAGCTAAAGTGATCATTTTGTAGCACATCTGTTTGACTTTACAC
>NC_050533.1:5180096-5199006 GCF_002922805.2 Oryzias melastigma
TTTTTTTTTTTTTCAAAAAATTATTTTAAGATAAACATTTCGATGACCAAAAATGGGTTCTTTCACGTTTTGTGTGCTTTTAACTTTAATATGTTTCTGCCTCCTTTTGTCTGTCAGACGCTGCAGAGAGAGATCGAGGGTCACCAGCCTCGCGTGGACGAAGTAATCGAGCGAGGAAGAAGGATGGCGGTCGCCGCCGAAGCCGAGGGCAGACCGGAGGCGGAGCGAATCACAGACCAGCTGACGGAGCTGGAGGAGGCGTGGGCCGGGCTCCAGGATGAGATGGAGAAGCGTCGGGAGCGACTGAGCAAGTCCAACTTGGCCCAGCAGTATTTCAACGATGCTGATGAGGCGGAGGCTTGGATCGGCGAGCAGGAACTCTACATGATCACAGATGAAAAGCCCAAGGTGAGGAGGAGTGGAGAAAAAACGACTACCTGAGAGTGAAGTCCAACTACCTGAACAAAAGTAAAACTTTTGTTTCCTCTAAGGACGAGCAAAGTGCCATGCTGATGCTCAAGCGTCACATGATCCTGAAGCAGGCGGTGGATGACTACTCCAACTCTGTCCAGAAGCTTTCTGATCAGGCCCAGAAGATGTTTGCAGAGGACCATCCGGATGGGTTTGTTTCAGACCTTCACTGTACATAATAATCAGAAACCTACATTTGAAGCTCTTGTTTGCTGATCCTGTCGTGGTTCCCTCAGGGAGGAGATCATTAGAAGGCAGGGTCAGGTGGATAAGCAGTACGCAGGGCTGAGGGAGCTGGCGGAGGACCGCAGGAGGAAGCTGGACCACACCTACCATCACTTCCTGCTGAGCCGAGAGGTGCAGGATCTGGAGCAGTGGATTGCAGAGAGAGATTTGGTGGCATCCTCACAGGAGATGGGTCAAGACCTGGACCACGTCACGGTATTAAACATTTAAAAAGACACATGTGAAGAAGCTTTGGCAGATAAAATGTAGATGTTTAATGCTGTGGAGCTCAAAGGCACAGTTATGTGTCACTTTAATGGCTTACCTGATAAGACAGGTCTACTTGTTACTATGAGTTTGATTTTAAAAAACAAAAACCAAAGGAGCTTTACGAAATTAGCAGTTTAGTAATGTTTTGCAAAAAATTTAGTGCTGTGCGATTTTCTCTTTCTTATTGAATCCTTTGAACGAAATTTTGCCTCCGCCACAAACTCAAAAAGTCACTAAAATTTGCATGCAATGTTGAAAATGAATTTTGACCGATCATCTCATTTTTTGTGACAGCTTCTGAGGGATAAGTTCAGAGAATTTGCCCGAGAGACGGGGATGGTGGGCCAGGAGCGAGTGGACATGGTCAACCTGACTATAGATGGCCTGATCGAATCGGGCCACACCGAGGCGGCGTCTCTGGCCGAATGGAAGGACGGCATCAATGAGAGCTGGGCCGATCTGCTGGAGCTCATCGACACCCGCGCTCAGCTCCTCACGGCCTCGTACGACCTGCTCAAGTGAGTTAAAGAAGCCAGGAGAACGGTGGGAAAAACATTCACAGCACTAAAAGCTGAACTTGTGCTGAAGGTACTTTGACGACGGAAAGGAGCTGGTGACTCAGATCTACGAGAAGCAGAAGGAGCTGCCAGAAGATGTGGGTGAAGATTTCAGCAAAGCGGAGTCCTTCCACAGGATGCACGCCGCCTTTGAGAGAGACATCACGGCGTTAGGAAACCAGGTAAGAAACGTGCACTTCACATTTTAAGGCACAGAGAGACACTCCTTTTCTGCATCAAACGCTGTTGCTGCTTTATAGTCTATTGTTCTGAATAAAAAAAAACTCTTTATGTTAAGCAATACTCCAATGTTCTTTAATAAATCTTTTACAAAGCATAATTAGAAGAGTTTATTATGAGAATGGACAGACTTCTTTCGGCTGCAGGGGGTGAGAGGTTCTCTGGATTCACGGATTCTGCATATTTGGTCGCCAACCCTGGATAATAAGGGCATTCAGGAGATTATGTTAAGAGAACATTAGTTTAGACTGTCAGTTTAACATTTATTTATTTTGTTTCATTCAGTCTAAAAGTCAAAGTTTACATAATTCTTGTCTTTCACTGTGTAGGACCAGATTATTGCAGTTTTCTCTTTAAGATGGTAAAAAAAAGGCTCAGTGAGAGGAAAAAATATATTTACACTTAAACATAAAAAAAGAAATTAACCTTAAAAAGAAAAAAAAACACAACAAGCAATTTTGTCTATTTTGAAGTCTTGAACCAGAAAAAACATTTCTTTTTTGCTAAAAAAAAAGTTTTCAATAAATCGATGAAAAATCTGATTTATTAGTCATGATAAGCTTTATTCACCCCATAAAGTTGTGATTTAGTAGATTAGAAGATCAATTGATGAACGTTTTAAACATTACATTTGTGCCTGAAAGATAAAATTTTAAGTTACCCATGCAAGGAATTTAGTAAGTAAAAAAATAAATAAATTAGACCTGGGTAATTGTTTTTCCTAAATTAAAGTTATCTCCTGCACTTCTGTAAAAACCTGCTGACTCTTCTACCTGAAGGTCCAACAGTACCAGGAGACGGCTTCAAGGCTTCACGCACAGTACGCCGGGGACAGAGCGGCCGACATCCAGGCCGCGGCCAGGCAGGTGATGGAGGCCTGGAAGGGCCTGCTGGACGCCTCGGACGGCCGCAGGGCGCAGCTGGTGGACACGGCAGAGAAGTTCCGCTTCTTCAGCATGGCCAGAGACCTGATGGCCTGGATGGAGAGCATCATCCAGCAGATAGAGACTCAGGAGAAACCCAGGTAAACATTTCATTTGAAGTTTAAATAGTTTAATAATTCCATCTATTCATACCCTTCGTTCTTCTGCATTAGGGACGTCTCATCCGTGGAGCTCCTGCAGAAGTACCATCAGGAGATTCGGTCGGAGATTGAAGCCAGAGAAGCCAAATTCACAAACTGCATAGATCTGGGAAAAGCCCTGCTGACGCGCAAACACCGAGACTCAGCCGAGGTGAGGCTGAGAGCTTCTTTCACCCTCAGCTGGGCATCAAATTACCGCTTTTATTAGGCTTAATTACTTTTCATTGAGTGATTGTTCCTGTTTGACACAATGGACCCAATTGGGCCTCTCACAAAAGAAAAACTTTCCTTCTTCTTTCGCCCATCAGGGAGACTTTAAAGTAAAGACTAATTAGGAAGAGGGAAGCAGAAAGAATCTGAGCGAGCGCATGATCCCTACCTGAGTTTATTGTTGGCGCTAATTCGTGTTCAATTTGGTGATATTTGACCGTCAGATCAAAGAGAAACTGGTGCAGCTGATGGAGAAAAGGAAGGAAATGATGTTCAAATGGGACGACAGATGGGATTGGCTCCGCCTCTGTAAGTAAAACCACATCGAATCACATTTAACCATAAAATCAGTCCACTCTATTTCATGAAGAATTGAGTTTATTGGAAAAATTAAACTTTATGACTATCTGTATTCTCCAAAAAGCCTTAAAGACCCATTGAAGGGTTTGGCGATACGATATCCTGATACGTTTCTCACGATATATATCGCGATACATCCCAAGACTTCAATCTTCACTTTTTTTCCCCAACAGTATCACTTAGAAAAACAAACTCTACCTCAATATTAATTGATCTTTAATTATAATATATTGATAACATTCATTATATTTAATAATCAAAACATTAGGCACTGCAACTGTATCTCATATACAAGTTGCTTTTACCCACAAATCCATGCTGCTTCTCTTTTGGTAAATTATGAATTTGTTTTTAAAGGGAACAGTCAACATTTTCTGATTTCTACAACAGAAATTTGGAGACTGACTTCAAATTGATCACAAACTGGTTCTCACGAGGTCTTGTTTTTGTTTTGGTGTAGAGCTGCTCAAAGAGGCTCAGAATGCTGCCAACTAGTGGTCGGAGGTTTAGATGGAAAACAAAGTAAAGACGCTAAAGACTGCTCATAAATAATTAATTTATCATCATTATGTCAACATTTTAAATCAATACAAGTGTCACCAAACAAAATATCAGGATATATCACCTAATTGTTTTTTCCCTACACACTGATCATATTTTGATCTATTTTAATTTTTGAATTATGATTTCAGCAGGTTTAGCTTGTATAAAAAAATCTGTTATTTTCAAGTTTGTGTGAAAAGAGCACCATTATTGAGAGCTCTCTGTTTACATGCTCTGCCATTTACAAGTGAGTGCATCAGAATGTAGAGGAGCAGGGAGCTTGTGGTCCGGTATTTTCTGCGTCACAAACGTCTGCTCCTGATCCACATATAGAAATACTCAGAAATGCAATTTTAATCTTAATGTTCTTAATATATGTCCAACATCATCAGACAAATCCTGCAACAACATGTTAAAACACCCAAAACGCAATTTTTATCTGAGTGGGTCTTAAAACTTTAGTTTTAAATTCTCCTTTTACTGTATTCAGTGTTAGAGGTGTGTCAGTTTGCACGGGATGCCTCGGTGGCAGAGGCCTGGCTGATCGCTCAGGAGCCTTACGTGACCAGCTTAGACTTGGGCGGCACCGTGGACGAGGTGGAGAAACTCCTGAAAAGACACGAGGCCTTCGAGAAATCCACCGCCACCTGGGAGGAGCGCTTTTCTGCGCTGGAGCGCCTCACGACGGTGTGGAGAGATCGAAAACTTTAAAACGAGCCTGAACTGCAGTGTTTTTTCTTGACAATGTTCGGCTGATCCTGGTTTTCCGCTGTGTTGTAGCTGGAGCTGTTGGAGCTCAGGAAGCAGCAGCAGGAAATAGAGAGGTTCATGAAAGACGAACAACGCTCCGATAAGGATAGCAGGTACAGATTCACGTTTGTATGTTTGCTCATTGTCTTCACCCGAAATCTTAAGTTTTGCTTTTGCTAAAAGAAAAAACAACCCAGAATTAGAATAAAAACAGTAAAAATCTGCCGATTTTCTATGTTTTCCTGAAGCCCCAAAGCCTAAAAACATAGAAACATTTTTTTACTACTATGTAAACATAATTATTTCAGGGTTCATCTGGCATGCACACATAAACAACAACATTGGCCCTGAACAGAAACACATTAACAACATTGGCAACATGTGGCCTGAAAATAAATTACTTGGAAAGATTTGACTCCACCCCCTCCGGGGGTCTTGTTAATGAATCTTGGCATTGTTTACATTTAAACTGGACTATAGCAGCCGTTCATTTAAAATACTGTTTTATTTTGGAGAAAAAAAGGTAAATGTTGACCTTGAATGCTGAATTGTTTTTATTCATAGACATTTGTTAGAAGCAAATAGATGTAAATTGAATATATATATATATATATATTTTTTTCTTGAAAATTGACAAATCTAAAAAAAAGATTTATTTTAGGGACAAAAATCGATTAAAAAAGTAACTAATTTAATTAATTGTAATTAATTGTGATTAAATTTCTAATTAACCGCAATTAATCATGGTAAAAAATTTAATTAATCAAATTAATTGTGATTACATTTTGAATTAATTACAATTAATAGGAATTCGATTTTTAAATTAATTGCAATTTGTGATAAATTTTTTGAATTAATTGCACTTAATCGAGATTAATTTTAAATTAATCGCAATAAATGTTTGTTCTCCAATTTGCGAATAATTCATCTTTTTTAATAATCACAATTACATTGTTTTTTCACAAAATGAAATCAAACACAAAACTGTATTTTATATTTAAAATGTTTATTTTTATTTAGAATGTTTGTTTTTATAGTTTTCCCTATAAAATGACAAAACCTCCTTCATTTCTTTAGAAATTGTGCAACCAAATGCTGTGATAATAAAGAGACGATTGTTTTCTTCCTTTTTTCTTCTAGTTTTGTGTATATATTATTTTTTTTATAAATATAATATACTTGTTAGATGCCACATTTGCTTATTAGCACAGATTTTGTCACAACCTCCTAAAAGAACAATAAATAAAAACCAACTGGTGAATGAAGGAATTTCGTTTGGTACACTTTTTTTTATTTTTAAAAAAAATTGCATTATTATTGCATTATTTTAAAACTCACAGGTTGAAATCCATCAAGTTTTGGCTTAGAAAAGTAGACCAAATTAAAAAATCTGTAGAAACTTTGTTGCTTTATGTGAAATTAATGAGGAATCTGCCTTAAGCCCCATTTTTTTCAAAAGAAACCACATTTGTATCTTTCTTTTAGGAGAGAGGACACAGGCTTCGCAGAGGAATCTTCACAACTTTACACAATCGAAGAGCAAACTCTGGTTCGTAATTATTTATGATTATCTGCTCCATTAAAAAAAAAACACTTTTTGCTGCTGTATGAAGATGAAATCTCCAGTCGTGATGCTGAGTTCTGCTTTCCTGCTCCAGTCTGGAACGATGGATCCCAGTTTATCCCAGCTGGAGGGCACCGCTGGTGAAACCACGGCGCCTGCCGCCTCATCGGAAATGAAGGAGAGTGCTTCTCTGGAGCTGGACCCCTCCATCTCAGTCGGGACAGCAAAGGAGCCGGAGAAGTCCGCCACCATGCCTGCAGAGTCTCTCAGGAGCCAGGCGGTGCTGCTGGAGGGAACGCTGAGCCGCAAACATGACGTGGAGGGCTCTGGGAAGAAGGCGTCCAACAGGTGCAGCAGAGAGGACTTTTGGCCTTTTTGTTCCTCTTCTGTGCATCTAAATCATACTTTATATCATGAATGCAGACTCGCTTTTTATCCTCATTTGCAGATAAAAATGAATTTTCTGGTCGTTTTCTTTACCAGCTGATTAAATCTTGAACTTGAAGTTCATAAAATATGTTTTAATACTCAGGAAAGCCAGTCGCTTGTTTAAGTGCTCTTCTTTTTGTGGCTTTTATTTCCGCTTTTTTATTAGTGATGCACAGAAATGAAACCCTATCAGGAAACTCTGTTAAATAAAATCAGAAATTAAACCAGGATATGTGAATTTTAGTCAGTGACAATTAACAGCTCTTTAAATGACCCATACATTTAATATACGTTGTTCTGTGTAAAATATCTAACGATAAGTGTAAATTTTACAGAATTTTTGTCTTACTTGTAAAATATTTTGCGTTTCATATTTTAAAGAAAAAAGTTTTTAAATCTTAGAAACCGAAAATCTTATAACTCTTATTTTTTTTCAAAAACCTCATGCAGATTTATTGACAGAAAATCTAAACTTAATACTTTTTTGTGTTTTTCTCTTAGTTTCCAATAATTGAATACGTTTAATTAACTTTAAGAAATCTTTCAAAATAATTTAGTAAAACATTAAAATGAAAAGATTGTGGTTATTTTTTTCTAAAACTGAACATTTTGAACCTTCATTCATGTATTTTTTAGACGCCGAAGCTGCTTCTGTCAGAAAAGCTCCTTATATGGTCGTTCCTCTTCCTGCCTCTCAGGTCGTGGAACAGCCTGTACTGCGTGCTGAGAGCAGGTCAGCTCTCCGTCTATAAGGACGCCAAAAGCTTCGGACACGGGGTGACGTATCACGGCGAGGACCCCCTGTCGCTCAGCGGCGCCACCTGGGAAATCCTCATCAACTACAAGAAAAAGAAGCATGTCGCCAAACTGCGGTGAGAAACTTTCAGTGATGACATACTTTGAATAATGCAGTTTTAATCTTAATTTTTTTAATTTAATATATGTAGCAAAATGTAAAAACACCATTTTCATCGGAGTGAGTCTGTAAACAAGCTTGTTAGACACAGAATTTAACTTTATTGAGTCTAAACTAACAAGGAGGAAAATGTTTGGTCTCTTAAATGATCCATTGAGTGAAAAGAATTTTAATTTAAGTCATTTGTCCTGTTTTCAGTTCCATTAAGAAACGGATTAAAAAGAGTTTTCTTTTTTAACTCAAACTTTAAAACTAGAACACAAGTATACCATTTTGTACAACTAACTTGAATTTTCTTTCAAAGTTCCTACATAAATAACATTTAAAAAATGTTGTCTTTTATTTATTTTACTTCCTATTCTTTACATTTTCATTTTAGTCCAATTTTTTTCCTTCATCTCTCTTTTTTTAAGTAAAGGACTTTGGCACTGTAAATGTGTTGAAAAGTGATATATAAATAAGTATTAATTTATTTATAAATTTCATATTTTTTCTGTTGATTTACTGTTTGAAAACTTAAATATTAAATATCTTCTAAAAAATTGCAGATATTTGAGAATGTTGTTTTGTAGCAGAAAGTTTACATGAAGCTTTTTATAGAAAATATGAACAGATCCCTGAGGGACACCACAACGTCTCTGACATTCTCATATATTTTTATGCTCCAAAACGCAGCTTAGATTTTATTTTAAATGTTACAAATATGGAAAAACTGACTTAAAAAAAGCTTCAGGTTAATAGTGATCTGTATTCATTTTACTGACAATTTAAACTTTTTAAAACTGGAACCTCATATTCCTCAAAACACTTCTTATCATGCTTTGTAAACAATATAAAGATTTTCTTTTTTGTTGAGAACTGTAGACCGCACACGTTTCATGCGGACTGTCTCTCTGTGCCTTAAAAAGCGTGTTCCTCCTGCATCGATTCAGTGCGAGAGGGCTTCTCTATCCAGAATTCACTAGTTTCTTTCATAATAAACACATGCTCTGGATGATAATTAGCCTTCGTGGTTATAAGGATATTTCCGAGCCGTTTCTGAGTCAGCTGATGCCATTTCTCCATGCAGGCTCACTATGAGTGTGTGCCTGTGTGTAGTGAACAGGCTGGTGTGCTCTTCAGCTGTGCACCAGAATTATTCTTACTATTTATTTGTATTTCCATTTACTTTTTGAGTAGCAAATTAGCATTTTACATGATGTTTTATCCACATTTTGAAGCTGCAGTAACCTCCTGGGGTTCGACTCCACAGAAAGAATTAAAAAGCGTCTTGTTTCCCTGAGCTTGGCGGTGCTAAAAGGTTGAATTTCTTCTCTGTTTTTCACGGCAGAGCCCTTTCAAAGCTGCTCCCAGTCTTTATGCTAAGCCAACCACCTTCGGACTGCTGCATTAAACATATTTAGCCGTGATCCCACCCAACACTCTGCGAGAGGGCAAAGCTGAGCGTTCTCCAAACTTCCTAAAGCGTAAAAGTCTCCATGGAATTTGCAGTGAATCAATTCTGCATCCACTTCCTCCTCAAGATGCTTCGCTTCTCATTTTCATTCTTTAGTTTTTAGGAATAAATATCTACAACTTGATGAGAAAACCCTAAAAACAGTCAGTTTAATCAATTATAACAAATTATTTTTAAAAATTCTCCTTCAAGGAGAAATTCTTTTGGTCGTTTTATTATTAAAAACTCCTCTAATGAGCGAATGTTTTGGCTTTCCACTTATGAAACCCTTTAAACGTCATTAACTGATTAGGTTTTAAATGTCAGCTGATTGACGCTCCGGGGCGGGATCAACTCCCCACAACGCCGCGTCCTTCTTAAGATCTGAAAATGAGGATAAATAACGCCTTCACAGCAAGTAAAGGTTAGAAAAATATCAAACCTTTCTTAGCCTCCAGTTCACACTGTGAGGACGGTGATTAAAGTCAAAACATATGAAGGATATGGAATTAAAGCTGCAAATGAAAATCCCACAAACTCGGGTAAAAAGGCAAGAAGGGGAAGAATGGAGCTTAATGTAGAAATCATTTCTCTGGAGGAAAGTTTAACAAAGAATCGAAAAGTTGCACAACTTTCTTCATAAAAATCTGTGAGAGGTTTTGGTGCACGTTTGCTCACTTTTGAAAATCCGAGTCCACAGCTGTCAACTTCACACAAGTTGTAAAATAAAAAAAGCACATTTTAAACAATTGAATTCAAATTTAATACAAACATCAATATTTTCATGAATAAAAATGTTTCTTCCATCTGGAAAGAATGTGACTGATCATAACTTGGTCTTTTGTTTTGCAGTCTTGCCGACGGCAGCGAGTTTTTGTTCCAGTGTAAAGATGAGGTACGTTTTTCATCACAGAAAAATTCATTCCTGTAAAAAAGTATTTGTCTTAATTTGGATATTTTTATTACATATTTATTATTTTAGAAATCCAGTTTTACACATTCTTCTGTTTTTTGCGGTTCAAATCTGCTTGTACCGTAGTCTGGATGAATACTCGATTCTGATTGGCTGCAGGTTGTCCATTTAAAGGAGGATTTGGACACCAAAAAAAGAAGTCTGAATTTTCTATATTATTGGATTTTGGTCAATTGGTAATTAAAACAAAATAAAATTGGAACATATAAATAACAAACCTATAATTTAATTAATAATTAATGAAAAAAAATTTGGTTGTTAAACATTTAATGACCAAAGTTAATGGTGAATATTTCTTGCTATAAAAGAGATCTCAGACAAACTTGAGCTTCATTATCTGAACAATAACAAGCAGTAAGAGGTGAATTTTCCCCCTGAAATGAGGCTTTGAATCACTTTCCTCCACCAGCTGCAGCAGAGCGAGGTCGGTGCAGGCTCGGTAGGCGTTACCATGACAACACGTCACCCTGTGAATCTAATAGTCCGCTTCTTGTGGAAAAACTATTTTGAAAAAGTTAAAAATGTATTTAGAAAGTGACCATGATGTAAGGGGAATAATGGCCACGGGATGTCCAATACAGGATATCAATAGGATGATGGGGAGGCCTTAATTCACCCCCACTATTACATAAATAAACTTAAAATGTTGTGCAACCAACAATGAAACTTTCTGAAAATCTAATAAGGAGTCCATAACTGGATGTTGAGACTTTTACCCTCTTTTTCTTTGCAGAATAGTGCGACAGAGTGTTTACAAACAAAAAAAAAAATTACTTATGACTTTAAACCTTGTAAATTTATGAGAAAAAAGTCGTAACTGTTAAATTAAAATAATAAAATCATATATTTATGAGTTAAAAAGTCTTAGGCTAAATGGATTACTTTTTTTCTTGTAAATTTTAGTGTATTAAAGTCGTGCATCTATTACTATTACTTTTTTTAAATTTTTTTTGGTGGCTCTAACTGTCGTAGAATAGATTGAGTTCAGTAACGTTAAAGAATTTTTCAAGCATAAAAAGCTGCAAAAATCTTTAGTCGATTAACATCTAAACTTTTACTTTAACCTCTATCAAAAAGTTTTTTTTTTGGCTCCTCTGATTTTTCTTGCGCAGCTTGAAGTTTTTAGCTAATTATCTTACACAATTTTATGATTAAGATCAGAATACTTTTCATTTCTTATTGATTAGACATTTATATGCTAGAATGGTAAAGCAGCTCCACACCATCACACTACCACCACCGTGTTTGATTGGTGAAATCATGTTTTTCTCTATATTGTTTTATGTTGGGTTATTTCTGTGTTTTTACTTGATTACACTCAAACTGGCAGCTTTTAGCAACCTTAGAATAACATGTTTATATATAAACAGATTTTGTTAACATTAATAATGTTTGTGTAACATTTAGGTGCAATAAAAGTGCAAATGAATGAAGAAAAGGGCAGATCATATTTTTCAAAAGGCTGCATACATTACATGTAATTAATTGTGAGAATTTTTTCCTAAATTGCCGACAGCAAGTTTAGTAAAATATTCCGTCTGCGCTGACCTCACAGACCTCCACCGAATCCCTTTAAGCTAACGGGCAGACACACTCCTCTGGACGAGGACGTACCGTTGTGAGTCAGTGTGTGCGTTTGTTTCATGCAGGACGAGCTGCAGAGTTGGAGCCGGGCCATGGAGCGGGCCGTTCAGGGCCCGCCAGCGGAGGAGGAGGCGCCCGGGCCCTCAGGAGCCAAAACCCTCAGCCTGCCCGCCCCCTCCTCCTCAGCTGCCCTGCCCGAGCCCGCCGCTGCCAAGAAAGACAAGGAGAAGAAGTTCAGCCGCTTCGCCAAGAAGAAGTGAAGGGGAAACCGCGGGGACCGAGCGTTGCCTCGGCAACCTGGAATGAGAAAGTAGTTATCGTGTACAATCACATATATCACTTGTTTTTTATATATATATATATATTTAATTTTGTGAGAACTATAGCAGATTAGGGTAAAGCCATCACTATTTGCCTGTATTTAAGCCGGATTATGAAGGTCCTTATTGTTTGTGTTCTGTTTAACAAACCAAATTCAAAAGCACAGGAATGCTCCTTTCACTCTCAACCAAAGATTGTTTTATTTTTCTGTAATTTCTTGCATTGGTAAGGCAAGGCGAAGCCACGGGGACGACGCTTCAGTACTTCCGCCTTAAAAAAAAAAAAATGGTTGTGAACTGTAATACTGTGCTGTTTGATTTAGGAGCACGAACTCGACGAATCGGAGCGAGCTTTTTAGAATGAGCTTTGTAAATGCGGGGTTTGCCGAGACGTGCGATTGGGTGACTGGGAGTCATGTGACGCCGGTCCCTTTCCCTCCTCTTCTCAGCTGATTTATTTCTGTCAACTTAAATTATATCCAACACATGTATTTACCTCTTATATATGTTCTATCTACTCATTAACATCTAGAGTGAAGGAGAATCGAGATCCAGATGCATGACTTTGACAAGCTTTAGTTTGATATGGTGCTATGGTGGAATTCTTGACATTTCAAACAACCTGACATGCCTTATCCGTCTCCAACTTTGGCTTGCAGCAACACAAACATTGGTTACATTCACTTAGCATGGACATATCTTAAAGTAGGGGGTCTCAAAGAGGGAGAAACGTTTCTTTCTCGAAGAAGAAAAAAACCTTTCCAGAAAAATAACAATTACACCAATTTTTGGTCATAAAGCAGCAGATTTCAACATTAGAAAAGCTTGGAGTTTAGAAAGAACAACAAATTTAAAACTTTTTAATTATAAAAATCTGAATTGATCCCTCTGGACTTCCATTCATCGCATTGCATGATACTACCACTACCATGCTTCACTATAGGAATCTCTAAGCCATGTAGTAGATGTTTACGAGACAAAAGTTTTATACGATTCCAAAAAAAAAAAATTAAAAAGATGAAGGTTTAAGTTAAAAATACCCTTTAAAGTTGACTATTTCACTAGTGTTAAACTGTGTAATTAAAAAAAAATTAAAGAACAATTTAGGCTTTAAATTTGAGTGAGTAAATTATTGGTTAAAATTGATTCTTAAGTAAGGAAAAATCATGAAATGGATGCAATAATGAATAATAAATGTGGGACACAGCTACAATGTAAGTATTAGAGCCACCGGGGAAAAAAAAGTAATATTTCAAGTTTTTTTCTCGTAACTTTATAACTCTACGATTTTAATAGTGACTTTTAGATCTTGTAAATTTACAACTTTTAAATCTTGTAAATTTCAAAGTTTTAATTTAGTACATTTTTTACTTTTAACCTAATAAATTTACGACTAAATCTAGTAAATTTACAAGTTTTAACTTAGTGAATTTACAACTTAAATCTCATAAATGTACGACTTTTATCCTAATAAATTTACGACTCTAAATCTTGTAAATTTACGACTCTAAATCTTGTAAATTAACAGTTTTTAATCTCGTAAATTAACACCTAAATCTCACACATTTTTGATTTAACATAGTAAATTTACTACTTTAAATCTTGTAAATGTACGACTTTAATTCTTGTAAATTTACGACTTAATCTCGTGAATTTACAAAAAAAAGTAAGAAATTTAATCTATGGCTTCTGAAGTCCTAAATATACGACTTTATTCTCGTAATTAAAGCTTTTTTCTTGTAAATTTCCAAGATTTAAAGTTGTGATAAAAAAATATTGATAAATTGGCCCTAATACTTTTTAAAAGTTATATTTTATAGTGTTTAATTATTTAATTGATGGAACCTATACACATTTCAAAACTCATTCGTTATTGAAAAGTCATTTACTCTTAAAATCATCTTATTTAATGTAAGAAAAATCTTTTTTGCAATAAACCTTTAAAATGTGCAAAAAAGACAATCAAAACAAATCATTTTTAAATAAATGAAAATGCTCCTATTAATTAATAGAAAGACTTCCTTTATCTCAAATGTAACCACTAAAAATATAAAACAAACAAGTTTATGATGTAACTTTCATCGTTTATTATATCCTCTCTCCATACTTTTGCTCTTCAACTAAAACTGAATCATCCTCAGAGAAACAAACTAAAGTTCTGAAGTTTTGACCAGACCTGCACCGGTATCCACGCGTTTGCTCACAGATTTTTCTTTTTTTTTTGGGATATTTCTGTTCGGTGGTTTTTAATCTGCATTTTATACTTTCTGTAAAATAAAGACAGGAACCGAGTCTTTTGGGAGAATAAAGTTTAAAATGAACATTGAGACTTTATTTTGATTCTAACCTATTGCACGAGAAAGCTTCAAAGCCTTTTGAGATGTAAACACAGTCATGAAACAAAAGCAGTTTTTCCTGGAAATAAAAATCCAGCTAATGTATTTACATTCCAGTGGGTGTTGATGACAAGGACGGCACTGCGGGGCAACTTTAAGCTAATTAGATTCCACCTCAACTTCAACAAGTCGAGGATGATCACTTACAGAAGCTATGAAGTCTGGCACAACAGTTCATTTGGATCTTTACAACCTCAATAGGTGCACGCCCGCGGCGGAGAATACAAATAATTCTTCAAAACAAAAAAAGCCAGGGGGGGTGAGCGCGCGGATGTTTTATGCATACCGCGCCATCATCAGCCAGTTTCACTAAGCGAGGCCTTGAAAGAATCCGCCAGGACGCGCTCCGCATTTACGTGTTAAACAACCTCCATTTACATACCCAACGCATCCGGCTGCCAGCAGGAATTTCTCAACTCCGGCTGCAGCTTTGACTGGAAAGGATGCAGAGAAAGGACGTGATGGCTGAGAGAACACAACCGTTAGTCTGTCCTGAGGGACCGGCGAGGTCTTTATCCACGCCTCTTCTGAAGATTTAGGACTTTTGATAGGATTTATATATATAAAAAAAATCAAATCTGAAAATGATTTTTTTTTTTATCTTAATTTTTTTGTCCTAGACTGCAACAATTCTATCGTTTTTGCAATTTGCATGCACCAAATACTCTGAAAACTAAATGTTTTGACAAATGACTGACCCTTAAAAAAATGGTGACATCACAGCGTGCAAAAAAGTAGGTTACAACCTCTTATGGGGAGCAAAAATATTTCAAATTCTACTAATTAAACCAAATCACACGTCAGGAATATCCAAAGGAAATGTAAAAAAATTATGGGGTGGTCATGTTGTAACAAAATGCAAAATTTGGCGATTTGAACATTTTCGCTCAAAATGGGAAAAATTGGTCAAGAAATCCTCACAAAATTTCGCACAACAAAGTTCTATTGACCTTTGACCTCGGGTGAAGGCCGCCATCTTGAATTTTAACAAAAATCTCCACTAGTACCTCCTACAAATTTAAACTCTTTCTAGGGAGTTCAGTCTATAGCCTCCTAACTTCTTAAGCTGAACTACTTGAGGAAGAAAAAAAAATCGTAAATAAAGTTTGTAGATTTTAAAAGGCATTAAAGTATTGAGCTAGCAAAATGGCACTCCCCCGTTAATCACATTTTACACACACATATATATATATATATACACACACACACATATAGTAGGGCTAGGTTGAAAAGAAAAAAAATGATCGATTTGAATCATAATAGATCAATAATCGATTCACAAAAGATATAAATCGATTTAGAACCTAAAGGTAAAGTCCGCTAGTTTGATGCTAACATAAATAGGACGGCTAATGCTAACGCTCAGTCGACCTAAACATACATTTATAAACTCATAGGTATGAATTTTCTAAACGCTTTTAAGAATATATATTTTTAAGTAATAATTTATTGTCTAAAACATTGTTTATTGTTTCCTCATACCGTCTTATTCTTCTGGAATAAGGTGTAATGCTACAGCGCGATCGCCACATAGTGGCCAAACTGAGTGAGGGGTATGAAGCAAAGGGGGCACCCTCCCCCACTAAAACAATGACATAGCAGGTAAAATCATTAAAAAATCTATGGGATTCAGAACATTTTTATAGAATCCACAAATGAAAAAAACAAAAAATATTGTGTCTGGGATATCCAAATGACGTTATGAAATTATGGGATGGCTACACGACCTAAAGCAAAATGTTATTTTTGACAATTCTCATGTTTTTCCTCAATATAGGAAAAGTAAACTTTTGCTTAAACAATCTTTATGAAATTTTACACACACGCTGCTAGCTTAAGTTTACAACGAAACCTGGAGTTTTGTCGACCTTTGACCTCAGAAAGAGAGTGCAATCTTGAATTATTGGGAAAAAAAAAAAACTAAAGCACCAGCTACAAACAAAAACTCATCCCAGGGATTTTCATCAATCGTCTTGTAACGTCTCTGAAGTAACTGGGGAAAAGAAAATATTTGAAATTGGATTTTAAATGGTGTGCTCGCAAAATTAGAATTCTCCTATTGCTCGCACATTTTTTAATAGTAAAATTTTGAAAGTTTAATCATCTTCAACTAGAGCTGAAGAGGATAATATATCATAAATAAACATATGGACGTGGTTAGAAAATGACCTCGGTTACTAAGGAAATCCAAAAGTTTACTTTTGTCCTTTTTTCTGAAACTCACGTTGATCTGTTTGGTATCCTAAGACAACCAAGACATACAATGGTTGCTATGGAGACAATTCAACGCAATTTTAAAAGTTTAATTTTTTTTTATACACCAATTTGACCAGCCAGACAGAGGATGGTCAAATTGGTATGGCGGCGAAGGCACATAGAAAAGCACATTTTTGTCAACCAAGACATGTATTATAATAACAGATCAAGTTTTTACATAATCATATTATTGTATATGCAGCAGCTGATCTGTTTAAATAAAAAAAATCTTTTTGTGTTTGCTGCAGATTTGGAAAAAGTTCTTAGTTTCTCGTCATGAAGATAAGAACACTTGAATTTAGAGGTTTAAATCCCGGCATATAGAAATGATGAATCATTTTCTCCATGAACATTAAATAAACTAATGTGCCCAAATGACGTGCGAACAGAGTTTCAAAAGGTCAGCTTTATTCACAAGTCATTTCTGCTCAAAGAATAATTAAATAGGCACTTAATTTCAACAAATACACGATTATATATATATACTTAATTACATAACAAAACAAAGATTTGAGGAAGACGCTTCTGATCTAAGTGGGCGTTTTACAAAGGCATCGTGAAGTCCTGGAGGCGGAGGACAGGACTTCCATACGGAACAGCAGTTCACAGTTCTTTCAGGAGAATGAACTGTTTGTGACGGCAGGTCAGTCCAGCATTGTTGTGTCTGAGTTTTAACCATCTACATTTCACAACAAAAACGGCAGCCGCACTGCCAACGAAAGTGGGTTTACTCTATGGAGGTGTGAAATAAACCATCTGCATGAAGGTAGCAAAAGAGGCTCGAGAGTTGATGAGAAAAAAACTAAGCTGACGTGGAAGTCGGCGTTCATTTGATGAGCTTGTTGGCTCTCTGGTTGGCGTCGTCGATGCGAATTTTGTTCATGTCCGCCTGGAGAGGAAGAGAAAAAGAGGATGAGTTAGTTAACGAGTTTGATGCTTTATCTTTGAAAAAAATTGATAAGCTGAAAAAAAATGTGAGAGTTAGCCAACTGTTCTACCTAAAAGCTAACAGAAATACTCCTGTAAATGTACCATGATACTTGCCACTCCCATGCTTCCCCCTTAAGGATCTAATATGGGCTAACCGCTAATGTTCACAAATAACTTTATCATATTTAATGCTAAAAAAGTAATTTATCCAGATAAAACTGATCTGATTTGTGAAATTTATTCCAAGTTTTTGTGATTATTCAACAGACATCATTCATAAGCTATAAAGGGGGGAAGAAAAACATCTTTTTCACCCCTTTTATTTTCCTTCCTTTCTAAAATGCAAAACACTTAAATAAAAAGTGTTTAGTATCAAGACAGTTTATATCATCCTTTAATTCTGATGCTTTTTTAAAGTTTGAGTTGATTTTCTTATGCTAACATAAGGTCAGTAAATGAAACGTGGCTGGGACAGACAGAGTGTTTGCTTAAATCACATGCCCTTGAGCAAGGCCATTGACCTGTTCAGCTTCAACGTAACCCCACCGCGTCCCGGCATGAATGTTGAAACAGTGAACTTTAAAAAAGCTGGCTTTTGCAGAAGTAAAAGAAAAAAAACCAAAAAAACCCCAAAAACACAAACCTAAAAATTCAGTGAATTCCCAGAAATCTTTTCATTGACTGAAATGATTTCCCATCTTTACACCTGAAACTTTGAATCTAGTAAATAAACTTTAGTAACTGAGCTACACAGCAAAATCCAAATCTCACAAAGTATTTTTTTTTTGTTTAAATCTCTTCTTACACTCTATATGACAAAACTAACTTACTAGTAACTTTTTATACTAAGATGCAACGACTTGATTTAAGACAATAAATCCTAAATATTTCATTTTAAGCATCATCTCTAATAAAAGCAAGTTTTTATTGACTTAACATCTAATTTCTGAGTAGAAGTTTTATTTGTGAATGTGAGAGGTCTTGTTTCAAGAAACATACTTGTTGGACTTAGGAAAACTTTAAAATTCTGTTTGACATAATTATATATTTTTTAAGAAAAAAGATCTTAAAATGTGGAATTCTAGTCTTTTAAGATGATTATGGCTTAGAAATTAACCAAGCTAGACTGTTTTAGAGATTGAAATAGCACATTTTTGGAAGAAAAGTATAAGCATGTATGATATACATTAAATATATAAAACTTTTGCTTAATTTAAGACAATTAGCAAAGAAATAAAGCAATATAGTTTAAATTGTGATATTTTGACGTAAAAGATCAGGACAAGATAACCCATTTTTAAAGATAAAAACATCTTGTTTTCTATATTTTAGCACAAATGTATTTTCTTGGGCTGCACGGTGGCGCAGTGGTTAGCGCTCTTGCCTCACAGCGAGAA
>NC_050533.1:5199077-5199303 GCF_002922805.2 Oryzias melastigma
AGCTAGACTGTTTTAGAGATTGAAATAGCACATTTTTGGAAGAAAAGTATAAGAATGTATGATATACATTAAATATATACAATTTTGCTTAATTTAAGACAATTAGTAAATTAGTAAATTTGTAAAGCAATATAGTTAAAATTTTGATGTTATTTTGACATAAAAGATCAGGCCAAGATAACCTATTTTTACTAATCTTACTAAAACAAGTTATTTTAGTTCCATT
>NC_050533.1:5199335-5229236 GCF_002922805.2 Oryzias melastigma
GCCGGGATAGGCTCCGGCACCCCGCGACCCCGAAAGGGACGAAGCGGTCAGGAAAATGGATGGATGGATGGATGTATTTTCTTTTAACTGGATGTGAGGCTACTTTCATTTTTTTTATTTCTTTAGGATTTTTAAAATATATTTAATGAACATTTTATTTTAAATTATATTTTCAGCATGGCCCTGTGACTCACCTTATCGGTGATCCGGTCGATCTGTGAGTTCTGCTTGTCTATTTCCTGTCCCATCGTAACAGCCATGCCTCTGAGGTTGGAGATGATCCCGCCCACAGCGTCCAGGTTTTCCTCCATCTCATCCTCTCGAGCATCATTGGTCACCCTGCAACACAAACCGGGTTTGTCGATGCAGAAATGACAGTCGGCGGCATCTGAACTCTGACCTCTGTTCAAGGCCCCACCTCTGGATGTACGGCCCCGACGGAGCGGCGGCGGTCCCCCTGGTGGCGGTGGCCTGGGCGGGCTGGCCGTTGCGAGTGCGTGACGGCTGTCTGGACACCACTTTGGAGCCGTCGGCATCATTCTCCCCCTCCGGCCCTCCAGTACCCCAAGTTTTCTTGTAGCGCTGGTCGTTTTCAATGGATGTAACTCTGTAAACAAAGAAAAGACATAAATATAAAACACATTTTTGCACCAAAATGTCAGGTAATGCCACACAAACACTTAAAAAAATGAAATAACTACTTCCAGGATTAACTGGGATCTATTTCTAAAGTCTACATAAAGAGACAGAATCATAACCATCTCCTACCTTACGCCTTGATATTCAAAGTATCTCCTTCTCCAAAGTGAAAGCATTTGAGGAAGATTTGTGTTTAGAAACAACAAATGTGACAAACTTCAAAAAGCTACAATTTAACTAAAAAAAATGTTTGAAAAACAGATGAAAGTATGAAAAGTGAAGCAGATTCTGTGTTTGTAGCTTAAATAAGAAGCTAAAATGAATGTAATGTTCACACCGGACTCAGACATGCACATTTGGGTGACAACTTTCAATGAAAAGTCATTGGAAATGCACCAACATGCGTGTTTCAGGCTTTTACGTTCAAAACTTTCAAACGTCACGCAAATTTTGACCAATCAGGGATGTGGTGGTGACATATGGGTGCCGTCCTTTTCAAAACATGAACGTACCAACCGGTTAGAAAGCAACCGTGAAGGAGAAATGAATGTTGGTTGGAATTATCAGAATAGAGCTGAGAAAAGAAAAACAAACATTTTTCACAGCATCTAAAAGGGAAAAATGTTCCCAGAACTCAACAACCTTAAATATATGTAAAAATGCACTATAGCTCATGTCAAACAAAATCTAAGTGTTGCAAATTTGTTTTTTCCTACTTATTTATTTTTGGTGTGACATAACTTACACACCGCATGACTTTTATCCCAGTAACCCTCAACACTATGAAAGTTGAAATGCTTCCAAACGGTCACTTTAAACAAATTAGGGGCCGGTCAGATCACGAGATCTGGAAGGTCAGCCATGTTTGTGCGCTTTTCAAAAGTGTCCGAATGAAAAGCGCTTCGTGTTTAGTTCCTCTTGGTACTTTTGCTTTAAAATATATACATGTTTTGATTATAAATGATTCAAAATTCATAAAAAACGCTAAAGAATCATTTATGGATCGTAATCGAAGCTTCTAAAAATCGATTTAGCGACAGGCCAGTGAGAACACCGTAAACTGAAAGCGCGTTCCTGAACGTGCCACACGTGGCGAGAGCTCTTCCTCCACTCTGGGTGGCGGCGGCAGCGGCGGCAGCAGCGTACCTGTTACAGGGGCAGGTGCAGAGGCCGCAGCACTTGTTCAGGTCGTTGAGGTTTTTCTCCGCCTGCTTCATGTCCTCGTTGATCTGGTCCATGCCCTCCTCCACTCGTCTGAGCTGCTCTAAATCACACAAACACAGAGCTCAACATCTTCACCTCTACTGATGTCAACAGGTTCCACAGCTAAGATGAAAACTGAAAGATATAAAGGCTGAAAATCAAAAGATGCTTCAGCAGATTTTAGGATTGATGTCAAAGATTAAAACAGAAAAGAGGAAGAGCAAAAACTCAGTTTTCCTCTATACTTTAACATGACAAACAAGTGTTGATGTTGTGTTACCTCCTTGCATATCAAGCATATCCAAGGTTTTGCCCCCAGTCTCTTGGCTCTATGAAAAATAACATTTCAAAGTAAATCATTTTTATTTGAAATAATTTAGTTTAATAATAAAAAAAGTTTAATAGATTGTGTTAATCACTCAAAGTGTCATAAAAGTTGAGAATACACAACTGAAACCTGTACTTTCAAATGAAATAAAAAATAAGATGCCAACACTTCTTTTATTTTGAAACTTTTCCTCATTGAGAGCCTCACCTCCTCTGCCATCTGTCTCATCCTCCGTGTGCTTTCCAGCGACTGCAGGAGAAAAAAAAAAAGAAAAAAAGAAGGATTAACAGCTAAAAGTGATTCTATAAAAAATATAAATAAAAGAAAACATAAACTTGAGCTGGAGTCCAGCCACAGCTCAGTTTCCATCAATTTGTTTGGCCCGATTAGCGTCTAATCCGTCTAAAATGTTTTTTACAGAATGGAAACAGATCCACAAACTCATTTAGAGGGAAGCGAGTCGCACTTTGAATCCCAGCAGCTTTAAAACAAATCCAAAAAACCTGGATGGAGTTTTTCTTTGTATGATTCTTTGCTTTTTTTTGCAAAGAAAGTTTGTAATTGATAAATAAGGGAAAGATAAATTCAATAACAAAATCTAGAGAAAATGTGTAAAAATTCACAAGCTTGATTTCTTGATTTGATTTTTTTGGACCATTATAGTTTAAACTCATTCAGAAAAATAATGATTTTATCAAAGTGTTTTTCTATTTTTTAGCATTCATAACAATATCTATGATATACATTGTTTATCTATCAAAATTATAATTCCCAACATATACAACATATTAAAAGTATTTTTAAAGAACAGAAAACTAAGAAAATGAAAATTGATTAAATCTGCTCTGAAATTCTATAAAAATTTCAGAACCAGAAAAAATTAAGATGAAGATCAATGAAGAAAATCAACATAAATTATCTGATTTATAAACAAGTTTTCCTTTAAAGTAACTACCAGAACTAATATCTTTTCTAAGTTTAAGAAAACTGTTTTAATGCAAAAAAATCATAATTTTATTAATGAAAGTTACTTCTATACCTCTTTTGTAAAATGTGTTTTTTATAACCAAATTGGTTCATTTTACATTTTGATTTATAAGTAATATTTAATTATAATTGGGTCAATTTAACATATTACAGCAAAAAAATAATATTTATTTAAATCTTTTAAATTTTATTTGAAAAATAATCTACAAATTTATTAAAATGACATTCAACTTTGTCTACGACTTATACAGAATAATATAAAAAGCATCTAAAAAAAAAGGTAACATTCACAGTCCAACCCTACTCTTTTTACTTTTACAGAAACAAAATTCTTGCACAGAATGGAATTAATTTATAGATTTAAAGTAAAAAAAGTTTGACTTCTGCATGAATAAAATCTGTAGCTTTATTCTTTCATGAACAGTTCCCATTTCTCATGTTTTACTTATTAGGAAGAAATAACTTGAATAATAAACAAAACAAATTATGGAAAATAATAAACTAGAAAAAACAAATGATTTACGTTTAAAAATAGACCTGTGTTCATGGAAATGTCTCAGTATGTTAACATTTCAGCGATCAGGTGAGATGAAGTCTGATTGTTGGTCTAAAGCTCGACAGACTGCAGCGCACGCAGGAATGCGGTCCGTTCAGGTGGACCCCGCCCTTCTGCGTCTCCATTGTTGGGAAGCGGAGCGAAGCTGCGATCTGACCGAGTCTCCACCGAACGAGGAGCGGCGACCTCCTTTAGTCGAACATTCCTAACCCACACTTCAAATACAAGTTTTCCTTTAAAATAATACATTGTTTATAAAAGTTTTCCCAAAATAAGAAAATGATGGCTGCAGCTTAGCAGGATGAATCAACTAATTTTCGTTTTTTAACTTTAAATTAAAACGGAAAAGTTTGGAAACTTTCAGGAAAAATTTAAACTGTAGCTCCCATTAAGGTGAGATCGTCCTGATAAACTGTCAGCCATCCTCAGAGAGTCTGAGTGTTTACCAACGGTAAGTAGAATTAGCAGAGGGGCCCTCCCATGTCCCCTGAATGATCCCCTGGATAAACCAGGCGGCAGCAGAAACAAGGAAGAGATAGAAGCAGAGGTGCAGGTTAAGTCAGGAAGCAGAAAAAAACATGAAGCAGTCGACAGTTTGAGCAACAGGCCTGCATCCATTCATCTGCATCAGCTGACTGACGGCGGGATGCCCTTGAGTGCTGATTAAGTAATTACTGTAAGATGACGGATGAAGCCGACGACGAAGCGGCGAGGGAGCCGTCAGACTGAAGCAGGAGGAAACCCTCCGACAGTTCCTGTGACCTCCATCAATTTATCAGACGCTGAATGAACCAGACGTCTCAACACATGTTCTTTTAGGGCTATTCTGAAAGGTTAAATGTTACGTTTTCTGCTTTAAATGATTCTCAATTAACAAAAATGTGAAAAAATATGTATTAATTGGAAAATATAGGAACAGATTTCTCATTTATCCTTATTAAAGATAATCGAGTTCAGTGATTCTTAAGCATCAAATATGATATCTATTAGGCTGAACAAATGAGATATAAGGTGTTAATTATGAGCTTCAGAGATTGTGGTTAGAAACTTCATCATCGTACTTCTCAGCTGCTGAAACTTTCATTTTTAGAGAGCTTTCATCGTCTGAATTTTGCTTCTGAGATGAAGGTCACGTTCCAGCGTCTTCCTCAGAAAGCTTTTTGATGAGGGACTGGAAAGGTTTGCACTAGAACCTCCTTTGGCCGTTCCATACAACCTCTGATCAATTGTTTAAACCGCTTTGACCACAGTCAAAATGTAAATTTTAACACTAAAAATAATATTTTTGCGCGTTTGAAATCAGAGTCAGAAAACTCCTTTTTGCATCATCTATTCACTAAAATCACATGTTGCTCATTAAATACAGAAATCTCAGAGAGGAACAGAAGAAATCACAGACGGAGCAGCAGTGAGAGGAGGGTTCGTGACTCAGCACCTCATCCGTCAGCTGGTTGGCCCTCAGAGCCATCTGTTCCACGCTCATGTCCTCCATGTTGCTGCTGTCCTGTTTGGGGGCTCCTCCCGTGGCACCGAGCTCAATATGCTGAGGCCTGAAAGAAGGCCAGAGTTCATCAGGTTCTAATTAGCTTCAAATTAGAGGGAATCAATTATCATAAAGCATACAGAGGGGACACACACTCGGCTGCTGAACAGGGAATTATGGGCAATGAGGGGGAAAAAAAAATCCAACATTTTCACATAAAAGTGGACAAAGATTTTCATCTACCAATGACATTTTAAAGGAAAAATCCCCTAAATTAAGCAGTTTTAAAAATACTGAAAATTAAAAACTACAGAGAAAAATCATGGTTCAAAAACGATACCAGAGCAGTGGAGATGAACGCTGGAGATGTGGAAAAAACTTCTATATTTTCTGGAAATGTTCAATTATTAAAAATACTGGGTTGAAATTCACAAAAATATTCAGAATGTGTTTATGATTGATTTCCTGTGTACATTTGAATCCATCTACGTAACTGAACTTTGGACAGATTAAATAATATGGAGAAAAAACTACTAAACGTTCTGTAAGTAAAAAATGTGTTACAGGAAAATGGTACAAACAGGAACCACCAATAATAGGAATGGATCACTATTATTCACACTATAAACATTATGGAAAAACTCAAATCTAAATAGAAAAGTTTAATCAAATGTGGTCAAAACGGACGGAATATTCGGACAGACTTTTCTAAGAGCCAACTTTTGGACTGAAGTTGATTTGTAAAAATGGTCTCCTTGTTTTTCTTTCTCCCATCTTTTTTATTTGTTAATTTACCCCCTTTTCTTGTTTGGATATAACTGAAAAGGCATAAGGGATGTATAATTTACATTGTGAAGCTGAATGTAATTTCCCTTCAAGAAAAATTAAAAAAAAAGAAAGAAAAATCCCTCGTGAGGATAAATACTATAAACTTTTCTGTTAAGATGTACTGTATGTAGAACCCAAATTCCTTCAGTGTAAACGGTGGAATTGTTATAAAAATTCTCTTTTAAGGCTTAAAACTCTTCAATAACGGATTCTAAACTACTACATTAGCTCACCTCACATAAATAAATAAAAAAGCAGCTTTTGAAAGTTCAAATCTACTCATTTTATCGTTATTCACCTTTCGGGATATCCTGTCAACAAAGCAGAGTTTGCTCTTCCTGACTCAAACTTTTATTTTATCCAGGCTGGGGACCAGCACAGAGACCCAGACTTAGGCCTACATGAGGCTACATAGTTAGGCAGTAGTGAAAAGGGCCTTGCCTAAAAAGACCCACACTGGATTTTAATAAATGATATTATTTATTTACATTTTTATAATCAAGAATTGACAGTTTCTTTTAAAACGTGTGCAACAACATGAACACAGGCGAACATTCTTAGAAAAAAACAATTCAAATGTTTCAGACAAACTTATGCAGCAAAACATGATCTAAATTTTGAGAAAATGGCTAAAAAAACAAAAAAATTGAAAGAATAAATGTGACTTAGCATGTTCAGCAGCAGCCATACAAACACAGAGAGGAAAAACGGGATGCAAAACCTAAACAAATGTTTTTTTGTCCTCTAAGGAGAGATGGAAACAAATACAGAACGCTCCCCGATACAATGTGGAGATCTTAGCAACAATGTTAATGAACAATGAGGGAGCAGAAAATATGAGAGACACAACCATGGAAATCAATGTTTTACTGTAATTTATGATAAGAGACTCGATGATGATAAGATGAGATAGTCTAAACACTAATTATTTCAACAATAAAGATTACTTTTAGGGAAGATGAGTCCAAGATTGTAAAGTAAATTCAATCCAACTGGTTCTCTTATTGGCATTCTGAAACCTTCTAATATCATTAGACAGTCATCCTCAGTTTATGTATTTAGCTGAAATGTGTTCCTCTTAATGCAAGTATTTTCGAACCACAGTGAGGATGTCAGAAGATTGAGTGTTACCGAGAAAGTAAAAGGAAGCAGGAAGGGCCGATCACGCCCGATCGCTCCAGGCTTCATGTTCCTTCCTAATCTTTGCTTCAAAAGATCAACACACTTGTTTAATTTCAGGAAATGCACAGAAAAAGAGACCACGGAATGATTTCCAAACCCGAGTGTGCTCATATGTGTGTTTTTTTAAGCAATCGCTTAAAGAAAATGCGTTAAAAACAAGATAAGGTTAGTATCATTGTAAACTAAGATTCATTTCACTAAATTATAGGGAAAGAAATTCCCACTGTATGGGTTTTAGATTGTAAGGGGGGAAAAAAGGAAATCAGGAAGGCTTATTTCCTGCATCTGCTTTCCTGTCCTGTCATCCCATCTTCCCTTTAAAGTTGATGTTTTCCTGTTTTGCAAATAACCTCTAAACTTCTGCTTCCCAGCTAAATCTGCAGCAATCCACAGAAATAAAACACAAATCAAGATGAATAGTGTACTTGACAAAAATGTTCAGCTCTTAAATGTTGACTTTGGAGTTTATTTGTTGTTTTTTTCACCCTGAATGTCACAACTTTAGCGTACAATTCAAGCCGTTTTGTGAGTTTGGCAACAACAATCTTCACATTACAGTTATGTGTTTAGACCTGCATAGACAGGTAAGCCAGTTGCTAAATTCTGAATTATTCGTTTAGATTTAAAGGTCAATTTCCTCAAATGTTAATGCAGGGAGGTTAGTTTGAAATGTTAAATAATCAGCTTTCAGGGAACTCAAAAGTGAAGGGATCCCGATCATAAACAACGGTAATTATGACGAGGCATAAATGTCGACACCAACAAACCATTAATCCGTACACAGGTATAGATTTCTGCAGAAAAGGCCACACCACATGAGGAATAATGTACAGTAATGCTGACATACCCATTCATGTTGCAGAGTCTTCACAGCAGCAAATGGCCAAGACAACAACAGGAGAAAACGTTTCTTGTTTTTCAACCCAAACCTGTTACTCCAGATCTTCATGAGCCTCAAAAGTGACGTCTTCTCTTGCTTAAGTCATGCTTGGTTAACTTTCTTACTATATTCCATTCATTTACATACATAAATGTTGCCTTTTTTCCAACTATTTTCCCTTTAAATATCACATTCCTACAAATATCTCTGTTTTCTCAATAATTACAATGAGTTCTGTCCAAAAGTGGGTGTTAAACTGAAACTACAAAGCATGAATCTTTCAATTTCCCCAAAAAAGTGACATTCAGCAAGAATTCTGACACAATTGATGGTAGAAATATGGAAGTAAAACACCCCAAGAATGGTTTATCATTTCCGCACTATATCTCTAACAAGCAAGAACAACTGTTTTTAGCACCTGACCACAATTATCTCCCAAGAAGCTGAACCAGCAGGTGAACCAGATCACCTGACAAACAGGTGATGTTTGGTTAAATGAGTAATATTAACCAAACACCCACAGCAATGCTTAGTTTGAACCAAGGAAGTCATTCAAACAGCCTATAATTCAACACTTTCACACATAAGAAAACCAAAAAGTGAAACAAACCGTCTAAACGGGTTTAATAAATCGTCTTACATGTTTGGAAAGTTTGTAGTTTTTCCTTAATCCAGGAAAGCAAACTTCTTCACCTAGCTAACACGCTGCTAGCCTGCTAATTGGCTAGTTCCGCTTTCCTGTCAACTTTCCACTCCGACTAAGTTGATATGAACTGACGGGAGACGTTTGTTGATACTCACGACTTGCTTTCAGGCTTCCCTGGGATGAGAAAAAAGAGTTAACAACTCCTCCTTCCTTCTGGTATGCGAACTTTTCGCTGGTCACTCCTGGATTCCTTCACAGGCCCCGCCGCGAGGAGAATAACGTAATCTATGGTGCCTTCGCGTACCGTCGGAATTCACACTCTCTTAAAAACGTACGTTTGGTTAGCAACAAATAACTTTTTATGCCTTACAAAGTTATATATTTTAAAATATTTACGCTGCAGAATTTTTTTAAAATATTAACTACTATAAACATTACACATTATAAAGTAAGAATTGTGAACATTTTTACATTTTTAAAGGTTTTGCTTAGTCCTTCCCGTCTTTCATTGCACTAATCACTATATGCTGCCTTAAAACACAATTAATTGCATACAGTTTACTTAAATATGATTTTGTATAAAATTTTAATTAATTTTCTTGGGTGAGTTGAATTATGAAGTGAAAGACTGTTTGGAGTTCAATTTTCCTACACTGAAACTAAAGTCACGTGACCCCCCAAACTTTGCTGATTCAGTTTATAGTAATTGTATAGTTCAACTTTATCACATTTTACTACTCCCCTTGACACTTTGTTCCCTATTGTGGTTTTATTTTTTGTAAATGTCAGTTTTTTAAAACGTTTGATCTGCCTTCTCGTTTATGTTCTGTTTGTGTTACTTTGTGGTCAATGTGTTGTGCATGTTTTGAAACCCTTGACGCAACATTTTCTCTTTTTTGAAATTCCATATAAGTACATAAACACTTGCAAGATAAAACCAGACACAATGAGATCTCTCTTCTAGGATGTAAGTCATGTGAGCTGTCAAACTTGCTATTTTATTAGACTGTTATGTGTTTTTAGTGTTTGCACTGCACTCTTAACTGATAAAAAGCTTGTCACACAAGCTGCTGAATGCAGCACACAGTGGTGGGGGCACGTCCTGTTAACAGACTCAAGAGGAAAAACAAGGTACTGCTCAGTTTCCCCACATGAGTGCAGCATTTACCCTTCACCCGGACCTCCCCCTCCCCTCCTGCTTTGCATAGACGCAAGACAGCCAGATATATTTCATAGTGCATTTGAGAGATGGCCTGAAACCCGAACCTCTTTCTTTGAATCTTCCGTCTAATTCTCAAGTTTAATGGTTGAAACCACAAAAGCATTTTCAAGGTGACTGGAAAGACAGCCACAATATCGGCTAACAGAAACTAAAGGAAAAGTGCTTTTCTATTCCAGCCTCAGCTAAATATTTTCCCTTGAGGGGTCACCTGAAGTCAAATACTTGCAAACTGGAAATTCCATGTGCAACTCCAAATTTGCACAAGCCTTGCTCCAAGGCTAACCTTACCAAACGGCCTAAAGCGTCTGACTGATGACTTGCGCTCTCTCTGGCCATGTAACTTTTATAGAGTCTACATTGCATGCATTATTCAGCAATAACACAAGGCCCATCTGGACTCCTGTGAGTGTGATTCTGCAAGAGTGTGTCTATGCATGGGTGAATGACTCATAGTTAACTTTTCTGCCGTGCCGCTTCACCATTTCACGCCACATCCAACAGTGCTTGAAGAGCTAGAAATTAGTATTTCCACTGTAATTACAGCCAAGGTGCGATGCTTTCCACAGCGCATGTGAGACAGGAAGGGACAAGAACAGAGTGGCGATGAAACATGGACAGAGAAAGAGGGTTTTTAACTCTACCACAATGATACGTTCAGGATCAAGCTCTTTCATCATGCCGTTCCTCATTAACTGAGATGGGAGCGCTGCCCTAATTCCATAATTCCTAAATCATGCCTGTTAGTTGAATGTGAGGAGACAAAGGTACCGGGAAAGAGGAGAATAGATTAGCCCTCGCCTAATGATGTGTCTGAGAAAGCTGGAAAGGAAAGAAGGGCATGATGGGAGAGAATCAAAGCAGTGGAGAAGGGGTTGCCATCTGGATTCCTGGCTTTTGCTTTCTGGTTGTGGCCAAAACCAACAACACATAAGCCAAACTTGTTTCTCCGATTGTTTTTCCCCCAGTGGCTGCTAAGTGATAATTGGATGTGGAAAAGAAGTTGCTAGGATATTGGTGCATGGATGCATGGGCAACCCAGACCAATTTTTCCTTATTTCTCCAAAACCATCTGTATTAATGTCTGCTTCATTTTTCCCCTCACAAGGGCTGAGACATGAGGAATGTTTAATGTTCTTGCTTGATTGGGTTTAATTTTACATTGGGCTAATTCCGCCGGTACCTGATACTTGTCAGGACAGAGAAGCGGTTGACCAAGCGTGCATCTCAATATCCAGAGACAATCTCATTCCCTCGCCTCCCGTCCACTGGAATCCACTCGTTCACAATTTGTATTGAGCTCTTATATGAAGCAATTTGTTGTAAACTAGAGACATCGATAGCCATTAGCCTGCTTTGCACAGTAGGGCTAAACATGGCAAGCCAAGGCTCATCTATTATTCATATCCTTCAGTTTTCCCCCAGAACAAAGTTTCAGATATTCATTTTTACATCATGGCCCCAAAACTGACAAGTCAGGGGTTTCAAATAACACTTTAGAAACCAAGCTGACGAATGTTTCAAGCTAACGTTGGCCATTAAAGACCTCACAGGGGAGATGTGTCTGTTTTATGTCAGTGGTGAAAACCCACTAGAGCAGTATTCAGAATCAAAGCTTTAACCAAAGCTGTTGTGGGTAAAAATGGACCCACTACCATGCTTACTTGTAGAAAAAATACCTTCTTTTCCAACATGAAAATTTTGACTTTTCCTAAAAAATTGGAAAAAAGTGATACTTGTTTACAAATGGGCTATACACCACTCCCTTCTGACCCCGCGGCCTATTTGACCCAGGCTAGTCAGAGCTGCTTGTGACAAACTGATATAAAAAAAACCCTTTTTTCAAAATGGCGGCTTTTCTGTTGGTTGTATCTCCATAGCAACCATCTTACGTTTTGGTCGCCTGAAGATACCGAAGAGATCTATGTAAGTTTCAGAAGAATCATCAAAAGTAAACTTTTGGATTTCCTTAGCAACTGGAGTTTTTAGCTAACCACGCCCACAATCCTTATATGTTCATATCATGTGTTATATCATTTTGCTCAGCTTTAGCCAGGCATCCAGGCATAACATTTTCACAATATTCCGATAAAAAATGTGCGAGTAATGGGAGAACGCCATATTTGCAAGCTCGCCATGTGCACATCGTTCAAAATCAACAACTTCTAAATTCTAAATTATTTTGGGGTTTTGGTAGGATTGGTAATTTCTGACCGGTAGGACAAGGGGAGTAAGCAGTCTTAAGGGTTAAACAGTTTGAATGCTAAACCTGCATATTACCAGTTTCTCCTCAAACTCCACCAGTGTCTTTGCACAGTACATGCCAGACATTTAATTAGAAAACTAATGCATTCGGCTGGTTAATTTGAAGGGACTGAAACAGTTTTGCCTAAATCTATGAAGGTCAGAAAAGCCTTAAACCTTAAGGCACATGAAACATGTTTGAAATAATGGGACTTTTCCCCAAAAGCTTAAATCTTTTATTCCTTAATAGAGAAATATTATTTTTATGCAAATTATCCTGTAGTAATGTTGTATGTTTAGAAACATGGTCTGTCGAGGTGTTTTCCAACCACCCCAGGACTGACTAAACACACCTGATCCAGGTAATCAGCAGAAAATGATTTTGCTGAGATGGTTCTTCTCATCTTTGACACTCCCATATTTTAACATCATACACAGGATTTAGTTTTGATTCTGGAAATCAAACGCTCAGGAACCCGCCGGTTAGCAAAAACACTCATGACTAAAGCACTTACATTTTTATTTTTTGTTGCCTTTTCTTCAGTTCTCGTCTCCACTCGCTGCGTGGTTCACCTCATCTTCTTGGGGAGCGGTGAGCTGCAGTCGGGAACCATTTGGCGGTTTAACCTCCAATCCAGTGTCAAGCAGGAAGGAACTGTTTTCCTTTTTTTTTCTTTCGAAAAGTCTTCTCTGTGCTTTTCCCCCACATATCTCTGGGTAGACACTATCACCAGGCCATTGGGTCAAGTTCAGTTGTTTTAGCTCTGCTTCTGTCTTTGTTTAATGTCTTACAACAAGAGTATAAGTGCAGTTTGATAATCTAAATGAATGAAATTAGCTCTGATTTTTGCAAAGATGCATTAATTATTGCAGGTTTTATCACATTATCAATCCTTGATTATCACGATAGCTCCCAAAAACCAAATCCTTAGAAGAAGATCCTTGTTTCAGGAATTACTGACTTACTTTCTGTCTTGCAAGAAAAATATTCCTATCAAGAAAGCAGAATCAATAGTAAAATAGTCTTATTTTAAGAAAGTATGTCTAAATTCTCCCCATAAGTCTTCTCCATACTCCTCCTATCGTAGGGATATTTAGAGGGGTAGGGTTGTCCAAAATAGTCTGTTTGTTTTTTGAGTGTTTATTTTCATCTCAACAGTCTGTTTAGACACAAAAATATGTTCACATTTGTCAATTATGGCATTTTATTGTGAAAAATTGGTAATATTTTGAAAATTGACCGGATTTTCTTGTGTCTTGGCGTAACTTCTTGTAAGAATTGATGCAGATCAATCGTGGCTCACACAAAAAAATAGACCAGATACCAAAAACAATCGCTACACAACACGAGCCAGGAACGAAGAACCGCAGAAGTCCGTGGAGGATCACGGCGGATCACAGCGCTTCGGATCTGGTGTGAACTACACCACAGGTTAACGAGGGCGCCGTATGGAAGCAGCCTCCGTTCCACATCATTTCCCGGAGCTTCCATGTCAGTGAACCAAGTGTTGGTGTCTAAAAGGTGTTTCTAAAAATAAGAATTTTTGGTAAAATCATTTTTCTTATCCTAATGGCATTTTTTTTTGCTTTTTTATAGAGTTTTATAGAATTTTTGACTTATTTCTTAAGAGTTTGTTTAATGAGACATTGGGGTTTAACCCTGGTTCACATGTGGAAGCAGCGCGGAATGGAGGCTGCCTCCGTTTTGCGCCCTTGTTAACCTTCGGTGTGGTTTACGCCAGGTGCGGAGCGTCGCTCGCACCGTGCGCCGGATCGTTTTGGTGTCTCTATCTTGTGCGTGAGTCCCAAGTGATCCATGTCAATCCTGGCAGGAAGTCACATCAAGATACATGAGAAAATCCAGTTTATTTTCAAAATATAACAAATCTTCCACAATAAAACCCCACGATTGACAAATGTGATCATGTTTTTGTATTTAGACAAACTGTAGAGATGGAAATAAACATACAATCGCAACACACACACACATACTTATCTCTGTGTGTAGATGCCGATGCAGATGACATGCGCTCTGCATCGCTTTGCGGTGCATCCGCATCCAGTGTGGACCTAGCGTCATACTTCAACACAATGGCTGCTATCTCAGTACTTTTTAGATTTCTTTATATTTGCTAAATAAAGAAAATCTAGTACATAGAATCACAAAAAAATATCTTTAAGTTCAGAAGTTAGACTTCTTTAAATTTTGCTGTTTCCTTTTAAAAAGTCATATATTTCTTTTACAAAAATTACTTTTTATTCTAGACTCTTTTAATGCTTTCGTGCACATGCTTAGTGTTTTTATGTGTATAGATGAGTCGCTCTTTGCTGCTAGTGTAGCATAAAATCAGAGAAAAAGGAAAAGAACAATCAGGTGTTGTAATTAAAAGGGAATCCGCCACCCCTCAGGCGCTTCTTCGCCATGTTGTGTCAACATTTTGCTTTCAAATTTCCAGCCTTTCCACTCATTCGTTTCATGCGAGAGGAAGATCGGCTTTCTTCTTCCCATGAAAACCCCTGAGAATGAGTTAATGGTGTATTTTTTTTAGGAAGTTGTCAAAAAACTTCAAGGAAAAAAAAATCATTAGAATATTCCAGAAAAGTTCTGGGTAACTAAAGTCAGGCGCAACGTTTGAGTTTTCCTCCCATCAGCAGGAGTCAGACTTCATGCAGGAAATGCGACAGAAACAAGAGCGGAAAGGCTATCAAGCCATCCGGACACCAGGTTGTCAGAGGTTCCGATCAGCCGTCGCATCTCCGAGGGGGAAACAGATGAAGATTGAAGAGGGTGATTTCATCTGAATAATTTCATGCCTGAACTGGCAAAGCTCAGCGATCGCCGTTCCAAGAGTTTGACGTCAGAAGAAGATTGACTGTGCAAATAAAGAGCCCGCTGGAGTGCACGTATAAACCCAATCATCTCCCCTTTGAGGATTAAAAAAAAAGCACATAATGAGAGGTAAGTCTGAAGAAATTCAACTGAATCGGCTCGTTTTTCTTTTTTTTTTTTGAGTAGACAAAAAGACAATCTTTATTTGTGTGTTTCTCTTCTTTGCTCTGACTTCTGTGTTTACTTGTTGACTGACTTTAATGGCTAAAATCAGCTTCCACAAAAACAGCACGAACAGAAAAAAATAAAGACAAACTCATACATGACGCTCAGACCTGAAGGCATCCTACCTCTACCAATCATGGATCACAAGCCAGAGAAGAAGAAGAACAATAGAAGGACAGCATCAGTGGATAGAAGAAGAGAAAACATTATTTTTAATCCTCCACAGGCTATAACCCATCACTGCATCCCACAAAGGAGTAATTAACAGTGATTTTAAATGCTACAAAAATAAGATGAAATACGGGGAAAAAAGCCTTTTCCCTTGTTTGTGTTTTCTTGTGTGTCTTTGTACATGTGTGTATGTCCATGCCATGTCTCTGTAAATGTCTAGAGCTGCGCTTATGTCTACATATGTCAGTAGGTGTTGGTATCTGTTCACAGTGCTTACTCGTTGAGTCCCAGACCCTCTCTTTGTGCCGTTTACCCCCCTTAGAGTTCACAAATGCTTCGTCCCACACCCTTGTTTGTGTATGTGTGTATGTCTGCCTGCATGCATGTGTGCGTTTCGGTGCACTGCCACACACAAGCAAACACCTTGCCTCATTTGCCACAGTCCTAACCCTCAATGGTTTAACCCCCCAGACCCGGAACCAGCTTCAGTCATTGTTTACGCCCGTCGCGATCTGACTCGGGCTCCAAGGGGGCCGATTTCCAGTCGGTTTCACCCTGCGGGTCCATTTATCTTCCCGGCCCGAGCTAATCCATCAACGGCTGAAAGTCAGACAGGAGAAACCGTGTGAGGAGGGAAGGAGGCTGAGTTTTCCGTTTCATGTCCTAAAAAGTCCCAGGGAGAACGAGGGCGGGAGCAGGGCGCTTCCCAGATTTTTTTTTTCCCCATGAAAAAATATATCATCATTAGAAACAAGATTGATCTTAAGGTTTCACAGTGGTCATGCAACTTGAGTGTCACCTCCTTTTCTCACTTTGACTCCCAACCCAGGAGCTGTTCAATCCCGCCAGTCTGAGAGAAGGTACTGTGAGTGACCATAGTCACAATAATACACAAAGACATAAAGGTGGGTGACCAGTGGTACATTCATACAAGAGAGAGTCTTGGTTCCAAAAGTCACCCGAACCAGTCGACATCAGACGGTGCTGGAGGAGCCTGTGCTGCCAGGCTGTGATAAATGCTTTGTTTAGAAACATGAAAAAGACAAAAAAACAAGCCCCACCTGAAAATATACATCTCCGCCCCCTCGTGCTATGATTACACTTGTCATCTCAAAATGAAATCTGAACAAAAACAGTACTTTGCATTTGAAGGTTGCAAAAAAATTTGAGATTGGTGCAAATATGTTTGTGCATCCACGTCTGTTGCTGGATGCATCCGGCACTGGTGACAAGGGGGGGGGGGGGCGCAAGTAGGGGATGACAAGTTTAATCACGGCTACAGTTTCACCCCAACAAATGTTTGCAGTCAAATCAAACCAACCCCCTGATATGAAGACGTTTGCTCCTCTGAGATGCGCTGATCCACCCAGAATTTCAGGGATCGGAGATGAAGGGCAGCTTAGCCCTTGCAGCCATGCCTGGGGAGGATGTGCATGGTTGGGGCTATGAAAAGGGACTGGCAGTGGGTGTCGTTGGTGGTCAGGTGGAAGTGGAACGATGGGTTAGAGGGCTTCCCTGAGGGGTGGTGGGTTTAGAGGGACAGCCAGCCCAGCCTTGATCCTGGGGTTGGAGCTCCACATAGTCGGGTGTGTGTATGTGGGGGGTCACAGCCAGAAAGAGAGTCCCAGGAACAGCAGGACCGAGGCCAAGCACCCTGTCCTGGAGCTGTCTCCTCCATCCGTCAGGAAGGGCTCCGGGGAATCGTATCCCGATCCATCTGAAACAGAGATGAGAGGAAAAAGAGGGGCGACAAAAAATCTGAACCAACAGGGACGAGCAGACAGATGCAAAGACGATACAAAACCAAAAACAAGAGCATGAAAGTGGATTTTTGAGATACGCGGAGTATGAGAGACGATCTGTCATGATGAAACACTGAAGCTGAGCTACAACCCCCCTCCAAAAAAACACTCATCTGTCAGCGGTTAACGAAAGGCAAAGAGTGTGCGACAGAAAGAGGAGAAAGAGGGAGAAGGGGAAGACGACAGCAACTGAGAGCTCTGCAGGGGGGTTTAACCAACCTAATTACAGTTTAATCACAGAGACTCAGAATCTGGAGCAGCTGAGACACACACACACACACACACACACACACAACTCCCTCACACTGACAGCTTTTCACTGACGAGATGGAAGTCGCAATGTCATACAGATTTAACAGCGAAAAAGGAAAAAAAAACCCTCAAAGAGGAGCTGCAAAAAGTGACAGAATAAAAAGAATGTGTGTTGTTTCAGTAATTATGGAGGAGGAGATAATTTCCTGCCTCTGTAGTGAGATCTGGAATGATCTGAGCCTGAAAAGCTGCGGAAAAGCAGACTTTCTTTTGTGTGGGGATCTTCAAAGCCGTGCCCTCATCTGTGGGGAAGTGCTGCTATCCAGGTTTGATTCCTTAATCTGCGTTCGGCAGAAAACTCCGGAGGTTAACTTTGAACAGGAGTGCAGGTAGATTTTCAAGAAAAAGCAGGTGTGGGTGGCTAAAGAATGGGATCAGCGTGCGCGTCAGGCTTCTCTGGAGTTATTTATAAATGCCGACACTACAGGCCAAAGGGAAACCTGCAAAATCAGCTTCTCTCTTCTTCTTTTGTGTTTTTACTGTTAATTATTGCTCGTCCGCCACCTACAATAGGCAGAGGTTTAGTTTATAAAGGCAAAGCGGTGCAAATCCTGCAAATCTTACTCAAGATTTTTTTTTTCACAGCTCTGTTACTTTAATTATCTTAATTAATCAAGCTGGGTGTTAGGGGTTAGAGCTCTGGTCACCGGCGGGAGCAGTCTCCAGAGTTCTAACTCACCTGACACCAATCTGATAGCCACCCAGCCTGACTCTGTGCGAAGTATTGTTTGTGCCACCAAGCGTTTCATTCTGGACCTGATCTTCTGGTTCTGACCCTGCTTCATCTCTTTGTTGCCGCCTGCCCTGACCCTCGTCTGGACCCTGACTACTCTAGTCTCTTCCTGGATGACCCCAAGCTTATGATTAAATTGTAGACTTTTACTTGTGCTCAGTTCCTGTCTGAACTAACAAACCTGCTGCACATGGAACCAGCTGTCTGCCCGTTTGTGACACGGGCATAATCCACAGTTAATAATGTCTCCTTTGTGATCTTGTTTACCAGGATTTTTACAACGATCCGTGTCTTGAAGCATCTGCCACCCACACGTCTCTATGAAACCCGAGTCCCTGATTGGTCACACAACGCTTTCAGTGACTCAATCAAAGGGTAGAAATAAAGATCCAATATGGCCACACAATGCCAGGATTTTGTCCTGAACTTCCATCCATTTTCTTTACCCGTTGGTAATTTGAGTTTAAAAATACTCAGAAACACATTTTTAATCTAATTTTTTGTTTATTTCCTCCATCATGAGATAAACAATAACATGTTAAAAATATGATTGTCATTTTAAGTGGGTCTTTAAAATAATCACTTATGGAATTAAAAAAAATGCATATTTTTGTTTATTCTTATTCTTCTTGCAGTCAGAGCGATCTCAAAGCTTGCCAAAAATCAGAGAGCACTTTCAGTCAGCCTAGTTATCTTTTTTACAAGGACAGAAGGTCTCCCTCACACCCGGTGTGATGTGATGTGAGGCGAGTGTGCCACTTTGTGTTTGCCTGTTCCTGTGAATGCATCAGAATGAATGTGTGTGTTATGAAAAAAGAGCTGCCTGGTTGGTCTGAGAATCAGAGCAGAGAGTGCTGCTGGTGCACTCCAACAGACCTCTTTTCCACCCCTGGTTTTAGCACAAAAAGGCAATCTGGACCTTTGTGAGCAGAGTGTGTGTCAGTGTGGTGAGAATGCGACTTACCTGGAGGTCTGACGTACACCTTCAGCTTTAGACAGGCCCGCCCCACATGGTTTGGGTGAGGAGACGCTGCGAAGAGACGGAGGAAAGCAGTTTAAGGATGAGTCAAAGAGATTTGTTGGTGTCTAAAACCTCATTAATCTGCATGTCAGATTGAGCCAAGCCTGCAAAACTTTTCATTTAGTTTTCAAATATTTTGGTTCCAGTTTTTAAGCTCATTGCAAATATTTCTTGAAAACACTTAAACGCACTAACTTGTACTGACTGTTTTAATTTGACCCCAGATTTTCTGCTCTTATTCATTAATTTGGCCTTCAGATCCGAGTTTCAAGACATTTAGGATTTTTAAAATATTAAATGATCCATTTTTCATTTATTTTTTCCTTTTGATGTTTGTTGAAACATATGTATATTTCTAAAGTGAGATATTGGGGTGTCTACAACACCAGTTATTCCTTTAGAGAGATTTTAAATGAAAAAATGAGGCAAAACTACAGCGGCCGAGAGCAAAAGAAACAAAAATACTTAAAAAAAAGAAAAAAATCTAATTCTATCAGTGGATTTGAAATCTCAGGTTGTTATCAAGTGTCATTATGTGTAACTTTCAAACCCACAGCATGTTGTTATTCTGTATCCATCTCTTAAATCAAGCCGTATTGAGGCTTTGCCACAATTTTGTTACATCTTTTCGGGGGTTCCTCAGGGCACTATGCTGGGCTTCCTTATTTATCAGAATCTATTTATACAGGGCTATCACTCCAGCCAGATCATTTAACAATCAAATCTAAATATAGTTCTGCTTCTTTGGTATTCCTACATGGATCATTTAAGGAAAGGGAGAAGGCGTGCGGGTAGGGGAAGATTTCAGATTTGGCCTAAGAGGCCCACTGCTGAAAGGTCACCTGCTGTGTCAAACTGAATACAAACACACCTAACCTGATGTGAGGACTTTAGTTTGTGTCAATAATGTTCTGTTTTGAATCAGTCACATCAGTGTCTGGTCATTCTGTCAGGAAGTGGTGGTGGAGGACCCAAAATGCAGGATAGCAGGAACATAAAACATTTAATAAATTAACAAAAACATGACAAAAAAGAAACAAAAAACAAAAAATGGTGACTAAATAGGACAAAGCAGATGACCTCACAAGGAAGAACTAAAAACCCAACACTTACATAAATACTCTGAGGTAGATTAACTAAATGACGACAGCCGTGGATGAACATGAACATAGTGAGACTAACGAGGAAACATAATATGACTAAAGCACCATAAAAACCCAAGTATAGAATCCTTACACCTTATGCATGCTGCTTTTGTACCTCTTTAAACAATAACCTAACGTTTCAATTACAGCTATTTAACTCGATTTTTGCACCACATCACTAGAACTTGGTTATTTTAGTCTTTCGCTTGCTATCTGCAACAATAAAAACACGTCACATCTTTACACAGTCATCTGTTCCACTGACTATTTAACTTTCACACCATGTACTGTAGATGTATCTCCAGGGTAAATGGCGTGACTTACCCAATTAAATACATTTTCATGAAAGAAACCTTTGATCCAATGTTTTGGCTTATAAATGGCAAATTAGTGTCCTCATCTTTTCTGCTGCCCATTAAAATAGATCAGCCTGACTCTTTAATCATGAGTTATATTTTTGTCTTTATTATAATATTAAATATATACAATAATTGATCTTCTTCATGTAGCTGCTGTGATTGTGAAATTCAATAAAAACCTGAGTGATCACGGTAAACAAGTCTCAGCTTTCCTTGTGGGAATTCGGTCACTCCGCCATTCACACCTGAGGGAAATTAACATACTCTCAAGTCCATCTGATCTGACTTGCAGGTCTTTGGAATTGGAAAATCCATGCAAATTCCCTACAGATGTTGGCCTCCCTTCCTGTGAGGTGACAGTTGTAACTGCAGAGCCGCTGTGCAGCTCGGGCTGAATACCAAAAAGAATAAAAAAAAGGTTGAAAAGTTACTGTTATCAAACTTCAAAGTACACCAAATGAAATTGAATCTGGGTTTTTAGTCCCACCTCACTCTGATGTGAAATGGAGCTGCAGACCTCGGGGGGAGTTAGTGACCAAGTCTCTGACCAGTCAAGCACGCACACACACACACAGTAGTGAAGTGCATGAGACCTATTGTCCTTCTCCCTTGGGGAAGTTTGCACCCTGAGCTCAACGCGACCCGATGGAAGACCATCATCAAGACTCACAGAGTGCAGGAAATAAATCTGACCCTGCCTTTGGCCTCCCATCCCTCCTTGCTTTCCCTCAGCTCCTCCTTTCATCCTTTTCTTTTCCTTTCACCTCTTGTATCCTTGCATGTTCATATACTTTCCTTCAAAGTTTCTCCAACCAGTCTGGACACCACTGATTGTGCAGAGGGGAGTTTGTCAAGGTCACTAAAAATTCACTCACATCTCTTTTTTTGCTTTTCGGTTAAAGACCCACTCCAATGAAAGTAGTGTTTTTGACATGTTTTTGTAACATTTTTCTGACACATATTAAGAAAATTAAGCTAAAAAGTTCATTTCTGAGTAATTTTTATTCAAACGTTGTGAGGTTGTTTGAAAGAAAGTATAGTTGTGATCTGGAAAATACACTCCATTCTGATGCATCCACTTGCAGACAAATAGATCCATTTACGTCTTCGTTTTCCTCGTCTGAGATGACATCTGGCTCCAAATAACTAAATAGCTCAATATTGCTCGCCATTTTTGCTACACTGCTAATGTTGGGTTGGGGTGTGAGAGGTTTTAAGTTACTGGGAGAGAGCGTAAACACAGAGCCAATTTTCTGATGAACTGCTGCAAAAGCTATAGCCAAGAAATTACAGATTTTTATTATTTTGCCTTAAAACGGCATAATCAAAACTAAAAGACCACTAGGAAAGGTTAGCACCAAAAGCCACGCCCCCTCAGAGAAGATCTTGGAAACAGAGGCTTCAGATCAACATAAGAAATGTATTTTTAAGACATTTAGGTTGTGGGATTTTGGTTAAAAACTTAACAATCATAATTAAAACACTACTGAGAACATTTTTTAAATAAAAAAAATTATCATAGAGGGACTTCAATGTAGCTCAAAAGATGATTGGAGTAGGTCTTTTTTTAAAAAATAGGTAGATTTTCATTGTTGTTCCTCCTAACAGTTTCCATTTTTGTTGTTTTTTGAGGCCTTTTACTTCCCACCACACCACTGTTTCCCAGCATGACCACTATCTGGTGTCTCCTGAAAACTCATTGAAAACCACTCAACCTCATCAGATGGCAGCAAGGAGAAATAAGGGGTGGAGCAGACCTGTCAACATGTCAGCCACATGACAGATGCACGTCAACGTGCACGCGCTCGTACAGGTCTGTTCGGCCTGATATCACTGTCAAAGATCAGTGTTTTTGTTTTTTCTTTTCCCAATGTCTGCTGAGTAAAAGACACAAAAAAATCAGAATTCTGGTCCGTTCAAAAGAGCGTCGCTCCACATTAGACCAACCTGGACATGAGGGAAACTCTGAGACTATGAGTGTGAACTGACGACAGACGGTGAGAAATGAAAAGGAGTGTGCGCCTGTCAGTCAAAGTGATGGACACGGCTTTTCACAGGTTCACAATTACTTGACAACTGACCCGCACGACCGGCTCCTCCCCTCCACAAGGCATGCATTCAAACAGGCTCACAAACACTCCAGTCATGTGGAATGCTCACAACACACGGGCCTCCAGAAACACAATACCTAAGTCAGCAACTATACATCTCTGGAGGGGCCGAGCCGTCTTTACACGAGAGCAAAAACAAAGAAGCGTGTGTTTGTGTGAGTCTCTGCCAACTGGGAAAAGTGTAGTAGGACACCAGGAGGCTCTTATATTTGGCTTTTTAGCTCTGTGACTGTCGCCTGCTGAGTCTTTGGGAAAGTGCTGACTAACTCGGACAAGTGCAGTATCTGCAAATATTCCTTTTTTTTAGAATATGAATCTGCAGAGAGTTTAAAGTTGCAGATGTTACTGCTTTCCATTTGTTTCCTACCAGACGCATTACATTGTTGAGTTATTCCTCAATGTCGATGTAAAAAACTGTAGCTCATAAAATGAAAGAAAATCTGTGCAAGTCTTTGTAAGATTCTTTCCTGCTCTGTCTGAGTGTCCCTTCCACTCCCCGAATGAACTGTAACATGATAAACACAGTCCAAGGACAGAAGATTTCTGTCCTGCTTGCAAACTGACCCAAAGCCATTGTCTCAGAATCCGTGCCCTATCATGAATGATGGCGGGGATGCATCATCTCCTGCTGAAAAGGTCAAGGTTAGTTTTCAGCCAACTGTGCAGGGGTGATGCACAAAGAAATGGGCAGATCTGTGTCAGCCTTCATACTGGCAGCAATACAACTTTGGTCAGTGGTAGAAATGTTATCACAAGTCTCTGGAATGAGGAAATAAGGGATATTGTTTGTCAGAGCAAGGACTTATGGGACTGTTTATTCTGTTTTCCTTTTAAAGCATAAGATCAGAGTTCACTATGTAATATATAAGACTCTAATCAGCTATAAATTGGCTTTCTTTGAATTGTGTGTGGATTGTTTGGCATTTGGATGCGTTATACTCTATTTATAAAAATTGTTTGTTTGTGACTGAGTGGTATTTGTGCGCCAGAGCTCTCTGTCCTTGGCTTTTCAGACGTCTCTGTTTTGCTGATTGTTGATTCCCTAAACACACTTGATCCGAGTGATAAGTGGAAAGGAGAATAAAGATGTCTTGTTGGAAAGCAAACAAGGTGGTAGATCTTTAGAAACAGTTAGAAATGGAGAAATATTTACAGTGGGGCAAAAAAGTATTTAGTGAGACAAATAAACTTGCCTTGCCTTGCTTTGAGACACCAATTGTGCAGGTTCTCCCACTTGACACAAAATGACACAGGCCTGTATTTTCATCATAGGTATACCTCAACGAAAATCACATCGTCTGATTTTTAAAGAATTTATTTGCAAATTATGGTGGAAAATAAGTATTTAGTCACCTACAAACAAGCAAGATTTCTGTCTAAAGTGCTTCTGTAAGAGGATCCTCTGTCCTTCCCTCTTTACCTGTATTAATAACACCTGTTTTAACTCGTTATCCATATAAAAGTCACCAAACTCAAACAGTCACTCTCTAAACTCCACTATCAGACCAAAGAGCTGTCTAAGGACACCAGAAACAACATTGTTGACCTGTACCAGGCTGGTAAGACTGAATCTGCAATAGGTAAGCAACTTGGTGTGAAGAAATCAACTGTTGGAGCAATTATAGGAAATGGAAGACAAACAAGACCAATGATTATCTCCCTGGATCCCACAAGATGAGCAAAAATCCCAGAACCTCACGGGGGAGCTATGAATGACCTACAAAGAGTGGAGGGAGAGTTAAAGGAAAGAATGAATGAGACTGTACATGGTCAGATTTTGGATGAAAACCTTATTTTTAAAGGGCATTAAAGATGAAACATAGTTGGGTCTTGACAACGATCCCAAACACACTGCTCAGATATCGAAGGAGTGACTTCGTGAAAAGCATTTCAAGGTCCTGGAGTCTCCAGTCTCCAGATCTCAAGCTGAGAGAAAATCTTTGGAGGGAGTTGAAAGTCTATGTTGCCCAGCGACAGCACTAAAACACCACTGCTCTAGAGGAGATCTACATGGAGGAATGGACCAAAATACCAACAGTTTTTGTGAAGACTTACAGAAAACATTTGACTGCTGCCATTGCCAACAAAGAGTATATAACAAAGTATTGAGTAGAACTTTTGTTATTGACCAAATACTTATTTTCCACCATAATTTGCAAATAAATTATTTAAAAATGAGACATTTGTCTCATTTTGTCTCTTATAGTTGAGGTATACCTATGATGAAAATGGCAGGCCTCTCTCATCTTTCTAAGTGAGAGAACTTTTACCCACTTTCTTGTGATGGCCACGTCTACTATCATGTTATCACGAGAAAACAAGCTTTTTTCTCGTGTTTGTGACACAGTAGATACCACAAAAGAGATTTAGGGGCGTTTTAAAGATGGATGGAGCTAACTTATGGAGGGTTTTCACACCATTGCTTGAGCAATCAGAAATAGCAACCCAACAGGCCGACACTGTTAATTGGATCAACTAACAAAAGTTCTAGAATTTGTTACATTTAAAAATATCAATGTTCATCTAATTAAAATATTCAGTTGATGGTTTACTCAACTCAAAATTTAAATTTCACTAATAAAACTAATAGTAGATCTTCTAGTTGGGGCCTGTTGAAATGTAGTCCACCAATGTTGCATCTGAAATCAGCAGTTTTAGCGAGGACCTTTGTTTTGATTGATGCTCTGTTGACACTGATCATCAGACTTATTGTTCAATGACAATATAAATGTAGAACTCTTGTCTAGATTGGTGAATTATAGCATATTTTTCTGTTTCAATACTTTTTCCATTCTTCTGTCCTCTGAACTTGATTAATCCCTTTTTGGGGGGCATATCAAGTTACTGTTGGGCGAAGGTGGGGTACACCCTGAACACTTGGGGACAATCTAGATCAGGTATGTTCAAATCCAGGCCTTTAGGGCTGGTATCTGACAGGTTTTCCAGAAACCATGTCCTATCTGCTGTTAATGACCTGAATCAGGTTTGTTTGGCGAATAAGGATCTTCAATGGCAAGTTGGTTATAAAGCATTTGGACACTGGCCCTCGAGGCCTGGATTCGGACACCCCGGATCTAGAGCCACCAATGAACCTATGAGGCAAAGTTTGGGCATGACCAGTGAAGTTTTTGAAAGTCATTTTAAATGTACTTTTCTATGATCACCAACTGATTAGCTCTAAACTGTCCAAACAAGGAAAGTCTTGCTTGTGTATTTTGGCAGACCAAGCACTAGAAAAGACTGTTTACAAGTAATTTGAAGGTGGTGTTTGTTCTCTGTCTAGTGGAGGAATGATAGCTTTTAAAATCTGTTCAGAAAAACTGTCTCGGGGGGGCAAAGCTCATTTGTGACACTAATACATCACTTGTTGGTGTGAGGCGAAACGTCAATACGGCTAATACAAAAATGATTACGAAATACCTCTGGCGACATTTTTACCACTTTGCTGAGCACTCCGTTTATGATCTCGACAGACTTCAAGGAGACACATGGAGAAATAAAGGGAGAGGGGGGGCGGTGGGACGTGTGTTTATGTCCGCCTGTGGGAGTGCGATCAGCATCACGCGCCGCGTTTCGAAACTCACTCTATCAGCCTGTGTTAAATGCATATTTACGCATTATTTACAAATGCATACTGAACAGGAGTGTGCTCTAAATACAAACACTGGCCCTCACACCCACATTTACACAACAAGCAGCCTCTCTCTGTGCTCAGAATTTCACTCAGAGACACAATCTGCTCGGGTGATGACCTACAAATGTAGTAGTACTCGTGTCCAGGCCTGAACTCAAAGCCCAGGGAAAAGGGAGTGAAGAGCTGGAACTTCTCTGAGAAGCGCAGAGGCCCATCTGCACCACTGGGGCGGTTGCACTCCCAGCGCTTGAAGCCGCGCATCCTGTGCTGGCAGGTGGTGTAGCCCTCATGGTTGACCATGAACAGGATGTAGCGCTCCATTCGACCGTGGGATGGAGGACCTTCGTAGTAAGGACAGTAGATGTCTAGATAGTCATTGATGTTCACTGCCACTCTGTACTCTCCATGCCAGAACCTGAAAGACACAAAGAAAGAAGCTTTTATGAAGGAGAATAACAAAAATCAAACCACTAAAAGAGCCTAATCTGTGGGGTTCCAAGAAGATTACAATGATTTGTCAACATTTTTCTGCCTGATAAGGCGTATTTAAAAGCTATATATATATATATGAGAGTGTGCCCAATGATGTGGAGAGCCTTACATATGGATTAATGAGTATTAAAGAGGAACACAGCAATCAGTGAAAATGTTTGATTGAGTGTCATTGGGAACATGCTAATGTCGCTAACATGTAGCGGTGCTGGACTCCATTTTGTATGTGTTACTCTGTACACACTAGCATTTGACGCATATTAAAGAACGTTTGGTGTTCACATGTAAAAAGTAGGGAGGGGCTTCTCCTTAATTTACCCTTTTCTACTGTTTACTAGTGCATGTCCACCACCTACAGCTGGTGCAAAATGTTGAAGAAATGCAAATTTCACAATTTGGGCACAAAGCAGGAATGCTAGCTCATTGCTAGCTAATCAGACCTAATCAGTACTTTTCCACTAAAAAACAAAGCTATAAATTACCTTGCTGGAGGGGCAGGAACATGTACCCTGACCACTGAAGACGTAGATTTTGTAAAAGATCACCTTATATAGTATTGAAGCCTCTGGGGGGTTTCTACTGGCCTGAAGCCACACAGGGCCCACCTCAGGGGATATGTCTGTGGAGTCTATTTTACAGGGAATTGTCTGTCATGGTGACAGTCTAGAGCAGGGATAGGCAACTCCAGGCCTGACATGCTCTAATTGGCTGGACACACCTGCACCAGATAATCATTCATGAGTAGGGCTTGGATGTCTGGAAATCATGCAGACATTGCAGCCCTCGAGGCTTGAAGTTGCCTATCCCCGGTCTGGAGCACTCTGTACGACTTTGATCCAACTTCTTTTAACCCTTTAACTACCCCCCCCCAGTTTTTCCTGCCGCTTATTGCCTTGGTACGGAACCCCTGAAGGGACATCAAAGTAAAAAAAAAAAAAAATTACAATTGAAGTAAAAAAAGTTTTTTCTAAAAATACTGAGGGGCTCCATAAAAAATGGAAGTTAAAAAAGTTCTGGTTACTAACTAGAACTTGATTTTCTAAAAATTAAAGTAGCAAAAAAAAAAAAAGAAAAAAAAAATCTGTTTTCTTTTTTTTTCTAAAAATGTTCTGGTTACTAATTGATGCGGACTAGTTACTGGTACACATCCGTTACTAACCAGAATTCATTTTTTTTATTTCAGTTTTTGAAAAAAGAAATTTTTTACTTCGATTTTTTTCTTCAATTTCCCTTTAGGGACTCCGTACCTTGGGGAGAAATTCCTCCCATCAATATTTTTAAAAACACGTTTTTTAATGTTTCCCACCATTTGGTTGAGCAGGCAGTTAAAGGGTTAAAAGGACTGAATTCCAACTGAGTTTTTGGTCACTTACAGTACTTCTACATCAACGAACACACAGAGGTTAGTGGGAAGTTCCTAACAACAGATAAACCATCTATGCTCAGTCACTACCAAACCCGAGTCCCTGATTGGTCAAAGTAGAACCTGGTGTAGCTGGCATTGTGTGTTCAATTGTCTCACATTTTGGGAGCAAAGGGCATTTTTATGCATTTACATAGACTTTTCATCTGAAGTGATCACTTTATGCCTATTGCTGAGGCCGGTGTGAACGCAACTTAACAAGGTTGGGAGTTAGCATAGTCACAGAAACGTCTGTTTTAGCTATATTAGTCACTTTGCAAACAAGTTTGAGAGCTAAAGTTATTGTGAATACCAATGAGTTATATTGCTGGAGACACCACACTAGCCTGTTACTATTGTCCAAGATACAAAAAGAGGACGCCATATTGGATAGGGTAGTAAACAACTTAGCAAATATGGTCAAATGATCATAAAATGCTTAAATTTGGTCCATAACAAGCTGGCATAGCGACTCTAGCCTGTACAGCTCATTAGTGAATACCCTAACATAGCTAACACTTCTGACATGGCTAACATATTATGGGTAATAAAATAACTGTATCTGTCAGTGTGAGTACTTCTTTTTCTTAGGACCAGAGCATCTTCAAAGACTTATCAATACTTTTTGATCGAGGGTCTTTGAACTATTGGACCCACTGGAGTTTGCTGCAAAACATTCCTTTCATAAAACGGATGCCAAAAAAAAAAAAAAACCCTCTGAAATCCACTCATACTGTGCCTTCAAACCAGATTTATTTTGATAAAGCTCTTTGAGCTGTGAGACACGGGAATTAGAAGAGGGAATGAGCTGAATAGAAGGATACCCAAGAAAAGATGTTCATGCGATGTTAGAGAGCGCATACGATCGTCTAAACCCCCTAAAGCGGTGTGCAGTCAGTGTCCACTCAGTTCAGTGCTCATGCAGATCACAAGGAAGCCAGGGAGGCTTGCTGGACTGTGCAAAATACATTCACACACAAGTATAAATATGTGCATTGTTCAGTGTTTATATCAGAGCAATTTTCTTTGCAGTTTATTTCCTTGTGGCATACGGTAAATAAAATGCAGATTCTGGAATGCATGAGATGGTGCTTGAACTCGGTGACACTTCCACTCATTGCTTTTCAACAGCATCTGCTATGAAACATTAAAAAACATATGACTGCATTTTTCCTTCCCTTCACACAAGATGGGTTCTTTTTATGTTAATCATAAGTGCCAAAGTTGCTTACGTGGGAACTGAGCTTCTGTTTATATTCTTGGAGTCAGTGGAGTGAAACAGTCTCTCTTCAAGGGAGGAATGTTGGGGAGATTTTGTGTTGTTGTCAAGCCACTATACCTTTCTACACATTTTGAATCACTTGTCTTTTATGGAGAAACTTTTTCTATGCCCAAATGTTTATATGAAACTGTATTTTTTTTATTCAAAAGGAAGTTTCTGTAAGAATACTTTTTTTTTTTTTTTTTTT
>NC_050533.1:5229339-5235475 GCF_002922805.2 Oryzias melastigma
GCCCTCCAGATCATTTTATGTTATTGTTATTAATGACCTGATATTATCTTGCACTTATTTTTAACTTGTATAATTTTGACAAAATATAATGTTATGGAGAGTAAAATATTGAAAGTTATTTAAGGTTCAAGTTGATTTATTCTGGAATAATATTCATGCTTGTTTTTATTATTCATAATTAAGTTAAAAAGTGACGGTTTTAAAGTTTTAAAATTTGGCATTCTGCTAGTTTTTTGGTCTATTTTTGCATTTAAAAAAAAAGGCTATTTTAGAGTTTAGCTAATATTTCAGCAAAATTCAAGCCGTTTTGGCTAATTTAGGCTTTTTTTTAGCATTTTTTAAGCTATTTTGGGGTTAAGCTAATATTTCAACTACATGCTGTTTTGGCTAATTTAGTTTTTTTGTTTTTGTTTTTGAGACTGTTTTGGAGTTTAGCTAATATTTCAACTACAAGCTGTTTTGGATAATTTAGTTTTTTTGTTTTTTTTGAGACTGTTTTGGAGTTTAGCTAATATTTCAGCTACATGCTAGCTGTTTTGGCTAATCTAGGCTTTTTTTTTAAAACATTTTTAAGCTATTTTGGAGTTTAGCTAATATTTCAGCTACATGCTAGCTGTTTTGGCTAATCTAGGCTTTTTTTTAAACATTTTTAAGCTATTTTGGAGTTTAGCTAATATTTCAGCTACATGCTAGCTGTTTTGGATAATTTAGGCTTTTTAAAAGTTTTTTAGACCGTCTAGGAGTTAGGCTAATAATTACACAGGGCTATTTTGGCTAATTTAGACTTTTTCAGTTTTTTAGGCAATTTTGAAGTTCAGCTATTTTTGTTAGCTACATGCTAGCTGTTTTGGCTAACCAAGTTTAGCTTAGAGCATTCACACTAGCATTATCACAGGTAATGTCATATATTTAGTCAAAAAGTTATGTTTTTAAAGTTTTAAAAATGTAGTTTTAGAGTTTTCAACAAATGTTCATCCTGTTCGGCCCGTGACCGAAGGTGCGTTTTGGATTTTGGCCCCCTATGGGATTGAGTTTGACTCCCCTGGTCTAGGGTGTGCTTGGAGGATGTGGAGTTGACTGAATGTCTGCTTGTATCCATCATCTCAGATAGAGGAGAGATCCCAATCCTTTCCCGTCTTCTGAAACTTTTCCTGTGGACATAAATGTCCTCCCAACCCATTTGAGAGTTGCAACCTTTCACAGATCCCCCCATAGGATGCATCCTTCATGCCACCTGGAGACCACTGGGATAACTTTACCTCAGAACAATCATTGTCGGCACACCTACGCACACTTTTGTTCTGACTCATGTTCATGCCACTGGCACACCAGTAAAACAAGCAAAAGAAAAAGATTTTCCTGCTGTGCACACCTGAAAAGATGGGTTACCTTTGATTTTGGCCTTCTGTGTCAATAAATGACGGTTCATAGGCTCAGTTATCTATTCTTTGCACAGGTCACTTGTTGCTTTCAGAGAAAATTTGTCAGAAAAAAATATGGCTTCACATAGAGTGGAATATCAAAGGGTTGTTTCAGTTCAACAAAGGTTGAAAAGACAAAAAAAGAAAGAAAATATAAAACAACTACATGAATAATCAAAATGGTGCTAAAGGACCCAATATATAGATGACCAAGGTTTGTGGCAGACACTTAATAATCTTATTAAACATCACAAAAAGCTGACAGTGAAAACCTTAACATAAATCAAGACAAGTGTGGATAATTTACAACCCAAAGCTAGTGTGATGGACTGTCAACAGAAAAAACTAAACGTGACAAAAACGAATGAAACCTCGAAAGCTGCAACCACCACTGTATGACCTGCAGGCCTACAGATGTCAGAAAAAGCTGTGTAATTAAGAAATTAGTCTATGATGCAACATTTCAAGAAAAAAAAGGTATTGGTACTGATATCGGCAATATCCTCCCCATAATTACTTCCCAGTATCGCCTACCTCAAGTGTCTCGTTATCACAGGAAAAAAAAAAACAAAAACGTGTTTTCTTGTTATATTATGAAAGCAAATGCCGTTTACTATCTTCTATTTCTTTGCTCGTTAGAAAACTCTGAAAATCATTGTCAGAGTATACAAGGTATCTACTATGTCATAATCACTACTACTTTCTACCATGTGATATTAGATACCATCACGCAAAAAAAAAAAAAAGTAAGGTATGTCGCAATTACGAGAAAAAAAACCCTGATAATAGAAGCTGTCATCATGAGAAGGTGGGCAAAAAATCTTGTTTTATACTATCTCGTTATTACATGTAAAAGAAACTTCTTTTCCCATGATAGGGTGATAGTAGATGCCTTTATTTTAAGAAAATTGGCAAAATCAAAGCAAGGTGTTTACTATCTCGTTATCCCATAAAATACAATATTAGATACATTCCTTTTTTTGCCATTTTCTCATGATAACTTCATCTACTTTCACATTGTCAGGAGAAAATGGACAAATAAAACAACCTATCTCGTATCTTGTTAATAAAAGAAATAAACTTATCTTCTTGTGATAATGGGATATTAGATGTTGTCAATACAAGAAAGCAGGCAAATAAAATCAAAGTGTAAAAAAATTGATTTTTAAAAATATTTTGGGATCATGAGAAAACGGCGGAAAAAAAGCTAGATAGATTGTTCACAGCTTCTGTACATTTCAGCTTTATTGATCAAATATCCAAAACAAAGTTTTACAGTTTTAACTAGAGGTGTAAGAAAATATCGATTCAGTGAAAAATCGCGATACTTTATTTGGCGATATCGATTAAAAATGCTGCCAAGACAATATTTAATTAATTATATATGAGCAAAAATGTAGTTCAGGATCTTACTTTTGTTTTAACACTTAAATGAGTGAGTACAGAACTGAAAATCTGTGCCAAGTTGGTACTGGTACCGTATTGAAAAACGGATTTCGGTGTTTTGTGGTTCATGGAAGATCGAGTGAGACCAGACATGCTGTGCGTCCTGTTCACTCAGCAGAGCTTCAGTCACAATGCGGATTGTATTTTACAATTTTATTTGTGTGAAAAGTGTGTTAATATTCAGATAAAGTCATCATTTTAAAAAGTAGGGAAATATTGTCTCTGCTACATCGCGATATATGTGTTGCAATATGTATCGTATCGCCAAACTCTTGTCTAGTTTAAACCCTCTAAATTAGAAAACTGAGTTTTGCATTTGAAATAGTGACTAATTTTAACATTAAGGATGAACAAAAAGTTGTGGGTTCTCTCAGAAACTTATAGAATACCCCCAAAAATACACCAAATAGGCATGCGAGGGTCTGCTGTGGTTAGGTTAGCATCGCGTGGTTGCTCATTTCCGTCCCAGACTAAGTGAAAGAAATCATGTACATAAATGTGATATCTTCTCCCATCATCTCCCAAGGTCATGTTCTCACCAGTGCTGCAGTCACTTTGGTACATACTGCATGCTATTTTTAAATGCAGTTGCTTCAGTTGATAGACATGTCTCATCTCCCAGAGGGAAAAAGCCGGAGAAGGAAGTGGGTGGTAGGCATGCCTGACTGATTAAAGGGGCTCTATCTACACAGTATACTCTGTTAATATGAGAGGATCATTTAAAAAAACGACTTCAATGACAATTTATTTCTCACAGCTTCCATGTCCTAAGACAGATTATATAATAACACACTTTAGTTTTGGTTCTTGCTCTGGTCTTAGGAGGAAAGTCTTCTTCGCTGCCCCCGTTTGATGATGTGGTTGGAGCCGACGTCCCCCACCACTGCTGCACATGCTGAGGGTTTGAAGGACTACGGGTTGATGTGAGCTTTGATGTCTGCCCTCTTTCTGAGGTGTCTATTGTTTTTGAAGTGCTCAGTTAAAGGTTGCCTCTGCAGCACCAATGTACAATCTGGACCACCTCCTGTTGGAGGATGTCATTCTTCCCTTTAAACTCAAAACAAAACCTTCTTTTTTTATTATTTTAAGACTTCTCTCTGGTTTTTCCCACATGACTTTAGTAGGGAAAACTGGCTTCCTATAGAAAGAGGTGGGACTTTTGTTTGTCTCTACCTCTCATGAAAAAGTCTTGAGGGCAAATTTCTCTCATCTGCAGTAAACCTCGATATATATATATACTCCACACTATACCTGCTGTGTTTAATACAGTATTTCTTTGCATGTTGGTGCCGATCTCGCCTCACTTTGTAGCCTGTAGGCTGTACAGACTTGCAGTTGTGTAGATTTATGCTCCAGCCAGGACACTGGGGTCCACAAATCAATTTTATTTGGTCCATGCTTTAAGACACAGATGACAGACCCAACCAGTAGAACAGTCTGCGCAGTACAATATGAACAGATCCCACTGCTGTTTCTGTCTTAGTTTAAATACTGATTAATATAATTTACTTGTGTTAAAACTGAGTTATTGCTTTAAAAGGATGGATTTAATCATCTAAGGATCTGCACATCAATCTAGATTTAAATCAGAAGTTATGGAGAAGCTCTAATTGATTGTTGTAATTAGCTTCGGCTTAGTGAAAACTGTCAGGTTAATCTTTGCTCCTTTTTTAGTTCAATTAGCTTTATTTACAAAGCATCGGTTCACAGCAAAGCATCTCAAGACATTTCACAAAAAAGCAAGAAACATCAAACTACGCTAAATTATTAAGGATGTTATGATCCTTTCCATCAGATCAGTTCTTAAAGACCAAAAAAAAAAAATCCAAGTTTAAGCATCAGAGATTAACAGATGAAAGAAGCATAATACCTGTCCTGAGAATAGGGGTTTCCATTACACGTAAAACTTTGAAATTCTAGGAATCACAATTTCACAATTACAGTTTCCATTAAATCATGATTATGTGAATAAACACCAACAAATTCACGCTGTAAGTCATTCAGAAACATTCTGACCAATAAGAACAATATTTTGATTTACAGCAGATACATTTACATTTCTGCCATCGCGCTAGCGCTCGTCATCATCCATCAAAGGAGGCGACGGCGTCTAATTCAGGCCATGGAGCGGCGAGCTATCGGGGAGCGGCTATACGGATGAAGAGATCTTGGTTGGTGATTTTTACAGAGGAGCTTTAACAATTCCAGTTGTTGTTCCAGTTGTTGGTCACGTGACTCTTTTAGTAATTAAAAAAAAGTGTTTTTGCGAAATATTTCAATTGTGATACTCATCAAAACCCCCCTCCTCAAAGCGCAAAAACTTTTTTTTTGATAAAACTCTCGTGTAGGCGAATTTCTTATCGCAAATCCAATCGCACAATTCACAGTCAACGGAAACGCAGCTTTTGACTCCAAATGTAAAATAGTTTGACTTTCTGCAGAAGTTTAACATTCTTACAAACGTACCTTTTTAGAATGACTTTTAACGCTCAATAGTTGGTGGTATTTTATTGTATTTATTTATTTTTTTGTATTCTTATTTATATTTTATGTATTTTGCAGACTGCTTTTGTGTTTTTATGCTGTCTTAAACATTTTGTTCTTAATTTGCTTAATTTTTAAAACTTTCTTCTTTCTTTTATTCAGAGAAAGTATGTGAACCTTTTTGGGAGTACCTCAATTTCTGTACGAAATGACACATGATATGTTTTTTTTTATCTCAATCTAAATCACAACGATGTAGAAAAACATTCCCTTCTCAAATCACATCTATTTATGATTTTATTTAACACAATCGTGCATCAGGTTTATGTATAAAACAAAGTAATTCCAAAGGGTTTACATATTTACACCTACATCCTATTAATATAATTTTTTTTTTGCAAGTTCTTCAACTTTTAAAAACTTGTATTAACTTAATTGTAGTTCATTTTGATTACAGTGACAATGACTCATTTTAAAACAAAATGTGAACTAAATGAAAATACTCATATAACCTAAAAATAGCACTAATTACTAAAACAGAAATATCATTTTTTGTTTCCAAAATTTTTTCATTCTAATTTGCCAACATTTATTGAACTTTAAAATAATATATTTACAAATGAACCAAACATTACAGTAAAATTTGAGGGGTTTTTTTGTTTTAAATTAAGTTTTTCTAATGATAAGAGTAAAGAGCAAAAATGATTTTGACTCATTTTAATTAAAAATATCCCTTATTTCTTCATCTTAGCTCTTACTGAGACAAAAAAAATCTAACTCTGAGC
>NC_050533.1:5236532-5264714 GCF_002922805.2 Oryzias melastigma
CAATGAGTCATTTTAAAACAAAATGTGAACTAAATGAAAATACTCATATAACCTAAAAATAGCACTAATTACTAAAACAGAAATATAATTTTTTGTTTCCAAAATTTTTTCATTCTAATTTGCCAACATTTATTGAACTTTAAAATAATATATTTACAAATGAACCAAACATTACAGTAAAATTTGAGGTTTTTTTTGTTTAAAATTAAGTTTTTCTAATGATAAGAGTAAAGAGCAAAAATGATTTTGACTCATTTTAATTAAAAATATCCCTTATTTCTTCATCTTAGCTCTTACTGAGACAAAAAAAATCTAACTCTGAGCTTATTTTGAGAAAAACTTAGAAAGCTGTAGAGAAAATAGAAGTTAAAACTAATTAAAAACCTGGTAAAATGTCCCGAGTGTATAAAAATAAAGTTTTAAATCTTTGCAAGAACCAAATAGTTTGTAGTGCAAGTGGTTAGTTATCATCAAAACCTGAGGATGGATGATGGATGGATGGATGGATGGATGGATGATGGATGATGGATGGATGGACGGACAAAAAAAGGAGTGGAGCAGTGGTCAAATTGGCAGACACATGTAGAAATTCATGGATGGATAAAGTGACTAATTGTAAAACTACAACATTATAGGCTGGATGGATAGATTTTGATATCACAACACTAAAAACACATTAATTTGAATTTCCTGCTTCGTTCCAAGACATTTCTCTGTACATTTTCCTGATTTGAATTCATCAGAAAAACATCAAATGTCTTTTTGGACATGTGCCTATATGCCAGCAGCGGCGCCATCTCTTATCATCATCACCGCCGTCCGTAGCTAAACGATCAATTTAATTTTGCATGTACCACATCACACACATTTAAAATTCTGCTGCGGCAAGTTATCAGATCTTGTTTCATGAAGCTCTGCAAATCTTAGAAGCAGAAAAAAAAAAACATCCTCAATCAAACAAATGAGCATAAACAAATCCAGACAATCTCGCCCTTTCACATGGCGCTCACACGTGCAGATGGAGCTTCTTAAACAAATTCATCATTTTCCTCTCACCTTGACAGTAATTGATTGGCTGAAATGAAGACATTTTGGTCTAAGCACTTTTGTTTAGTGGGATATTTAGTAGCTTTGGGGCAAATTATCTGTATAATGGTGGCGCTATCTCTCTCCCAGAGGGCAAATCAGGAAGTGAGTTAGATGTGAAATGAGCGCCTTCATGCTTCGGTGCCCTATCAGAGCACGTTTTGCTGCTTCTAAAGGGATCCTTGAACAGATCATTTAGAGGCATTGATCCACTGGGGAGCTCCTCTGGGCTCTCTTTGCTCCCAATCAAGTCTGATTAACTACCAAAGGGGGAGAAGCATGGAGAGAAACAGTGAGAGTGAAGCAAAGAATGAGAATAAAAGGACAAAAAAAAAACAGGGGCAGTGAGACAAAAGGTACAGGAGGAGAGGAAACCGAATGAGCATAAAAGAAAGGAAGAGGAGGGAAATAATGAGATTACATTAAATGGGAAAATGCAGAATAGGAAGGAGAAGAGCAGATGGAGGAGGAGCATATTTGTACTTCATTCTAATTTGTTCGACCACGACTTTCAATCTGGGGGGGAAAAAAGAAGCTTTACCTATGAATTTTGCACCGATAAATTTATGGACCATTTCGCATTAGCACTCACAAAGAAGAGTGTGTTTACTTGCACTTGTGCGTGGCTGCTTAAATGAGAGCTTGGTAAAGTGGGTGAGTGAGGATGCTCAATCCAAGAAAGGGCTAATGTGCCAGGATACATTAGGTTGTATTAAGCTACTAAGCGCCCTGGCCTGCTCCTCTGACACCGTCTGCATTCCTAATACACTCAAACCTGCAGGTGTGTGCGTCTCTGCAGGTGTGCGCTCGGAGTTTGTGTGTCCCCGCATGGCCTATTCTCAGCTTGTGTGTCATTTGGAATTAAACACACACACTGCACTAAGCAAAAAGACACGGGAATGCACTCTCACTTTCTGCAAGTTGCCAACTGAAAGAATCACTCCGGGCGCCACGGTCTGTGGGTAAACTTACAGGTTTTTATGGATTTTTGTGGATCTTCAGTCAAACCACAACACTTAACAGTAAAAAATAAAACTTAATGATGGTAGTTTTGGTTTTTGTCAGAAATGTAACACCCGTCTGAAAGGTACGGTGGCCCTGAAGGGCAAATCACATCAACAGGTCAGAACATATTAAAGTTTTACTCCAAAGAAAACTGTGTTTTTGATGTTTTTAACATGTTCTTGTAGCATTTTTCTAGTGATGAGGACATAGAAGACATAGCAGCTTCGCTCTGTGTGAAGTATTGTTTGGGCCACTCTACCAGCATTCCCGAGCCTTTATGTTTAGACCTGCGCTTTTGTGAACCTGCTTCATGTCTGATTGCCTGGCGCCTGCCATGACCCTCGCCTGGACCCTGACTTCTCTAGTCTCTTGTGATTGACCTCTGCCTGTCTGACCCAGATTTAGCTTTGCAGACATTTAGTTGTGCTTGGCTCCTGTCTCTGAAAACAATCTCCTTCTTTGGCCTCTTGTTAGTCATTCATTCACAATGTTTGGGCAATTAAGTACACTGTCATTTAGAAGGTTAGAGGATTATAAAATCATGCAGGACGGTCAAAACATTTTATTGCTTTTATGTGTTTCCATAATTATGTCACGCTGGGAGCTTCAAAACATCTGCATCCAATTATGTCGCACAAACAAATGACACGCCCACCATCCACTGAGTCTATTAAAAATGAACAATTCTAAACTTAAAGTGTCTAAGGGGCAGCTAAGGAGCAAATAAATAAAAAAAATGATTAAATATGTTGAACTGGCTCCTACAAACACATTTCAAGCATGCATCCTTCTGTTTTCCAGCTTCTTTAAAACTTAATCACCATCATCCAGTCAATTATATCCTATAATACCTTTTTGATTAGTTTTTTAACATTTCACTTTTATTTCTGGAAATTATTTTTTCCCCAAATGTCGTTTTTTATGTTTTATAGCTTTTTTAGCATTTGTTTTGTTTTTGTTTTCCCCAAAATGTCTTTTTTTTTAAACATTTTATAGTTTTTTTTAGCATTTGCTTTGGGTTTTTAATTGTCAATTTGATCTTTAAGATGCTAGAGTGATTTGTCGATGTGATTTGAACTTCAGGGCCACCGTAGAGAGGGCTGGCTGTTCTGCTAAAGCTGATCGATGTGGGCTCTTATCCTGATCCAGATGTAAACAGTGTGTTTCTGAGTAATTTTAATCATTCCACGTTGGGAATCCCCACTGTTTTCCAACAGAGGATCAATGGACCAACTATTCATTCACTGCACAAGAGTTACAAAAAACAAGTGTTTTACGAGCCATTCAGAGGAGGAGAACCAAACATAACAAAGCCTGAATACACTAGACTGACATCATATACAGGCTTCCCTGCAATGGAAAATCAGACGATGTCTCAGAGCAGGTTGTCTAGTTTGAAGCCGTAGGAAGGAAGGAAGTGTGTTCATACCTCAGACAGGTTAGGGAAAAGGTATCTCCCAGTCCAGATGGATGGCAGAAAATTTCCTGCCTACTCTGGTCAGAATGTTGATTAAAAAATGAGACCAGACGGAGAGCCTTCACTCCAACACATTGCAGATCCTACATTTTGTAAAGGTCTGAACTCCGTTTCTAAAGCAATGAGTACAACATTTCATTTTTATGTTTCTATATTTCATTTAACTCCAGTTAATATAGATCCATGTCTATTGGAAACTCGAAAAGCGAAATTTTCATTCCAAAACAGAACAATTGTTAAAAATGACATTTAATACATTTTGACACTTTGAGATCCAAACTTCATTGAAAGTTTTCTAAATACTTTTAGCATTTTCTCTCTATGTCTCATCATAAAACTAACAAAGACATAATCTTATACAAATTAGTCCATTATTGCTGATAATTTGATGGTTTCATGCCCATTTCACTCGCTTTGCATTGTTTGAAGTTGGTATTTTGTGAAGTGTTATCTGCAGTGTTTGGGACGAAACATCTCAATTTTGTTTGTTTTAGAGGCTGAAAATTGGAAATTGTTGTCATGCTGATTTCCTTAGATAAGACAAAGCCTTTAACTGACATATTTTTTAAATATTTTCTCTAATTGCACGCGTTAATTTTGACGATAAACCAATTGACTGAGGTTTATTAAGTCTCAGATGAAGCTTTTGTACTTTCTTCCTTGGGAAGTCCATGTTCTAATATATCAAAGAGAACCTAATGGAAAATCAGACTGTTTGTGAAGAATGTTGACACTCTTAACAGGAAAACACCGTGCTCATCACTTCCCATAGTTCTAGATGGCACTCCGGCTTCTAACTTTCCATTTCTGGATTCAAAGGCAACCAGGAAGTAATAAATGTTGCAGTTCCTCAAAAGACCACTAGAGGCTGCTGGCAAAAAGGAGCAACATAAAAGGCTGATTTTACACCAAACAAAGAAGTATGCACAGTAAATTGATGCTTTCCGACTCCTGCATTATCAGGGGTGCATTTGAATTTTGAAGATGTGAGGATCTAAAGGTGGAATAAACAAAGTTTTCATCAGATTTTGTCCAATTTCTTGGGTGAACCAAACGTTTCACCATTGCTAAATCACTTTAGTGTATAAATGCTTATAACGGCACCAAACCAGGTTTCTTAACATTTTTGCACTTTTGCAAAAAGCAAAAAGTTTCCCCTTTTCACATGTTGTTCTGCAGCATTTTTACAATTCTCACAAAATGATGACATCCCTCCTTAAAACAATTCTCAATCATCAAAACTGCTTTCTATTCCATATCGCTGCACAAAACATTAGTTTATTTCCTTGCAGATTGTTAGTGTTTTAGACAACCTTACAACTTCCAACAAAACAATTTCATTTCTGCAACCCGACACGATGATATAAAAATTCTACACAGACGAGGCGCGGCCGTTGAATGCTAATAAAGCAAAGCACAAATCATGCAACTCCTCTAATCCTTTGATTCGTTTTGTGTAAACTCTGATCACCAAGATAGGAAATGTTTCTTATCATGCAGGTGATGGGGTTTGATTATTTTTGTATCACCAGAGAAAGAAGTGTGCTGCTATTTCAGCCTGTTGACACAAGAAAAATTGCAAGGAAGAGCAAAAACTTTTTAATTATAAAGGGATTGACGATATCAGGTTTCCAAACTCGGTAATGTTCTTATGGAAGGTATTTAATTTGACAGTGAATTTTTTTTTTTTTTTTTGCTTCTACACATTTATCAGTGAGTGAACTTGTGCAGAAATTGAATACATGTTCTCTGGTTCCTAAGCGCCTGATGTTTCACTGATTCTCCTCGCTGACAGAGAACAGTTGGAGATGAGGTTTTTCAGAAGCACTTGGCTTCAAATGAGATGTAAAAGCATCTGTGAAAGGATTGGAATAAATCAACCAAACTTTATTTGAATAGCACTTAACGACAACCCCTTTTAAAACAAAGGGATTTGCATAAAATCAATGTAAATTGCACGAAAAGTAAAAAACAACAGATTTATCAAAAAAGAACTACTAATGTATGTTTTAAAAGCAGGGCTGTGAACATTAACGCATTAACACATGTGATTAATAAAAAAAAAAATTAACAGGTTAAAATTTATTAACAAAAAATTAATCAAATCTTTGCTTAACTCTGCAGTTCAGGCGTCCACGGCGTGCGTTAAAACTTTTTATCGGGTATTATCCCACGTATACCGTATTCACTTACATAAATATTTAATCAGTTTTTAGCATTTTGATTTAAATCACTTTTTCTCAAAAAATGACTATTTGATCTGTGCTATATTGTACAAATACATTTTACCAGGTAAAACTTTGTGATTAATCGCGATTAATCCCAACACAAAAGCGCGATTATAAACGATTGGAAGCACTAATTTAAAATAAATCTCCCAAATGTAGAGTTTTGTGTGTGATTTCAAATTTTTATTCACAGATAATAAGTGGTCAAAAACGGTAAAAAAAAAGAAAAAAATGATGGCGATTAATCGCGATTAATCCCAACACAAAAGTGCGATTAATCTGATTTTATTATAAACGATTGGAAGCACTAATTTAAAATAAATCTCCTAAATGTAGAGTTTTGTGTGTGATTTCATATTTTTATTCACAGATAATAAGTGGTCAAAAACGGTAAAAAAAAAAAATGATGGCGATTATCGTGATTAATTTCTTCCAAGTTTGCGATTAATTAGTTAATTTTTTAATCGATTCCTGGCCCTATTTAAAAATAATTTAGAATGTTTTGATTGAAAAAGTGGAAAAATAAGTGATTTTTGTTCATCAATTTGCAAGAAAAAAAGCCACTAAAGTGAAACTCGGCTGATTTTCTGTGTACTGTACATGCAGCTTTCTTCACGTACTGTAATGATCATGTATGCGTCTGAGTGTGCTTCTTCTCTTTAGTATTCAGTCATCAGCTTCATCTCCCAGCATGCCTGTGATCAAAGCTCGTGGTTGGAGGAGCCTCGGATGTTTGCCATACCTTCCCGCGTCCTAAACAGCAGGCCGAATCAAGCAACAAACATCAAAGGGAATCTTCAGCCTCTTCTTTTCTCCTTCACGTCACTCCTATCTCCATCTACAACTGTCTCGTTTTCTCCAGCTTCACTTAATCTCCGTCTGTCACTCCCGCTAATGTGGCCTTCACGCTCAGGGTTTGAGATCTGCGCCGGCTTAAATGCTTTCCACTTGATGAAGAGATTTTGGTTAAAGTGGAGGTTCAAAGGACTAAATGAGATTGTCTGAGCGCTGAGATTTCTCGAGAAGGAAGATGCAGTTACGTAGGCGGGTTTGGTTTGCGTTTCATCTAGCAAACATTTGTGCAAACAAAAGTCAGGCTTTAAGTAGGGCATCAATGTCAGCGGGATGGGTTTACCTTAAGCAAAAAAAAGATCATCTGACACATTTTGCCATGTCTAACAAATACAATTATCAGTCGGCGTCAAGCCTCATGCAAACAAGCGTCTCTTGATCGGCAGGCTGTGTTGGAGTTACAAGAGAATCCATTTTTACAGAATCTTACATATATGGAAACTGGACTGAGTGCCCCCTCCCCCCTTGTGGTCAAAACAGGAAGTATGCTGATTCCAAAATAACTCAATCCCATGACTTCTATTGAGAAATAAATAGCTTTTACTCATTCTTTTTTTCAGAATTACCATTCATTCCTAATTTTTTTAGTAGTTATAAATGGACCAATCAGATGCTTCAATAAAATTTGTTGGTGTCTGCTGATATCCAGAAAAAACATTCGACAGATTTCAAAGTATTTAGAGGTTTGGACTTCCAATAAGCTCACTTCTGAATGGCTAGAGTGGTCGCCATAGAAACAGTGACTCGGAAAAATTGCTGCTTATTGACGTTGTCTGGTTCAAAGATGGCGGCGTCTGTATCGCCGAAAAAACGGTGACTGAATTGATTTAATTTCGTTGGAACCAGAAGTAAGCCAGATTCTATGGGTGATGTCACACTCTCTCACTCCAGTTCTCATATACAATCAATGGTTATAGCTTTATGATAAAAATTACCGTTTTCATTTTATGTTAAATTATTAAATGTTATATTGATTTGGAAGAGAGGGGTTTACTTATTTATATTGGATTAAAAAAATAAAATTAGACTGTATTAGAAATATTTTTTTTGCTTCATTCCTTCTTTGGCTGTTTTTATTTTTTTGGACTACAGTCACTTCTTCCTCCTGTTGATTTGCTGGATTTGTTCGCTGTGTTGTCATTGTTAAGACGGATTTTCGCCTCAGCCCAAACAAATCTGAACATCTGAGGAAACGAACTCAGCTCTGAATCAGACAGTCCTGATGTAAATATGCTTTCAGATCCCTACAACTCCATGAAACGTTAACGATAACTTGACTTTTCACCATTTTTTTTCTACATTCTGGTTTGTGTTGCAGTCACTTTGTGCACATATTCAATGTATTTCTGTCTGATTTTTTCCTACTGTCATCGAGGCATTTGACATAAAAATATCTCTCAAATTAGATAATAAAGATGTTATGCAGCTTCACATTATGTTGAACGTCTTTTTTCTGCTGATTTAGGCTTTTTGGAGGCCAAAACTCTGTCTAACTGGACTTTTCTTGGTATTGTTGGGACATTTGATATAAATTCTATCCCTAATGTTGAAAGATATAGATGTCTAAAGACACTACACCACTTCCTCCATTCAAAAACCCATGCTGTCGAACATATTGTGTAAAAAATGGCTGTTTTTCTTCTGATTTTAACTTTAGGGAGGTCGACACTACTCAGTTAGGCTGCAGTTTTCTGCTCCGTAGCAACAGTCCCTCACAAATTAACTCCACATTAACCTCGCACTCGTAGTCCATTTCCATCTCTCCATCTTCATCCGCTCTTGTCTCTCTCAGTCTTCTTGCCTTTTGCTTCGTATGCGTCCGTCCTTCCATCTTCATTTTGCTGCCCTCTCCTTCATCTCATCTTCTCTCCTCACTTTCTGCTCTGCTCCAAAGCGCCGCTTGTTTGAAGAGAAACTTGTGAAGTTCCTGTCTTTAGTTAGTATTCGTTTGAGCTTGAAGTCTTTCATTCATTATTGTCACTTTCACCCAATTTTTAAAGTGCTAATCTGATTATGTTTTAATCTATCTTTAAACCGTTCAGCGGTCTTTTAGCTATGATTATGACTAAGTAGGCAAAATTTAAAAACCTGTTATTTTCTAAGACTTAGTTTCTGTAGAGCGGCAGAAGTTCATCAGAAATTCCGCTCTGAATTGTGGGCGGGGCAGTTGTTGCAGACAGAGTAAGCCCACCCCCACTTCCCAGCATCCCTTTCTTTAAACTCTCTCCCGCTAGCTTACAGCCTCTCACACCTCCAACCTAACGTTACTGGTGCAACAAAAATGGCGACCAACACCAGAGCCGACGGGGATGTTGGAAAGATGGCTGTTAAGAAGGAGCAGACTATTTCCTGGTGGAGAAAGGGAGCAGACTATTTCCTGGTGGAGAAAGGGAAAGACTATTTAATAGTGGAGAAACGGGAGCAGACTATTTACTGGTGGAGAAAGGGAGCAGACTTACAGACTTATGGAGGAAGGGAACAGATTATTTACTGGTGGAGGAAGGGAGCAGACTATTTCCTGGTGAAGAACTGGAGCAGACTATTTACTGGTGGAGGAAGGGAGCAGACTTTTTCCTGGTAGAGAAAGGGATCAGGCTATTTCCTGGTGAAGAACGGGAGCAGACTATTTCCTGGTGAAAAACGGGAGCAGACTATTTACTGGTGAAAAATGGGAGAAGACTATTTCCTGGGTGAGAAAGGGAGAAAACTATTTCCTGGTGAAGAAAAGGAGCAGACTATTTACTGGTGGAGGAAGGGAGCAGACTATTTCCTGGTGAAGAACGGGAGCAGACTATTTCCTGGTGAAGTACGGGAGCAGACTATTTCCTGGTGGAGAAAGGGAGCAGACTATTTTCTGGTGAAAAACGGGAGCAGACTATTTCCTTGGTGAGAAAGGGAGAAAACTATTTCCTGGTGACGAACGGGAGCAGACTTTTTCCTGGTGGAGAAAGGGAGCAGACTATTTCCTGGTGACGAACGGGAGCAGACTATTTCCTGGGTGAGAAAGGGAGCAGACTATTTACTGGTGGAGGAAGGGAGCAGACTATTTCCTGGGTGAGAAAGATAGCAGACTATGTCCTGGTGGAGGGAGGGAGAATACCTTTCTGGTGGAGAAAGGGAGCGACAAATTAAGAGAACTGGTTTGAACATGGATTATTGTGCAAAGGACAGAAAGGAAATGGGCGTCACCCTTTAGGAGCAAAAGGCGGAGCCTCAGAGATTGAGCCCTTTTACTTCGAGGTATGAAAAGACTTAATAAGAATAACTAATAATTCATAAATAATTGTTTTTTTTAGTGTTGGAATGGTAATATATGATCATTTTTATGGATATAATTTACCCTGAATGACTTTAAAAAATCATGTTATGGCCCTGTAAGCTAATTTTTTTATATACATGTCCTCCGTCTTTAGAAAAATGCCACAAGAACATGTTAAAACTTCTGAAAAACACAATTTTTAGTGGAGTAGACCTTTAAAAAGACTCACAGATCTTAACCTAATTCACCTATTTTTTCAAAGTGAATATTTTTTACCTTTTTCTTAACTTTTAAACAAAGTCTTCATAGCTTCCCCCTTATTCTCTCATCTGAACGCATGTAAAAACCTTTTTTCTCGCGGCATAAAGACTTCCTCTGTGATGGTGTTGTCTCTGCCGGGCTCCCCGCAGGGCTGCTGCTCCTGATGAGGAGGATAAATATTACCTCTCTTTACACAAACATTCAGGAAACACATATGCATCCACCGGTACGTGTGCGTGATTAGGCCACAGCGGAATACAAGCTCAGAGAGATCTAATAACAGCGAACGACACGTTCCAACAGAATCCACTGACACTCGAGATGCAGCGAAAGAACCGAATGATCAGACGGGGAAATGCTGGAATCTGAAAACAACAGATGCACATGTTTAATTATGTAAATAAGCTCTTGATCCTCACGTGTAAACACGTGTAAACAACTTGAAGTGGAGGCAAAAATAACACAAAAACCTATCATAATGTTCATCCCACACAAGCCCCTTGTTATTCAGCCTGTTACTGTTTTTTTTGACAAGCTCCACTTCTGTCACCATAAATAACGTCGCCCATAGATCGCTGTGTTGACATTCTGCACATCTGAAGGATTATTATGTGTTTCTTCAAAACAGGAAACATGCGCCCCCCTACGGATTAGGCGCCACCTGTGCCAAATTCTGAAAAATTCACACACTTCCAGTATGCACACATAAATGCTTTCCATCAGCGACTGAATTAGCATAACAAACCAGTGTGGAGAAAAAAAATACATATCTCTGGGCCCCCCAAAAGCAAAACTGTCACCTTGGTGATGTGGCGGCTGAAACACAAACCTAAAAGAAAAGAACAACGCACCCGAAGAGAGACAGACAGCGTGAGACGGAGCGACAAAGAAGCCTCTGATGGATGGATGGATGGACGGGCAGGAGGAGTGAGTCTGCGGGATGAGAGCAGAGCTTGTTGGCTGCGTTTGACAGGCTGACAGACATGATACGCCTGTATCCATCTTCTTGTTTGTGAGGGCCGTTCGCCAGCTTGTAGGATTGGATTTGGCTCCGTCAGCTATCCGTCGGCGGCAGGGCAGTATCGGTATCGACAAGGTTGGCTCAAAGCGACTCGCAAACGGAGGTGCTGATGGCTGAAGGCCAGGCGGGAATCTCCTCACAAGGACGGAGATCTGCGGAAGCGCCGCGCGCCCACTCTGTCAGTGTTAACAGCAAAGAGCAAGCGCGTGATTTATTTTGGGTTTGACGAACGCTCGCGGATTCTACTTGGAGCGGGAGACACTTCAATGCGAAGTGCTAATATTTCATGAGACTTTTATCTCTCATTGAGCGTCCTGTTGACATTTGACCTGGAGGAGCATGTGGAAAAGCAACCAATCTTTAGTTCAATCATAGGTTTGATTACAATTTGATCCTTTTTGGAGAAAATTAAATGTGTATATTACTTAGTAGACCTTGTAATTCCGTCTGGTACTCTGGATGTTTATAATGCAGACTTTACTGTATTAGCTGGTTTTAAAGATGAAGAAAATTGTGTTTTTAACATGTTTTTGTGACATTTTTTCCGATTATAAAGAAAGAAAATTCAGCAAAAAATTGCATTTCCTAGTATTTCTTCAGTCAAATTGTTGTGAATCCAGAGTTGATAAAAAAGCAGATTATTTTTAACATAGAAAAGCTCCTTTTACCATTCTGATGTCTCTACTTGTAGATGAATTGATCCATCTACGTCTTTGTTTTCCTCGTCTAAGCTGGTATCTGGCTCGAAACTTGAACGTTGCTTACCATTTTTGTTTGGTGTGAGGGATCGTAAGCTAGCAGGAGAGCGCACAGACAGATGGATGACGGGAAGTTTGGGCAGAGTTACTCTACATCAACAACTCAGGCAAATTTCTAATGACCTCCTGCCACTCTACAGAAACTAAGTCCTAGAAAACGACTGTTTTTTTGTTAAAAATTGGGGTTAAAAAAATCATAATCTCAATTAAATACCACAGGGAACCCTTTTACAGTCCCAAAGAAATAAAGTAGGACTTTAAAACTTGATCCAAACATGGTGATTCAATCTAAGTGAAACAAGATAAGAAAGTTTGTCTTTAAAGTAATTTTAAAATCCAAATATTTAAAGGACTTTTTGTACCTGAAGGAACTCTGTGCTTTGGTTGCTTGATTTTTGCAGTTATAGTTCACAACAATTACCCCAAAAGTATGTTTTATTTTTACCCAATTTGTAGATAAATTCTAATTCTCTCATGACGTCTTCAGCTCATCATCCTAATCGACAGTTAAAGATGTGACACGATGACACGGCCGACCTGAGTCAGTAAAAACGCCGTTTGTCTTGTTGGCCCGCCGGCTTAGCGACTCATTAACTGACCGCGTGCCAAACTCCTTTATTCCCCGGTACAAACTGGCACGGCGCCGAGCGGAGTCACTCATTAACTGTCCGTCTTGCTTTGGCAGCAGCCGCTGGCGGAAGGATCTTCATCTAAAATGGATGAGTCGATCCAGATTGAGGACGTGAGCTAATCCAGAAAGCCTGGGTTAAAGCGCCGGAGGGTTGGAGAGGACGCGGCGAGCGGGGAGGTATGGATCGCTTTGCAGGATCTCTAATGAGTAATTAAACACTCGAATGGAGTTTAGTTAGGATACACAGCGTGTTTGCACAGTTTCACACAGGCAAATATTGGCATGTCAACAAAAATCAAAATACTCGTGCACGTTGGAGCAGAAGTCTTACCACATTAGGACAGGGATAAGTAGCTCCCCGTCCACCAGGGAGTGAAGGTCGACTTTCCTGCCCTTTTTTCTGCCTCTGGAGTTCTTTTCTTTTCTTTGCCGTTTCTCTTTACAGATTTAATTATATTCTAAAGTCCAAAAGCCAAATGGAAAGTTGACTTTTTTTCCCTTCTCTTACTTTAATTGTACCCATGTTTATGTTGGCTGGTCGAGACTTCTTGTTCAGAAATGAGGAATCAGGAGCAAAAGCCTGGCGCAGAAACATAAAGTATCTGCTGATTTTACAGGAAGAATTCAAAAGCTTTTCAAAGATGTTGAACTTTTCCTGCTGCAGAAACATTCCCTCACATATGAACTTCAGTTTGTGTGTTAATTTGGCGAAATTTGACATGAATGTTGTGGTGAATAAATAATGAGTCATAGTCATCGGTTTGTCTGGAAATAGTTTGTAAATGACTTCAATGTGCACAAAACTAGTAACTTATGGATAATTATAGTTCTGTGGTTATAAAGTATTGTTGTTTCACCACTTGAGGATAATAAATTCTGAATTTAATGGACAGTTACTAATGCAATTACAAGAATAATGAGGTAGAACTCTACTAGAACTCACATAAATTGGAATATCTAGTGAAGAGATTATGAAGTATTCGGTAATTATTCCAAAATTGGCAAATATAAAATGTTCTTCGTGCATAAATTATTCAACCCACTCTACCAAAACGTGCAGTACCTACGTTTAGCAAAAATGGTTCTAAATTGGCGTTGTATTTGTAGGCGCAGGTCACCTGGATCACAGGGCATGCTGGGTAGTTTCACCTCTGACGTCACATGTCAATCATCATTAAAAATATTACGAGAAAGGGGCGGGTGCAAGATGAGTGCAGCTGGAAATCTGGAGCTGCGCTGACTGCAAGCTGCCTACAAAACAATGCATCGTGGGAAACGTTGTCCTGACAGTTCTTGTAGTTCGACGTGATGCTGAGCAGAAATTAATGTTGCTAACTGAAGGAAATCTTTGCATTTTGTAACTCTTTCTGGAAAGTAGAGAATCACTGATGTAAAAATGAACTTTATTTCAAATTAAGTCCAGAATAAGGACGAACATGGATCTATTTGTATGTAAGTGGATACATCTGAATGATTTGAATAAAGAAATAATCATAAAGGCAGTTTTTACTTTAAATAAGTCCTCCATCTTGAGAAAATAGAGACTAAAACCCATTAAAAACACCAAAAAAACAAATTTAATTAGAGTATTTAATTCAATAAAGTACATCATTTTGTACCTTATTTATTACCTACTAATAATATTTTTTTAATGGGAGCTAAATAAAACAAAACAAGCTGACAAAGAGAATAAAGAATTATCAGGTGATTAGATTTTACATCTGTTGTGCTCCTTCTATGTTTAATAGCAGCGTTTTTATGTTGAAATCTTATCACATGACTGTAGGACTCATGTACAGTAACCTGCATAAATCCTGCAGAGAACTACCATCTCCAGGCACACAGAAGCTCACTTGGACATTTCCCGCATCGCCCTGATCGAACTCCGGCTTGATCTGCAGCCAGACGCTCTGCTAATATTAAGTCGGTCAGTCTTTTGAAGCTCGCCAAACCTCAAGGTAGAAGCTGACCAGACAAAAGAGGTTCGGCGAGGATCAGATGTGAGGGTACTGAGGTTGGGATGCGGAGGTCAGTCCCACAGCAGGACCTACAGCGAGCTGGGCTAATAAAAGAGCGGAGGGGAGGACTCGACCGCATCCGATTGTGAAAAAGAATCATTCTTTTATTGTTTCCGGTTTATTTACGAAAGCAGATTTGACCTCAAGTTCTGAGTCAAACACATTTTCTGCCTTTATTTTTATTTTTTTCCTGCAAATAAAAATGAGGTGATGCTGTCAAAGTGTCTCCTCTGCCGTCTCTGTATTCCTGTTGCCCGCTCACCACATCTTACAGTAATCCCACTGTGCCCGAACGCTCTCTTCTCATCTTCTCGCCTTCTACTGATCTCACAAACTCCCTTCTTCTTCTCCTTCACTCTCCCCTCTTTCATTTTTCCTCCTTTGGAAACATTACATCTGCTAAACTCGGAGCCAGAAATGATTCTTCAGGCTTGAACCCATTTTGGTAAGATAATGAACTCCGTTTGCATATGCTCTTTGTTGAATTTTCCCTCAGAACAGTTACTTAAAAAATGACTCGAAAGCTACAAAGTCAGTTATATAATTCACACTTTGAATTTTTTTTTTTTTACTCTTTTTTGGAAGATGTTGAGGCCTTGTTGAAGTAAAATTACATGAATTAAAATGTCTGTTCCCTCTTTTGAAAAAAAAGAAATGCTTTTCCCAAATGGAAAAGGTTTATTTTCATGCAATCAGACTTTATGACTGTAGCCTTGGCAGGATTGTCCTCCTTCCAATAGCAAATTCAATTATAGTACTATATATTCTAATTTACGGCAGAGGCCAAAAGCAAGATTTAAATCTTTTTGGTAGCAATTCACTTTCTAATCCTCAAAGATGTTTATTTTACTGACCAATCATTCATCTCTAAAAAAATTGCAATTTTATATGTTTTTTTATAGTTTCATTAGACAATTGCAGAAATAAATAATCTTTAAAAGACTTATTTAACGAGAATTAATCAAGAAATCTGTTAATCCAGAATCCAGTTCAAAGTCTAAAACGTTTCAAATTAAAATTAATCTTTATTTGCACCAAAAAATAGAGTCCTTTTACAAGTGTTTTTCTTCAGAAATAATCTATTTAAAATAAACGGAAAAATCAATGTCATTTAAAAACTTTTTTTGTCACAAAAAATAGGTTTTTATCTTAAAATAATACATATAATACATATAAATGCATATAAACGGTACATATATGTCCATAACAGTTATGTAAAAAGAACATTTGCGATGTCGTGCTTTTTTCCCCTTTCTTTGTTGTCATTAAAGCAAAAAAATATGTAAAAACAGGATAATATTTCAGATATAAAATGAATGCAACATATTTTCCTCTCGATAAGCCATGGTGGAGAAATGCAGCAATTTTAACAAAAACTTTTTGCACATCCATCCTTTTTTATTTCCTAGCAGCAAAGTTTAGTTCTGGAATCTCACTTTTTTGCAGCCTAATAGAAAAAGCTGCAATGACAAATTGGACAAGATGCAAAGAATTTATGACCATGTCTCTGCATCTCCTTTTTATAATAAATCACCTTTGGTTTGGAATTGTGTGCAGAAATGGAAAATCAGATTTTTTTTTTATTCTTTGTGGATCACTGGGTTGTATTAGGAATTTAATTTAAACAGTAGATGTCACACAGACAGTTACACCAAAGACAAAGTTCAAAAAAGATAAAACACAATTTTATGGTTCAAAATGTTCTCAAAAATTAGCTTAAAACATATTTTTGCTTTTAGTTTTTAGCCAAACTCAAAAAGCCTTTGTCGTTTTTAAGACATATTTTATGCTCAGCGGCAGTAGCTCATTAGGAATACAGATACAATGCAACTTGCCCCCTCCTCATCTGTTTGCACACTCACGTGTGAGCATATAGCCTCATGCTAACATTAGCAGCACAAAAATAACAACGAGCAATATTGGATTAATCCAGTTTTGAACCAGAATCATCATGAAGTGTGAGCGGGTTGGGGCGTGTGCCAAGGGAGGGGAGACCTTGACACGCCCATTTCAGTAGCTGTGTCTTTAGTCTGAGCCTTTTCAAGCATCCGCTTTTCTGATCCAACGTGATTTGAACGAAGAGATACTCAAAAATGTAGTTTTAATTGTAAATTATTTTATATAGGTCATCTATAAGAAAAATGCCACAAAAAATATGATTTTCATTGAAGTGAGTCTTTAAAAACTTCCATAGAGATGTATGAATCTGAAAATTTTCAACATAAAAGCCCAAAATGCAGATTTACAAACTGCTTGTAGCTTTACAGACGCTTCATTTTTTTCTGGCCAGTCAGAATATTAAATGACTTGGAAAGCAAACCATAATACCTTCCATTAAGCTCATTCCTGTTTTTTTAGTCCAAGAAAAATAAACCGCATCCACTGCTACTAAGAATATCCATCCATTTATATGGGTTTACACAAATGGGTTTCTGTATTATAAAGAATTCAACCCTATGAACTTCTGGGGTCATGGGGTTGCTGGAGCCTATCCCAATCATTGAAGGGCTACACACTATCATTCACACCAAGGAACAATTAAGATTCACCAAGAACTGACCTACAATAGATGTTTTAGACTGTGGGAAGAAGCTGCACGTGCTCAGGAAGAACGAGCAAACTCCACACAGAAAGTTCCCATCCAGTATTTGAACCAATACCTTCTCACTTTGAGGTGAGGGTGCTAACCACTAAGTATATCCTAAGTATCCTAAGTATATATCCTCTGGTATCCTCTGGTAACAAAAGAAAAAAAAAATCAGACTTTTTGAGCATTTTATTGTCTAGTTGGTCCTTCTATGCAGCTCAGTACTTACTAATTGCACCAACTGAAGGCTAAAACAATCATCTCTGCCTCATCTAGAATTCCCTCATCTTTATTCTAGTGCTCTTAAACCTCTATTATGATCATTTCAACACTTTGATTTAAGATTTCTGTTCCTTTGTCTGAAAAACCAAGTATTTAGTGTCATTATTTGCCAAAAAATGAGTTTAATTTGTATTAAATGTCATTATTACAGTTTATTATTATATTTTAATCATGTTTTTACCAAAATTATAAGAAGAAATTGGTTAACTTTGATGCAACAAAAAGCTGTTTTTTTTTTTTGTTGTTGTTATTGGCTGTTTTTTTTAGCAGTTGCTGCACACATTTTCCTTCTAAATCAATTTTTCAACAGCTTTTCTACTTTGCAGTCTTGTGTGATTCTGCAGGAGGCTCTCTTGCTTTGTAAGGATGTCAGCATGTGACTGACTCGTGACACATTTCCTTTAGATATGCAAGTTTGTGAGACTTTTATGAAAGTCTCTTCAAAGAACTCTCAAAGTCCTTCAAGTTTTTTTTTTAAGTTTTGCATTTAACTTCCCACAAAAATGGGTTACCTTAAACACATATACACAAGCAGAAACAAAGTCAAACGTGTAGTTGCTTATACACTTCCTGTTCAAGAAAATTTCAGGGATACTTAACATGATAAATTAGACCAATTTTACTGAGAATGCTTATTTTGTTTCTTAGTTGCAGAAACTTCACAAAATCCTAATCTTGACGTGAAAAAACGTCTTGTTTTTCTGCAAGAGGACATTTCATAAAGAAGAATTGACAGGACTTGACGGCTGTCTCTAAGTTGAAGGAATTAAATTCCGAGGATGCAATAGATGAAAATGCAGGATTACAATTAGAAACGGGGTTTTAGACACCCAACAGATTTGGTTTTGGTGCTAAAGTGGCGTCAGCATGTGTAATCCTACCAGTTTAATGGGAGATTTAGCTCAACGGAAGTAAAAGCCTTAAGACTGCATCTCATTTCCTTACTTTCAAAAGTGTCCAGCATGAGGTGTGGTCATTGCTCTAAAAGTTTATCTACTAGTTTTTTAATTTAGTGGACACTGATTAGGATCAATACGATAATAGTGATTGATATTTTTTTTTCCTGCCCTTTAGCTGTTTTAGTAGCAAAAGCCCACTACATCATCAGGAAAAATATATTTTTTTAAACTAAGATGCTTTTTAAAGCCTTTGATGAAACCCATAAAAAATTGCAATATCATTTTTTTAACAAGGTATTAATAGTGTCAGTTATGATACATTTGGTTGATTTGGTAAGTTTTTGCTCACAACAATAGCTGAGTTTACAAGTAATCAGAATAAATGCCTTATCACAGAGACCGGCAACCTGTAACAGGAAAAGATCCATTTGGGTTGGTTTTCTACTGATCAAAACCTAGAAGGAGCCACATGAACTTACTTTAGCCTTTAGGAAATTTGGATTTGCATTCATGACCTTCTTTTTGTTTTTTAATAAATGTGAATTATGCTTATTATTATAAGTATTTTTGGTATCAACAAAGGCAAAAAATATATATATATAAAAAACTAGAATCTGTCAAAATGTGATTTTGTTTTTTACGTTTTCACTTTTTACCTTTAGTGGAGGCCAAATTAACGAAAATGCTAGGTTGTTACTTCATTACTAGCTGGACTCCAAATTAGCATAAAATTTCTCAGTAAATTAAATCAGCCAAAAATGTTAGCATGTTGCTAAATTAAAAGCTAAAGTCCAAATTAGCATAACAAACTCATACGAGGCCAAATTAGCCAAAAAAAGCTAGTTTATTGCTCAATTACTAGCTGAACTCCAAAAATTCCTGAGTAAACTAAATTAGTCAAAAACGTTTGCATGTTGCTAAAATAGAAGATAAATTCTAAAGTATCGCAAAAAACTTCAGAATATAATAAATTACCTGAAAACATCAGCATTTTGCTCAAATATTAGCAAAACTCCAAATTAGCATAAAACTCATCAGTAAACAAAATTAGTAAAAAATGTTAGCCTGTTGCTAAAACAGAAGCTAAACTATAAATTAGCCGGAAAACCCCAGTAGACAAGAAACTAGCAAAAACGTTAGCATGCTGCTAAAATAGAAGCTAAACTCTAATTTTTTAAAAATTACTATTATTTTATTTAGCCACCATGGAGAGATAAAAGAGCCACATGTGGCTCTGGAGCCGCGGGTTGCAGATCCCTGATTTATCAGAATGAAACCGCTAAATGTAAAGACCCCATTCAGAATACTCTGACCCGATCAGACTCATTTGGATCAGAATTTCCTTCCAAACGAGATTTCTGAGTTATGCTGATTGCACGTGAACAACTTATTCTGATTGTGGGTCATTCCTGCACTGGATTTTACGTCATGTATACGACGGTGTGTGCTCCAGAGGAGACTTCGGAGCGCGAACCGGGTCGGCCGGCTGCTCGGCACCAGCGAGAACCGTGTCATCGAGCGGGGGAGGGAGGTTGCATTAAAGGCTAAATTTTGTTGTTGGTCACCTGGATTGACCTAATCCAGGGGTCTGCAACCTGCGGCTCCAGAGCCACATGTGGCTCTTTTATCTCTCCATGGTGGCTTTCCGGCTAAATAAAAAAATAAAATAATAGCAATTTTTAAAAAAATTCAGAGTATGGCTTCTGTTTTAGCAACATGGTAACGTTTTTGCTAGCTTGATGTCTACTGGGTTTTTAGGCTAATTTAGAGTTTAGCTTCTATTTTAGCAACATGCTAATGTTTTTGACTAATTTAGTTTAGTGATTAATTTTATGCTAATTTGGAGTTCAGCTAACATTTTAGCAAAATGCTGATGTTTTCAGCTAATTTGTTATATTCTGAGGTTTTTTGGGGATAATTTAGAATTTAGCTTCTATTTTAGCAGCATGCTAACATTTTTTACTTATTTAGTTTACTAAGAACTTTTAGGCTATGTTGGAGTCAAGCTAGTAATTGAGCAACAAGCTAGCATTTTCTTTTTTTGTTGCTAATTTGGCCTCTAATGAGTTTTTTATGCTAATTTGGAGTTTAGCCAATATTTTAGCAATAGGCTAACATTTTTTTTACTATTTTGTTATCTACTGGTGTTTTTAGGCTAATTTAGACTTTAGCTTTTATTTTAGCAACATGCTAATATTTTTGACTAATTTAGTTTAGTGATCAATTTTATGCTAATTTGGAGTTCAGCTAAAATTTTAGCAAAATGCTGATGTTTTCAGCTAATTTGTTATATTCTGAGGTTTTTTGGGGATAATTTCGAATTTAGCTTCTATTTTAGCAACATGCTAACATTTTTTACTTATTTAGTTTACTAAGAAATTTTAGGCTATTTTGGAGTCAAGCTAGTAAGTGAGCAACAAGCTAGCATTTTTTTTTTGCTAATTTGGCCTCTAATGAGTTTTTTTATGCTAATTTGCAGTTTAGCCAATATTTTAGCAATAGGCTAACATTTTTTTTACTATTTTGTTATCTACTGGTGTTTTTAGGCTAATTTAGACTTTAGCTTCTATTTTAGCAACGAGATAATGTTTTGACTAATTTAGTTTAGTGATTAATTTTATGCTAATTTGGAGTTCAGCTAACATTTTAGCAAAATGCTGATGTTTTCAGCTAATTTGTTATATTCTGAGGTTTTTTGGGGATAATTTAGAATTTAGCTTCTATTTTAGCAACATGCTAACATTTTTTACTTATTTAGTTTACTAAGAAATTTTAGGCTATTTTGGAGTCAAGCTAGTAAGTGAGCAACAAGCTAGCATTTTTTTGTTGCTAATTTGGCCTCTAATGAGTTTTTTATGCTAATTTGCAGTTTAGCCAATATTTTAGCAATAGGCTAACATTTTTTTTACTATTTTGTTATCTACTGGTGTTTTTAGGCTAATTTAGACTTTAGCTTCTATTTTAGCAACGAGATAATGTTTTGACTAATTTAGTTTAGTGATTAATTTTATGCTAATTTGGAGTTCAGCTAACATTTTAGCAAAATGCTGATGTTTTCAGCTAATTTGTTATATTCTGAGGTTTTTTGGGGATAATTTAGAATTTAGCTTCTATTTTAGCAACATGCTAACATTTTTTACTTATTTAGTTTACTAAGAAATTTTAGGCTATTTTGGAGTCAAGCTAGTAATTGAGCAACAAGCTAGCATTTTTTTTTTGCTAATTTGGCCTTTAATGAGTTTTTTTATGCTAATTTGCAGTTTAGCCAATATTTTAGCACTAGGCTAACATTTTTTTTACTATTTTGTTATCTACTGGTGTTTTTAGGCTAATTTAGACTTTAGCTTCTATTTTAGCAACATGATAATGTTTTTGACTAATTTAGTTTAGTGTTTAATTTTATGCTAATTTTGAGTTTAGCTAACATTTTAGCAAAATGCTGATGTTTTCAGCTAATTTGTTATATTCTGGGGTTTTTTGGGGATTATTTAGAATTTAGCTTCTATTTTTAGCAACATGCTAACATTTTTTACTTATTTAGTTTACTAAGAAATTTTAGGCTATTTTGGAGTCAAGCTAGTAAGTGAGCAACAAGCTAGCATTTTTTTTTTGCTAATTTGGCCTTTAATGAGTTTTTTTATGCTAATTTGCAGTTTAGCCAATATTTTAGCACTAGGCTAACATTTTTTTTTACTATTTTGTTATCTACTGGTGTTTTTAGGCTAATTTAGACTTTAGCTTTTATTTTAGCAACACGCTAACATTTTTAGCTGATTTCATTTACTGAGGATTTTTTGCTAATTTGGAGTTCAGCTAGTAATCAAGCAACAAGCTAGTTTTTTTTTTTTTTTTTTCTCGCTAATTTGGCTTCTACTAAAGGTAAAAGGTAAAAACAAAAAAAATCCCATTTGAGACGTGATAGTTTCTTTTTATATTTTTGCTTTTGTTCGTGCCAAAAATACTTCACATAATTCACATTTACAAAAAAAAAATTAAAAAAAACAATGAGAATGTCATGAATGCCAATTTTCTTAAAGGCTAAAGTAAGACCATGCGGCTCCTTCAAGGTTTTGATCAGTAGAAAACGAGCTCTAATGGCTCTTTTACCGTTAAAGGTTGCCGACCCTGACCTAACCGTAACCCTAACCAACACCCTTCCTCTAGATCAAGAAAAAAGACCAGCACTAGCTGCACATATTTAGAAAATTATGCATAGCCACTTAAAATAAATAAAATTAAAAGCATAAAAACTTCTCGATTAATATTAAACGTAGCCATGTTTGTTTAAAGCAAAAGTAGTATTTGTTGTAGTCTTTTTATAAACAATAAAGATTGATTTTGTCGTCCAATATTTTAGATTTTTGAATTATTTGGTGTGCAGTTTGAATTTCTCAGTCCTCTCCTCCAGCCGTTTGGTTTCCTCTCCGTCCACCTGCTTCTGTTCAACGTCCCGCTCTTTCCCTCTTTCTCTCTGATCATCTTCCTCCACGGTGCTCCTCTCCTCACATTTCCCTCTCAGCCCTTTCATTCTCTCCTTTTCCATCTGGTGTCTCTCTATGAGCATTAATCAGAGTGTTCAAGCACCATGACCAAAACAACTCCGCTGAGAATCACCGCTTCTCCCTCTGAGTCTCTCCTCAAAGTCTCGCTTCTTTTTCTTCCCTAAAAAGTCACAGATAGCCGTGCACGTACATGCAGATGCTCCAATGCACGCTCAAAGAAACTCATATATACATTTGTTAGAGCTTCAACCGGGCCTGGAGTAGCTCTGGATGTACAGTTTTTTTTTGTCCAACTAAGCCGCTGTGGTGCATATAGAGATGATTTTCACGCTGAACTGGGACAAACTGTCAGGATACCCCTTGGTAATAATTTTCCAGCGCTTGTTTTGAGTCCATCCATCACAGCTGGGTTAATGCAAATCACTAACCAAGTTATGAATTTACTCTATCAAACAGGGCCGGGGTTTTATTCGCTGGCAGCAAGCTGAGACGGAAAGGAGAATGCGGCTGAATGCTGCATTAAAATTCATCATCTTATTATAATCAGTCAGTTCTGGGATGAAATGAAGGGCTCGGAAACGTCACCTCAGCCGTACCTAGAACACATCCAGACTCTGCTATTGACTAATGCCAGAAAATACACCCCAAACAGGAGATGCAAAAATAAGAATTTTTCAATTTTGATGATTTTATGGCATTTTCATGCCACCTGCAATTATTTCTGCTGAACATTTCTGCCAGGTGATGCCAGCTTCAGGATTGATGGCAATTAGGATTTGTACTCGGCTCAGCAGCCCAAGCAGGGCTGGAAATCTGACAGCATCTGTCATTTAAATTCTGCTTATTTTAATCTGCAGTCTAACAGGGAAAAATCGGAGATCCTTTCAGGTGACCTTGAATTGATTAACACTGATGTTCAGCTCCGTCAGGCAAAATGGCTTTCAGTTCATCTCTGCCCCCCACCACTCCTTCCGCATCATCTTTTCTTCATTCTCTCATAAATAAGAAGGTCGGTTTGCACATATATCTCTTTCTGGTGCTCGTGCAACAAAACAAGTGTTGCTGGAATTTGTTAAAAATGTAATAAAGAAGGTGTTGTGGCTTACAGAGGTTATTTTCTACCACAATCGTTAATGTTTATTTCATTTGGCGCAAAGGAAAATGACAAAAAAAAAAACCTCACATGAAATGAAATAAAAACAGTATTTTACTTGTACTTCCTCTGATGGATTTCTTGACACGTGTCAGGTGTTGGAGGAGGACCAAATGCAAGACAGCAAACGTGAAATCTAAAACTCAAGGAAACGGAAACAACAACACTTTTTGATGAGAGAAACTCAAACTACGCTCTTCCATTTACTGAGGGATTATCAGCAAACAGGAAGCAGCTTTAGTGTCTGCAATGAGAAACCAACCATGACAGGTACCAGAGAAGACAGAGAACCAGGCTGAGAAGTCAACAAAACCAAAAGATGACCAAAAATTCAGGAACACACCAGTTAAATGAAGCCAAACTAAGAAGAAGAGCTGAAGTTGGTCAAAATACCTTTCCATAAATGGAAATAAGGATTTTGGTGAGATTTCATTACGAACAAAAAAACCATACATTTACTTCTGGGTTACATTTATAAAATATGTTGTTAGTTGGAAAGAAGTTAAAATCAATTGGAGACTTTTTGTAAACATTTTCATAAAAATGCTATGAACGTTACCGCGTTAACGCCCACGATTAATCCAAAACAATTAACAAATTAATATTTATTTTTTTGTAAATACTGTTAACTAAAAAACAATAATTGTGCTTAATTTTTTTCCAGTGGTTTGGAATTTATTGGTTGATTTTTTTTTTTACAAATTCATATTTTGTAATGAAAACTTTTTTCTGATTGTGTGTCTGTGAGGCGAAACTTGTTGTAGAATTTGTGTAAAAAAGAGATTTCTAAAAGTATCCAAAGACATTTTCACAGAAAAACAACCAGTAGAACACATTTTTAGTCTGAAAACAACCCAAGTGGACCTTATCCGGGACCAGGAAAGTTAAAGTCAAGTTAAAGTCACACTATTTGTCACGCACCTAGGTGTGTGAAATTTGTTCTCCGCATTTGACCCGTCCGCTGGGGGTGACTTGCAGACACAGCTGCGCTCGGGAATCATTTGGTGGTTTAACCCCCCAATCCAACCCTTAATGCTGAGTGTCAAGCAGGGAGGCACTGGGTCCCATTTTTAGAGTCTTTGGTATGACTTGGCCGGGATTTGAACCCATGACCTTCCAGTCTCAGGGCGGACACTCTACCACAAGGCCACTGAGCTGAACCCCTCTCTGATCCATCTTTCGAGGTGGTCTCGGTTCATTTCCAATCGGACTGAGCTCTGGTTTGCTCTAAATTTCATCGGAGTGGAACAACTGGACCAAACCGGCCACCGTAGCTGCACATTACATACAACTTATTAAAATGTGGTTGGATGAAGACATTTGCCTTGTTTCAACTGAGCGGTCCGGTCCAGTTCAGTCCAGTCCAGTCCGGTACACAATAGTACGGTATGGTCTAGTCAAATCTGGCAACGTTTCAGCTATAGTAACTGAACAGTTTGTTTTCTCAGTGTGGTGTAGACCGCTAGCGTGTTATTGCATCATTAAAGTGCGACGACTATAAAACTAACATCGGAGGTCATCCAGCAGCTCGTCTTTTTCTTGCTTTACTTTTTGTACATTGTGTAGAACAGGAATTTAATGTTGTTTGAAAAAAGACTTCAGGCGACTAAGAAGAATACCATCGTAAAAGGAAAACGGAATTGCTAGCTTAGCGCTATATTGGTGCTTTCTAATGTCATCACTTTCTGCCAATCAGCAGGTGGGTACAGCGGCTCCGCCCCCATCGTTCCGTTTTATTTTTCCATGGACAGTTGGGGTGCAGGTCGGAACTGTTTAATGGGTCCATTTTACAAAGGAAACACTCAAAATATCGAAGTGGAAACGAAGCTTTTGATTCTTTCAATGTTTTACCGACAATCTATGTGTCATAAACACTCATGAGCGCACTGTCTTAGCCGTTGTCAAAGCGTTGGCATTGATACAGATTTTCTAAATTTATCAGTGAATCAATGAACTATCCAGACAAGGATTGCAACGTGTAGGACTTCCATTATTCTTTTAATCGTTGCTTTGCCCGAGATCTTTAGTCACAGGGTTTTCTTAAAAAATAGAAATGTCCAGCTGAACGGCAGCCTGAAAACATGTTCAGGACTCAATCCAGACCAAATTGAGCTAACTCGGTCTAGACTTTTCCAGTCTGAATACTCCCTGAGTTTGACCTTGCAAGTGAACTCTGGTGCAATTTAGTGCAGCGAGAAAGCTTGTGGAATTTTGGCTGGAAAAACAGAAGAAAAGGTGACTTGCAGCAAACGGTTTTAGTTCAGAAAGACAAGTTTCACACATCTGTACGTGTGAAACTTATTCACTGCATTCGACACATCCTCTGGGAGAGCTACTTGGTGGTCTAACCCTCCAATCCAATCCCGTAATGCGTCAAGTGTCAAGCAGGGAGGAATTAGGTTGAATCTTTGGTATGACTCAACTGTCGTTTTGAACTTATGACCTTCCAGTCTCAGGGCAGACACTCCACCACGAGGCCACTGAGAAGTGATTCCCCTTTTTCAATAATTTGTGTCTTTAGTCTGGTCAGAAACCAACAAGCTCTGCTCATTTAAACTAACTCCTCCACACTTTCATTGTCAAGAAAATCAAGCCTATTATCTCTTTTGTTGGACTGCTTTTAACAAAACGAGAGGATTAAGGAAAGTTTTCCTTTGATTCTCCAGAGGTCACTTTTACACAAACCTGTTTTAGAAGCTAAACTTGTTTTCCCTCATATTTATGGCGTTATAATAAACCCTTTGACACAGTTTTTTCTGCCCACACAGGAGCAGTCAGTTTTACAAACGTGTTTGAACACAAATAAAAAATAAAAACTGCTTTAAATTTTACTCAGGAGGTTCATTTTTGTTTGTTTTTTAAGATGATTTTTTTAAATAAATCTTTTTTTTTTAAATAAGAGATGTTCTGTTAATTTTTTTTAATTTCATCTATGTTTAGACAAATTCTAATAACGCCTGAGGGAAAAAAAAAATGCAATTTTGCAACTTAGGTGGTGAATCTAACTCCGTGGAACGACCTAGTTCCCGGACATTTTGCTGTGAGGGTGTGTTTGTGCTCAGCGTGACAAATGCACTCCCCAGCTTTGAGAGTTTCCCTGTGATATCACCACTGCTGTTATGAATCGCAGTGAGTCACCGCGGTCATGACTCATGCTAAAAGAAAAGCCAGATTTAGAAACTCAAACGACCGCAGGGGGTCACTTGACGACTAATTAAAATCATTCCTATTGAAGGTTTTGTTGTGTTTATTCATATTCTTGCTCATTTTTATTTATTTTTTTAGCCAGTTTTACAATAAATGTGGTATTGAACTCACATTTACACCACCCTGTTTGTTTGAAATTGTTTGAGTGGATTTATTCCGTCCTTCCATGAGATCATAGGAGAAGCTCCATGGCAGAGCAAGGGTTAAGGTTTTAAGAGCTTGATGTCTGTTCATGATTCTTTTTATTTTGAAAGGGAGTAAAAGCTTTTTCCTACCCCCCACACCCCTCTATCCACCTTTTTTTTCAATAGGAGCGCAGCTTTTCTCTGTCAGTGGCCAAACCTTGACCCTCCAACCAATCTAGAAATAGGCATTCACCAAGGGACGAATAGAAAGAAACACACACACACGAAGCCTCCAGCCTTTCCTTTTTACAGCACACACACACGTCCGACTGGCTGAGCACAGAGGGTTGCACGGAAATGCACAGACTGGCGAGCGACCAGCAGGGTTTTATATTTTTCTCTGAGGGTTAAAGGTGAACTCTTATTGTCTACTGCTGTGTAAAAACCCCACAGAGCTCACCCACAGAGATGCTGTACACAGCAGATGTTTCATTTAGGCTTTTTATATTTAGTGATTTATTCTTCCACCCATTAGCTATATATTTCTCCACTGAAAAAATATATGTTTTGTTTTTTTCTTGAATCCTAAAAAGCTGAAACCGTTAGAAATAAATGAGTTTCCTTTAATGATTCAGCCGAACAACATTAATCTTTGTGAAAAATGCTGACTTTTTTTCTTTTCTTTGCATCTTCGTTGTAGTTTTTCTGCTATTTACTTCACTATGTGTGCAATAGAAATTTAACATTTAGGAATTATGGTAAAGTTGTTATATTTTTCTGGAACAGACACTCACCTTCACTGAGTTATTCGATTTTTATGTTGGTTTGTAA
>NC_050533.1:5264936-5288966 GCF_002922805.2 Oryzias melastigma
TTTAGGAATTATGGTAAAGTTGTTATATTTTTCTGGAACAGACACTCACCTTCACTGAGTTATTCAATTTTTATGATGGTTTGTAACTTTAGATTTGTTTGTGTTTAATTCTTGATTTGTACCTCAAAATACATTTTGTGCTTAAATGTGTGCACTTGCAATTTTGTATTCACATGTACAAAAATTACAAAATACGGTTTACATAACTTAAAATTACAACAGCTTGGGTTGACCTAAAAAAATATAACGTAGTCACAAAAATAAAAGTATACGAGCAAATTGTAAATTAGTGAAAAAAAGGTTTAATTAATTAATTTAACATTCTTATTAACATGCAAGAATCTGTACGAATATCTAAATAATATAAGAAGCAGATTAAATCATGACAGCCCTATTTTTAGTTTTATTTATTTTGTATTTGCAACAAATTAAGCTTTAAAAGTAAAAAAAAAAAGAGAGAAAAGGCGTCAAAAACGTGAAGAAGAAATGATCTGCCATAAAATATTTTAAACAAATTAGTATTTTTGGGGTTAATTTGTAAGTCAAATTACAAGATTAGATCAAACATTTAATCAGAAAGTTGGAATATAACTATACAAAATACAAAAGAGTTAGGATTTATTTTATTGTATATTTTATGATGTATATGTGTTGATTTTGACCATAAATGGGGATGTCCCTGAATAAATAAAAATAAAAGAAAATTAAAACAGGCTGGTGAGACTATAAAAAAATAAAATACCTTATATTAAGCAAATCTGTATCAGAAAAAGTCTTAAAAACATTTGAAATATTGTCAATAGTTTTGGGTTTTGGATTGTCTAATAGTAAATTAGATGTAGCTCATCATATTCCACATGTCTGGTCTCAAATGGGTTAAATCAGGTGATTTTATCAAGTTAAGTCATAACTCCTTGTAAACAAGAACAGGAATGATCCATCCTCGTGAGTGTTGTGTGAATCACAGAGTACAGACAGGAAGTCCATTCCACCTTTACTCCATGTGTAAAATTGTCTGCCAAAGCTTCTCACTTTACTACATTTTTTCAAATTAAATCTCCTCATTTTTCTCTGTAGCTCGTTGAAAAGATCGCCCACACAAACAAATGGGTTCTGGAAGTCGACATTTGGATAATTGTTTTTAATTTGTGTGCTGGCGCACGGTCTATAAAAATGAAGAAAAATGCAATTGGGAAAAGACATTTTCAATTTTTTATTGGAAAAGAACCATAAAGTCGGCTCTTTATTTAGAACTGGATTTCTTCATAGTCTAATTTTCTCAACACACTTAGCAGTAAATCATTTATTGTGAAATTCACATATTTTAGCATCTTTTAGACCTTTTACTTGTAGCATCTTATTTTCTGCAAAAGCATCATTTTTCAGTTTCCAGGCACTTGTTGAGTTCATGGTAATAAATGTCTGATTACAGATGAATTCCCAGAGTTTATAAATGAAGAGATGCAGCACTGATAAGTGCACCAAGGTGGACAGCACACTCGGCTTAATGCATAATTAAAATGTTGATTATCTCGATTTTATGTCACAGTGATTGAAGCAGATATTCAAATTACAGTTAAATAATGGAAAAAAGAATGGATTTTCACTTAGGCTAAAGATCTCCTCATCTCAGAGTTCAGCGACTTTTTCATTAATTGAAAACCACTTCCTTGAATACAATTAATTGAAAAAGGAATAGACCCTTAATTTGGAACTAAGGGCCCGTAACTGTGGTCAGCAGTGAGACTAATGGCATTCTGCTGAAAGGGAACGGCCTGAAAAGTGGACCACGAGTTGTTTGCCTAAAATTCCCTGGGCGATGGGAGCATTGATCTTCAGCCGTAAACTTTTCAGCCTTGATTTGAGACTAAAAGGGGGTAAGACGTGAAAAAAATAAAATAAAATCACAATTTTAGCTCCTAATAGAAAGTTGGGCAGCAGGCTAAGCTCCGCGCCTGAATAATTCACTTTAGCCAAACTGTTGCTTCAGGTTCCATTCATTTTTAATGCCGTCTTTTGATGTTGATTAATTAAGCAGTGCTAGCGCTGCTGTTTCTTCACCGTAACACAAAAACACACCACCGCCTCTCCATCCAGCTTTTCCTCTTCTGCCTCGCCTGCATCCATCTAAACCCTAAAGCTTTTATCTTATTCCTCCTCCTCCTCCTTCATCTCATCACTTCACACACTCATAAACTTCTGCGGGACACCCTGAAAAGTCTCACCGAAAAGTGAAGGGCGAAGGGGAAGCAGGAAAGGGATGCCTCTCAGCTAAAACAGATAGTGTGAGGGGAAGATGAGGCTATTGTTAAAGTCTGCACTGTAACAGCTTGGGGGTTGGATGCTAATGAGGACACATGCATGCGGAAGCCTGTGGTGGTACCGGTGTGCCGGCCGAGGCCGCGCTGATGTGTACATTCGCGCTTCAGCGTGAAGAGGCGTGCAGCTGTGCGGTGTGCAAGCAGTCTGTCTCTTTCATGTGTTTTTAACCAATGGAGACAAGAGGAGCTTCGCAGCAGCCAATCAGAACACAGAGGTTTAAAAATAGTGTTTTGCTGACTGGATTTTTTTTTTTTAGCAGTTCAGTGAGCAATCATCTTTGCAAATTTACTCCTTAAAGACAGTCGTCTTCCTCTGGCCATGATCGCCAAAGAACGGAGAACATATTACTAAAAGCACGTCTTTTAGAGCGGCGTGTGATCAAAAAGCAAGTGGGAGATGTGGACAATATTTTCCACTTTCCTGGCCTGTTCCCACACACACGTCCAGAGTGAGTAACTTGATTTTCTCCTGATAATGAGTTATCTGTGTGAGAGAAAGCCAGTGGCTATAATGGCGTAGTCTATAAATACCTGTCCAAAAAGCCTCCTGTCATGTTACATTGATCTGAGCGTGATGGTGTAAGTCGCTGATTCCATTAGGATTTCTGTTACATAGCTAAGCTTTTATAATAAGGTAAGCAGGAGTAAAAGAAGAAAGCCCCTTAGAGTGTCCAGGCCAAAATAGAATAAAGCACGCGATGAAAGGTTATTAGATTAACGTAGCAGAGTCTTACACTTTCTCTAATTCTTTTATTATATTTTTTATGATGCTACATCATTGGAGGTTTCAAAGGGGAAGATTAGGGTAAAGTAATACTGATGACTTTGAATCAAAACCATTAAATGCTGCATATTTTTCCATTTATTTTACAGGGTGTTGGAATGGAATTTACTGGGTAAAGTTTGATGTTTAGTGGAGTTAAAATCGAGTGCATTTTGTAGTATGGGAACCAAATTTAGCATGGATGTACCTTTCTAAAAGCATGAGGAAATCCCAGATTTATAATAAAAAATAAATGTTTTATGCATATATTATTCTGTAGGTAGTACATAAACAGCCAACGATCAAAAATCGTAAAAAAATTATTTTTATTTTTATGGTAATGTTCTTATCTTAAAGAGCCTAAGGTACATCCGTGACAAAAATGACCAGTCTGTCTGAAATATCAACGTAACCGGCTCCACTAGTTTTAAAGTGAGGAGTTTTGCTGGACTTCCTGTCAGAGCGGACTTCAGGAAATACAGTTTCAGCTTTTGTAACTGAAGGTACGTGGTCACTGATGGTCTCTAAATTCAGCTGGAAATATGGGGAGTTTGCTCCACCTGCCTCCACGACATTCCAGGGAGTGGTCGTTTGGGTATGTCTCATTGACTGTATATGAGATATGGACTGAGTGACCCCTCCCTGACAAACAGGAAGTACTCAAAATAGACATCAATTGAGAAATAAACAGTTACCACTCAGTCATTCGATTGGAGAGAAGAACTATTTTTGCTCCGAGATCTTTTGTTTTGTGCTAATTCTCATTTTTTCACTTTTTTATGTATTGAAAGTTATTTAAGTTCTAAACTGACCAATCAGATGCCTCAATTAATGTAGGTGGTGCCTGATGGGCCCCTAAGTCCAACGTTCTGAACGTTTGAAAGATTCTCCTGAACCCGGTTTCTAGTGATCAGGATGCAGACCCCAAATAATCTCACTCCTGATTGGGGAGAGAGGTTGCCATAGAAACGATGGCCAATCGGATGCTGACGTCAACCAACTCCAACATGGTGAAAAATGTCCTTGTTGTTAAGTCCCCAATAGGACCACCCACCTGCCAATCAATAAATACACTTAAAATATTACACAAATCTGATATCTGATAATTCAAAAGGAAATCTTTAAATAAAATCTTTCTGCCTCCAGTGGTCCTTTGAGGAACTGCAACATTCTGTATCACCTTCTGTCTACTAACAGTGAAAGTAATTAAAGGTGTTACATCTATTGACATCCTCTGCCCTCTCAAACTGTTCCTGCCTATGATGGTGTGAAGGCACCATCTGTGCACTGAAACCTACATGATGCTGTAAAGGACTCTCCATGCTGTTTTTTTTACTATACTATTAGTTTATGTTCATACACAAAAATGTAACTTTCTTCACAATAATTATCTTCAGTTGTAAAGCAATCCAGCCTTGTATTTAATTGCAAAATGAGGAAATATTTCAGGCTCAGGAAAAACACCAAAGTAGAAAAAAACTATATACTTTTAATTGTCCGTTGTCTTCATTTTTATTAGCTTTCTCAGTAATTAAGTATTTTAAGAAATTTTCTACTTAAAAAAAACAAATTTTACTTCAAATCCTGAAATTTTGCTACACAAATGTTGCATGTTTTGTCAAAAATTCTGCATTTGTGTTCAGATAGCAGCTTCCACTCAAATAAAAAGTTGATTATCTTTAAATCAAACAAAGGGAAACTCATGGGGGGTCAGAGCTAGTGATGTGCTCCAGCCAGGGGTCAGTGGAGTAGGGCTGCCACCGTTAGACGACTAATCGACCACTTATTGACAATTAAAATTGTCGGCGACTAATTTGATTGTCGATTAGTCATATTATATGGAGTCAGATTGTAGGAAAGTTGACATTTATAATGATATTATGCTGGCTTTTTGGATTATTTTGGCATTTATTAAGATTTTTAGGCTATTTTGGAGTTTAGCTAGTATTTCAGCCATATAGTTGTTTTGGCTAATTTAGGCTTTTTTGTGGCTATTTTGGAGTTTAGCCAATGTTTCAGCTACATGCTAGCTGTTTTGGCTTATTTAAGATTTTTCTGTTTTCAGGCTGTTTTGGAGTTTAGCTAGTATTTCAGCTGCATGCTAGCTGTTTTGGCTAACTTGGGCTAGCATGTTCAGCGGCCAAATTCTGCTTACAGAATTCACACTATTATCATAGGCAATGCTAAATATCTGGTTTTTAGGTATTTTAAAGCTAATGATGGTTAAGAGGTGTGTTTAACATCCACTTTGCGCATGACTCGATTAGTCGACAAATCGGAAAAAACAATCGGTGATTAGTCGACTATCAAAATAATCGTTTGTGGCAGCATTACAGTGGAGTCAGTGAGGTCCACCACCCAGGGGCAGGCAGTGCTAACGAAGTCTGAAATGCAGAGCTAGCTCGCTAACCTGAGTACTGGGCGGCTGGCTAGCGTAGCGGGCGTGATCGCTCCAGCCCCATGGGCTCATGGGGTTTATCTTATTTTCATTGAGACAAAAATAAAAAGATTCTCCAATTTTTATTATTTTTTTTAGTATTCCCCTCTCGGGTTAATGAGGGACTAAAATTCCTCAAACTGGGCAACAGACAGACAGAAGTATCAACTAAAATGACCATCATCAAGAATGACGTACACGGCTCAGTAAATTTGATGAGGGGCATCTGGTGTGAATGCAGCTTTAAACCGCACCATGTCAGGGGTGGAGGAGAAGCTTTGACACAGCAGTGTCATTGAAATTTCCTTCATCTGTGGAACCAGGATGTGATGTATAAAATGGTACTTAACTGAGGTCACTTAAGGGACTGATAAAAAGCCTGAAATCAATGTAAAAACGTGAAACAAGCCAACAGTGTTAGGTCATGTAAACCATGAAATTGAAGCCAAGACCTTTTTTTTGTTAAATAAATTAAATTAAAGTTCCTCATAAGTTGGAAAATGCAAACAAGAGTGAGTGGAAAATCTTGATTTGTTTTGTTTTTAAAGGATTCTTCACCCAGTTCCACTGTACAGGTGCACGGTTTACATTATCAGGGACACTTTCACCACAACAAATGGAAATTTATCAAAGAGACAGAAAACCACTTACAGAGTGTTGATTTTTTTATCCACAAAATACCAAGCAAAGTACAAAGACAAAAGCATAAAGTAGGACAGAATACTAAGCAGCTTCAGCTCCAACACGCGTGCTGCTTCATCCCTGTCTGTGCTTTATCGCACAACTGGCTGTGTGTGTCTTTGCTAAGCAGAGCGCTCATCGTTTGTAGTGGTTCTAGCAATCCAAATGGGCAGTCTCGCCTCCTGCTGCGAGTGCCGAAAAACTCCACTTTCAGTCATTTGTCAACCAGACAAGAGCTGCAAACTGATCATTTTTAGTCAGTCAGATGACATTTACTGATTTTTTTTACCGTTTTGTCTGTTTTCTGAGCTGAAAAAACACCACATTTTTAGTTGAAAAATGCATTCCATCTCGTCCAATCATCTGCACTTAGCTTAATCGTGAAAACTGTTTATTTCTTCCAGGGTTTGACAATAATAGGAACAAAAGAAGTTTCATCAGAACGGCAGAGTTCTGTACACACGCCCCATGAGTGGCTGAGACTTAGCGTGTCACACACGGCGCCACACTTTTCTCCAACACTTTGATGAGACTCGAACACTCTGCACTGCTGCTCTAACATCAAAACGCTTCCTACACCAAAGCTGTGGAGAAGTTTCATTGTGAAGCAACTCCAGAGTGTTTATTTACTCTGCTCTGTGTTAGAGGTGTTTGTTGCTTATGCTGATGTGAGCTTTCAACTTATGGCGAATAGTTTTGATGTTTTCACCCTGAAAAGTGGGATTCTGTAAACGTTCATCCTGATGGGAAGTCGTTTTGAATTGATGCAGTTAATTACAAACTGGTTAAATTAAACTTAGTGCATTTTTTTGTATATTTTGTTGCAGTTTTAAAAAAAAAAAAAAAAATATGGCGCTCGTTAGGATTTACCTGATGTTTGTTTAAGGAACCAAAAGAGAAAAAAAGAATAATTTGTAACAAATCAAAAAATTGCAGCTATTACTGAAATGATAATATAAAAAATGTGAAAAATGACTAGTAAACTAATAGTGACTATTATTAGTTATTAGTGACTAATAAACTATAAATCAAAAAATAAATTAAATTAACAAAATAAATTAAATTAAATAAGGGTCAATTAAATTAATCTAGAATAAAATAAAATACAATAAATTAATATTCAAAAAGTTACACCAAAAGTAAAATTAAAAATAGATTAAAATAATGAAAAGAAACTGTACAAAAATGTTCAAAAATAAGATTTAAAAAAACATTAAATTAAAAAATAAATGTAATTTAATTAAATTTAGGTTTAATGCAATTATTTAATATTTTCAATACAATAAAATAAAATAGAATTAAATAAGATAAAAATTAATTAAATTAAAAATCCATCAAGAAACTTCCACAAAAAGCAAAATAAAAAATAGAATAAAATAAAGAAGAACATAAAAACTGTGGAAAAAAAGGAACAATTAATAAAATTTAAAAAACAGGGATTCAAAAAAATAAATACAATTAAAGAAAAGAAGACTAAAATAAATGAAACTGTATTACGGTTAAATAAAAATAATGAAAATAGAACAGAATAAAATAAAATAAAAATAATAATTAAATCAAGATAAATTTAAAATACACAAAAACTAAAATAAAAAAGGATTAAATTAAAGAACATAAAAACTGCAATAGCAATCAAAACACAAACCTATAAAATTGTCTGTTTTTGAAGCCACCAATATGGTTGGAGTATTATAAATAATTTAATTCAATCTCTCTAAACACTTGAAATCTAGAGTTAGATGCAGAATTTCTATTTAGCTTTTTTTTCAAATGACATTATTAGGTGTTGTTCTGTACTTTCTCCTCTTTTTGTCCATGTAAGTCGTTTCTTCAACCATTTCCATTCCTAAATGATGTCATCAGACTGTGTCTGTTATGAAAGTCTGTCTGACCTGAACAGAAAAAGGCCCAGATGCTGCGTCAGCTGTTTCGTCTTGTTACAGGTGAGCTTTTATTTCTATAAAAGCACAATCAAAGTGGAGGATCTATTTTTAATTGCCTGCTTTGGTAAAGTTTTAAAAGTCAGATTTACTAGAGATGGACTGGATCATAAGAGTCTTTCAAACTTTAGTTGATTTGTTTAATTTTTTTTCTCTATTGCTCCGAGTTTATAAATCTGCATTAAAACTAAAGTCTTTAACATAAACAATTTCTCTAAGCTTCATTCTAGTTTTCCCTCGCATTATGATGCTTGATTTATTTATTTGCAGATTGATCTCAGACTCTCACATTAAAACGATCCACGCTGCTGCCTAAGAGAGACGTAACGATCCATCATTCCCCATCGATTCGCTGAAAAACGAGCCCATAGCACCGATTTAAAATGACAAAACTGACTTCACATCAATAAGCAAATAATTTTGAAGATATGTCTTCATTTGGTGTAATTCCCAAGGCTCTTCTCTTTCTGCACACCTCCAAACAAATGCGAGCAGGAGTGTGGCCGGCAGCCAGAATAAGCAGAGGTGGTCTCTGCTCCCAGGGATAAATCAGCTTCCTGGCAACGTTTTGCATTTTGAAGAAAAGATGGATCAATTGACTCATGGCGCACAGACGTTCCCCTTTGAGACAAAATGATGTAACAACAGGAGAACGGCGTGCTCCACAAGCAGAAACGAGATGTTTGGTTTATTGCAAAGAGGAACTTCAATGTTTAATTAAAAAAAAAAAAAGTTTTTAAAGTTTTTTACATCCTCCATGTTTGGATTTGCTAAAAAAATGTGTTTTATGGTTTATTGTTTTCATGTTTTAACCCAGTCTCATTTTTAATCGATGAAGTGCCTCCTCAAATTTTAGCCACAGTGTTTCCTTTTTTAAAGTGTTTTTTGTTGTTGTTTCATTTATTCAACTTTTCTCTTGACTTTTTAATGTTTCAGCTACTATTTATTCCTCTTGTTATTTTGCTTCAGTTTTTGTCATTTTGCTTCGGCTTTTGTTGTTATACTGCCACTTTTGTTGTCGTGTTGTGGCTTTTGTCATTGTGCTTTGGCTTTTGTTTTTGTGTTTCCTCTTTTGTCGTTGTGCTTCGGCTTTTGTCATTGTGTTGTGGCTTTGTCGTTGTGTTGTGACTTATGTCGTCATGCTTCGGCTTTTGTCATTGTGCTTCGGCTTTTGTTGTTATACTGCCACTTTTGTTGTCGTGTTGTGGCTTTTGTCATTGTGCTTTGGCTTTTGTTGTTGTGTTTCCTCTTTTGTCGTTGTGCTTCGGCTTTTGTCATTGTGCTTTGGCTTTTGTCATTTTGCTTCGGCTTTTGTCATTGTGTTTCCGCATTTGTCATTGTGATGTAGCTTTTGTCATTGTGCTTCGGCTTTTGTCGTTGTATTTCCTCTTTTGTCATTGTGTTGTGGCTTTTGTTGTTGTGTTGAGGCTTATGTCGCTATGCTTCAGCTTTTGTTATCCTGCCTCAGCTTTTGTTGTTGTATTTTCACTTATGTTGTCGTGTTGTGGCTTTTGTTGTTGTGCGTTGATTTTTGTCTTTATGCTTCCACTGTTTTTTTTTCTGTTGTAGCTTTTTTCGTTGTGCTTCAGCTTTTGTTGTCGTGTTGTGACTTTTGTCGTGCTTCAGCTTTTGTTGTTGTGTTGTGGCTTTCTTCATTGTGCTTCAGCTTTTGTTGTCATGCTTCCACTATTCTCGTTGTGCTTTCCTCTTTTGCTTTCATGTTGTGGATTTTGTCGTTGCGCTTCCACGTTTGTTGTCTTGTTGTAACTTTTGTCATCGTGCTTCGGCTTTTGTCGTCATACTTCAGCTTTTGTCATCGTGCTTCGGCTTTTGTTGTTATGTTTTCACTTTTTTGTCGTGTTGTGGCTTTTGTTGCTTTGCTTCAGCTTATGTCGTTGTATTGTGGCTTTTGTCATTGTGCTTCAGCTTTTGTCGTTGTGTTTCCACTTTTGTCATCATGCTTTGGCTTTTGTCGTTCTTCTACTTTTGTGGTTGTTTGTGGATTTTGTATTTCTATGAGCCATGTTGGCCTCCGTACTTTTGTCATTGAACAAGAAACTTTAAGCCCAAAATTGCACCACAAGTCATAAAGGTCATGTTTTTTTGTTTTTTTTTTCGTGAAGGAAGCTTTTCGTCCTAATAGTACATTTATGTCACGTTTGCAGGAGTTTCCTGGAAAAACTGATTCCAGTGTTCTAAACAAACATCAAAAGTGGGAAGCAGCCCAAATTGCGAGTGGAACACTGCGTGCAGGCCCCGAGATAAAAGAATAAGCCGTCAGGCTCGGGAAAATAAGTTTAAATGCTTTTAATGGAGCAAAGCGTGCAGCATCCCTTTGGTGGCTGTCGGTAAAAGCTTCTGTTGAGGCTGAGTGTCTCTGAGGCCCTTAACGGCGGAACTTGGGAACAGAGGATATCAGTGGAGAGCCACAGCAGACCGGACACAATATTACCACACACGAACTCCGCTCGGATATCACATTACGTTAAGGCGCTTTGGTGGTGGAGTGCTTTAAAACACGGAGGGTGTGACACACGGGCGTGCACGCCCCAGAACAACCCCGCAAAACTCAACTTTCAAATTGGGGAAAAGTAATTATAAATATCCTCAAAATGAATATGCATAAAGAAAAGAGCTTGGAGAGCAAAAGCGGCATGAGTCTGCAGGTGATTGTGTGTGCATGAGGGGGAGAAGGGAGAGTGTGCGCTCATCTCCTCTCTCTTTAATCTGCGTACAGGGGCAGTGGTGGGAATCTGCACACCATGCTAAATCGATACACTCCCGACTGCTTTAGTATGTGTGTGTGTGTTTGTTTTGAGCGTGTGTGTCTTAGTATGCAACTCGGATAGGGAGAGAGGAAGAGAAAGAGAGAGGTTACATAAGAAGAAAGAGGGACACACTTAAGTGGTTTTGACCTTGGGTACATCTCCCCCACCTCCCCCCTTTTCCATCTTCTTTGGGCTAAATAAATAAAGTTTATTTCAAGCCTGGAGTGTGTGAACATGAAGCTTATGCGTTTGTTCAAATAGATTAGGACTCTCAAAGAGAAACTGCATCAAACTGAGGGGACTCTGGGATTCCTCCTCCCCTCCTTCTCCATCTTTTTTTACTTTCCTTCTCTTTTGTTTTGCCCCCTCCCTTTGTTCGGTTGCTCCATCCCTCCGTCCTCCTCCTAAATCTACTGTATCTCTCCCCCTCGGAGTCTCTTCCCCCATCCATCCGCCCTCCTCTCACTTAAATTTTCACTTCTCATTTCATCTTCCATTCCTTTTCTGCATCCGTCCATCCTCATTCCTCATTCTGAGTGACCGCTGGTCCCGGAGGCTGTGAGCACATCAGACTGCTGAAGCTCTATCTTCCATCACCCGCCACCTCCCTCCCCCTCTACATCCTCCGTCTCTTTGAGTCGCTCTTTCGCTGCTGGCAGCATTGGCAGCATGACAGTGCTTTCCCAGGGCAAGGCCTTATGTAAACAGCCCCATAGCACCGTGCAATGTGTGTGTGTGTTTGTGAAAAGGAGCATTAAATTTCCTGCGTGCAAAGAGAAAAGCTAAAAGAGTGTGTTCTTCCCTGTGTGTTGGAAACGGCTGCTAGCAGTGGAGGTCAAAATCGCCGCAGTTGCTGATAAAGAGTCGACATAAAGGTTAGGATCTCTCTGAACCCGCCTTCTGAGAGAAGGAAGCGCTCGCACTGTCTTTCTTTTATCCCACAGTCCTGTTTTCCCCCGATTGAAGATGATACGGGAGCTGCCGTTTGATTGGCTGACAAAGCCGTCTTTTGATTGGCCCTCCCCCAGGGCTGTCCCAGCCACGCTCTCGGACGACCTTCAGGAAAGTTTACCAAACTTCGCTTTGATTCCCCCTCCCCCGCCCCGCCAGCTTTCCCTCCACTTTCTGCCCCTCTTCTTTGTCTCGTCCCACAGGATTCCACAAACAGTCGACGGCTCCTCCATGATAATGAACGGCAGCTCCCGGCTGCACAGCTGACAAACTTTACAGCAATCTCATCTCAATCAGCTGCAATCAGACTGTCTAAGAACATGAGGGCCACGCTGCCCTCCCACAGATCCTCCACGCTCAGCTGTGAGCCAAACGATGACTGAGATCATTTTTCTGATTGGGAATCTCCAAATGCCGAGCACACGTGAGATAAGAAGCGCTTGGAATAAGCTTCTTACTCTCATGAACTATTTATCGAGTCAACCTGTGTTTTTCTGTCATGACAGCTATGAAGGCGATGCTTCCTCTGATTCTTCAGAACACATCAGCCTCCGCTCCCCAGTTTTTGTTTCCCTCCAGAGGAGCTCGGAGCGATATTGACAGAAAGACTGAAGAAAAAAAAACCCTCCTACTGGTGTCCAAAGATAGCTGGAGAAAACCTTTTTTACTGCTTTGAAGTGCTAATTGATGCTATCATAGCTGGAATCACAGAGTCCTCGTCTGCAGCCAATTTGTTGTGGTTTATTTTCCAAGCACAGTAATCTTGATGTAAGGCTTTGATCTGACTGAACCTGGGTCTCTTTGCTTTTCAGCATTGTGTTTTAAACAATTTCTTGCCCAGAGCCTGATAACCTTTCCGTTCACCTGTACCCCTATTATCTGAATTTATTAAAACTGATCTCCCCCACTGCGATTAGAGTCAGGAAACCTTTCTTTGCCTTAAACACGAGGAAACTAGCAAAACTACATCTTTTGAATGTATTACCCTTGGCAAACCTGTGTGGGGTACGCAGGTGGCCCACACAAAATATCAAGGTTGTAGACCACTTGATGAACTTATAGAGAGAAAATATTCTTGCACATTTATTCTACGGTCATGCAAGCCATAGCTAACAAAACGTAAAGGATAGTAAGGCGGAAGTAGGAGAGACTCGGATGTGTTTTATGGCTTTTTTGTAAATTTATCCCTCTCAAATCCTGCACACTGTGCAAGGAACCCATTAGTGCTGTTCACGTGAAAACTGAGCGCTCTGTATGCGTATCTGTGGTAGACAATTGGAGCGTAGTTTGTAGGGACATCCTTCGGGCACTTATCACTGTCACAAACAGGAAGACGACTGGATCCAAGTGCAGCAGATTTACTTGGCATAGAACAACAGGCGTGATGCACAGCTAGAAGTCCACAAACCAAAATCAGGGTCAGACAGGCAGGGGTCAAGCATGAGCATGAGGGAGAGAAAAAACAGAGTGGTAAGGGTCAGGGCAGGCGGCAGACAAAGCAGGTTCAGATGAAACAGAAGATCAGGTCAGGATGAGAACGCTCAGCAATGCAGGCAGAGTGGCACAAACAAGACTTCGCACTGAGAAGGGCTCCGTGTTCAGACTAAATACTGTTGGCAGTGATTACTGATGAGAACCAGCTGTGGGGCTCCTTAGAGTGACAGCAGGGGCTGATGGGAAGGGAAGTGTAGAGAATCAGGAAGTGTTAGTACTCTGAAGATAGTTCCTGCTGATAGCCAGAGGGGGGACAGGGGACTGATTCATGACAATCACCAACACACCCTGTGCATGCGGCGTTCTTGCACTATCACCAAAGCCTCGTTGACACTGAGCGGTCCGGTATTTTGAGCGTTTCCCCTGTAAAATTGACCCATTAAAGAGTATGGAACTGTACCTCTTTGGGGCCCCCATCCGTCATCGGTTGTAGGTCCATTGAAAAGTAGAACATAACTAAGGTTGAGCCGTTGTAGCCACCCGTTGACTGGCAAAAAATGATGACGACATTATAAAGCACCAATATTGTTTCCAACATTCAGGATTTTCCGATGTACTCTTTTGGTTAAGAGTTTAAATTGAAAATTCCTCTAAACAACAGCAATAGCCTGGTCTACTGGTCTCTTGGTGTCCGTGAAACCAGGTGTATACCGCATTGCCTCTGAGACATTGTCAATCTGAGACTTTGTAGTTCTTCACAGAACTAAAGCAAACAAGCCCACAACATTTATAACAACTGTTAGATTAGAAAAACTTCATAAAAGACGTTTGGTCGTTTTATTGCACCAAAATGTCACAACTTTGGATAAAATATCTCAAAATAAGGCTTTTTGCAGCAAATATCAGCTTAAAAATAAATGCGATTAAAAAAAGACTAATTTGATTAATTAATTACAGGTCACCATGAATTACTCAAAAAAAGAGCATTACAGCACTACTTTAATTACCCTGGGCACACAGCGTCAGAGTTGAGTCAATCTACGGCATGATTTGCAAGTCAGGCGCAGCAGTCTGATAGCTATACCTTTAAGGTGACGTTACAAAATGTTTGCTGCACCATGTTTGTTCAAATATCTGAACTTCGGTGAAAAATTTGTGTTGCACCAACCAACCAGAAACTTTGTCCTGTAACATGTTCATCATCAGTGGGCGAAGTCCAAAACCAACATGGCGGAGAATCTACGGTAATTGTTTTTCTCCTGAATTTTAAAATATTTTTCTTATTTCTATGAAGACAATAATATATATTTTTTCTAATTTTGTTCTAATTTGTACTTTTTTTCCCTCCTTAGGACAGGAGGTCACCAAACTGGGCCACAGAAAGACAGAAGTACTGCTGAAAGCGGCGGTCATTCAGACGCAGCTCCTTCAGTAGATGGAACTCCTGAACCCAGACATGGAGATGAGATTACTGATGCTTTCGTAGAGCTCTTCAAAATAAATAATACGTCTCTCATCCGTGTCTTCCATACACTGAAGATACACAGATATACAGTCAATGCTTCCATAAAATCTTTGAACAGTAGTTCCTCACAGCTAGGTTTATAAACACATTTTTGGACGAGCGTCAAAAGATAGACATGTTTGTGGTTTGTCACTTCTATGAACTACCGTATGGGTGCATGTGACCAAAGCTGAAGATGCATTCATGGGACTATTTGCTTGTCCTTTCGTACTAATCTGTGGACGTTTTGAGTCAGACGCTTGTGTTGCCTCAGATGTTCAGGCAGATTTCCTTTGCCCTCACACGTGTTTGTACTTGTGTGGGTGTACACGAGCACGCATCAGAGGGTCCATGAATACCTGTGTGCATAAATAAGTGCGGGAAACATTGGCGTTTGTTTGTGTGTGTCAGGGAGCAGCGTGGCGCAGAGCAGAGGGCCGGCCCTGTCTGAGGCTGGCAGGCAGAGTTATTCACGGATCACAGCAGACATATGGGTAGACTTGGGACTTGCCGACGACGTGCCCTTTCTGTTGGGACTGATACGACGAGATAAACAGATGTGGAGGAGGCACGTTTGACGGTCCTACACCCCGAGATGGCTGGCGATCACACAAGACTGCTGAGAGCCACAAACCAATGCATGCATGCAAAACCGTGTGCATGTTTAGACTTTTAACGCACACCCCCCCAAATCCTTGCAGAGTGATAACACTACAGGGAGCTCTTCATCTGAACGAGTGTGCCCTTATCAGCTACTGTTCCAGTTCGGTGGCTCTCACTTTACACTTTCAGACGGCAACCTCTCACTAACAGCCCTATTTCTGCCCACTGCCCCTCGGCGCTCTTTGTAGGTGCGACCGATTCGCTTTATTTCTCTAACCTCCCCCCAATCCAACACACAAACACGCACACCTCCCCCGTTCCCTCATCCCATCTTTTCTCGCTTCTTGTCTCCGTGCCAGCTCTGGTGAATGGTGGAGGGTTAAGGATGCAGCCAAAAGAGCAAAAGGGAACAGGAGGAGGCGATTGAGGCTTGAGGGGGTTGGATGTTTGTGGAGAGGGTTTCATTTAATATGCCAGCTGTCCTGAGAAAAAAAAAATGCACACACAGAGCTGACTGGTGGAGCATCTTCACTCTAAAAAAGTGCCTCCAGTATCCTCTGTCTTTGTGTAACCTGTTGATAAGGGTCGCAGGAGATGATGAGAAATGAAGAGGAACTATATTGGTACTGTGCAGAGTTAGGCCTCTGGAAATGTCACACAAGTAGAAAGGAAGTAAAAGTAGCTGCTTTAAGGACTAAAAAATATGACCCATTTCTATTGAGTGGTACTACACAACAACACAAACTTTGTTTTAGATTCCACATCAGGCTAATTGACAACCCATTGAAGTTTTTATGATCTTTTATTGGTGAAGCGTTGGCGTACATTCAATAGGGAAGATCGACCGTACTTGTGGGTAAACTGGGTTGTTGCTTCACTCTACACCACATGTGTCAAAGTCAAGGCCCGGGGGCCGGATCCGGCCCTCCAGATCATTTTGCTTTATTGTCATTAACGGCATGATGTTAACTTGCACTTATTTGTAACTTGTTTAATTTTAGCAAAACATATTTTTATGGAGAGTAAAATATTGAAAGGTATTTAAGGTTTAAGTTAATTTATTCTGGAATAATATTTCTGCTTTTCAATTATCATATTCATAATTATATTAAAAGTTTTAAAAATTGGCATTCTGCTAACTTTTTGGACTTGTTTAGCACCTACTAAAAAATTTTAGGCAATTTTTGAGTTAATTCAACTACATGCTAGCTGATTTGGGTAATTTAGGTTTTTCTTTTTAAGTTTTTTAGGCTGTTTTGGAGTTTAGCTAACTAGCTATTTTGGCTAATTTAGGCTTTTCTAAGTTTTTTAGGATATTTTGAACTAGTGGGAATACACTAGCTATCTTTTCAGCTACATGCTAGCTGTTTTAGCTAACCTAAGTTTTTTTCTGTTTTTTTAGGCTAATTTGGCATTTTGGTTCTATATTAGCTTCTATTATGAGCTTCAACGTTTTCAACTATCAGCTTCAGAGTTATTGACTATCAACACTATCATCTTCAGCTAACACCATTCCCGCTAGCACTATCACAGGTAATGCTATATGTCTAGTTCATAATTATGCTAAAAAGTTACCTTTTTAAAGTTTCAAAAATTTAGTTTTAGTGTGTTCAGTAAATGTTTATCCCGTGACCTAACGTGTGTTTAGTATTTTGCCGCCTTGTGCAATTGAGTTTGACATCCCAGCTCTACACACCGCTCATTAATTAAGCCTTCACTCTAAACCAATTGCTAAATTCTACGCCGTCTTTTCTCAGCCAATCACAATCTCATATCTGCTTTTAAGTTGATGGACGTTTATCTGTTTACATTTAAGACGGTTTTGCCGGTCATTCACCACCTAGGTCATGTGATGTCGTGGACTGGCCTCTACCCCAATCAGCATCTGTGATCTGGGTTTTTTTTAAATCTATGATCCAAGCTTATCCCACCAGGATAAAGATGTGATGTGCCCATCCGCCAGAGGACTATGGACTAATTCATGCATCTTTTCCTTCACAAATGAATCTTTATTCGCATTCCTAAGATCTCTCCTTCTTGAAATGTTTGTTGTAACTGTAGCATATATAGGAAAATAACTCATAAAAGATGCTCAAAGAGAATCTCAAACCTGAAAGTTAAAGTTCTCTTATAGAGGTAGAGGTCATATGTTGACACGATTTGGTTGCAAATATGTCTCCTTGATTTACTTTACCGCATTGAACTGAATTGAGTGCAGTTGCACTAATTGTGCATTCTTGAGGACCCATTTCACACTAGACAAGCAAGGAAGGGCTTCTCTGTTTTTTTCCTTTTTTACTGTTACTTTGCTCCAGGCTTTTTTTTTTTTTTGTTACATCTCTGTTATGATATATGAAATACTTTGTGTCGTGTAATCCTTATGTCACTGCCAAGTTTGAGTCCCTGATTTGTCAAAGTTAGACAAATGGTTTAACTTTCAATGTGTGTTCAATAGATGGGAGTTTTGTACGTAGAGCCCCAAAACGATCATAGAAACTTACGGAGCTCCGTATAAATGCCAGAGTTCTGAACACGGAACCTGAAATGTATGTTTACCTGTTTGGACTTTTTTTATGGGAAGTGGCCGTTCAAACGCCCATTGTCGAGGGTATTGTGAACATAGCTTTACACACTGTCCCTAAAATAAAGTTGTCGAAATGCAAACCAGTTCAAATCGTCCTTAAAAATGCAAAGTTATGCAGAAAAAATGGTCAATTATTGTGCGTTAAAACTGTTGGTGTTTATTGTTGTTTTTGCTATATTTCCAAAAACAGTGTATAAAAAGCATAATTTTTATTTTTCTGAATTTGTTTTCCATTTGTAGATTATTAAGGGAAATACCACTAGTATCAATATTGTTTTAAATGTAAAACAGTGCTACTTTTATTTTGGCATCAAATAGCGTCTTTTGTTTTGTGGCCTGCAGCTGTTTCTTAAATTATAATTATTACTACTGCTAAAATATAGTTTATCCAGATCATTTCAAACTGTATTTTCAGCCACTTCTGGGATAAACATTTGCAACAGTTCTTAACACTTCAGAATACATTTGGGTCATCCTGAAGCTTGATGGCTTCAGGACAGGAAAAACAATGTTTATCTCTGTGTTTAAAAACTTTTCAAAAGTACAGTTTTCTGAACAAAATCGAGAAGATTTTAATAAAAGCTGCATCCCTGTTTGAAATACACAAGGGGATATTTTTAATAAAACAAAGCTTGGTTTCTTTATGAAAGCATTAGCATTTTCTCTCGCTCAAATTAAAAGAAAAGTACGGTAAAATAAAAATAATAATCACAAGAAGAGGAAAAAAAAAGTTGGAAAAGCTGGAAAGATGAAAAAGCGAGCAGGCAGCACCTTCGCTTCTTAATCTGTCACTTTGAGTTTGTGGATTTTTAGATTTCAGACAAAGGAATGAGAAGAAGTTGGAGAAAAGAAGAAGCGGAGGGATTCTGTTTTGATGCGGCGCTCTGCACCTGGGGACTTGCATGGAAGCCATCTTCGGAAAGCCTTTTTGAGTGTGAGTGAAAGCCTGTGAGAGGAAAACACTCTGCTTTGTGAGCGTGTGGTTGTGTAACTCGTGCATGCATGTGCGCACGGATGTTTCTATTTCTGTATTTATTCAGTGTGTGAAAAGAGAAAGATAAAGTTTGTGCGGGAGATTGAGAAAGAGAAATTGAAAGGGAGAGGAAAGGAGATCAACAGATAGAGAGAAAGGTGAGGAGCGGGAGAGATGAAGTGATGGCTAGCTTTAGAAAGCCTGGAAAGATGGAGAAAGTGATAGACGAGGGGTACCGGGAGAGAAAGGACCTCTGGGAGCCGTTAATTCAAGGACCGGCTAATGCACACATTCATGAAGACCTCCAGCTTCATCTCCAACTACAAAGGAGTCTGCTCCGCTTTCCTCCGAGGATGCCCAGCAGCACCCTAACTTCATTTCTTTTATTCATTCCCTCCACTTCCCACTTCCCGTGTCACTTTCTTTCACACTCACTTTTTCCGTCCTAATCCATACTTCGCTCTTCCGATGAATCGGCAGCCATGTTTATTCATTTACTCTTTTTTTTCGGCTGCTTTGCCCCGTCTTCTCCCACTCGCAGTGTCAGTTTATCAGGGTCTCGCCTCGTTTGGATTTGGACTGTTCGCAGTGTAAAACACCTCGCTGATCGCCGTGTGTAGTGCAGGGTGTCCGAGTTAATGACTGTTTACTTTGCTGCAATTCCACATCGACTGGCTGAAGTTAATTCCCATTATACAGTCCTGCCATTCAACAAAAGCTCTCGTTGACCTTAGGATTTGCTCAGCATTTTCGGCATCTGTTGTGGTTTCACTACGGAAGAGGATTTTACCAAGTTTGAGGAGCTTTTTGTCATTTTTCTATCTCAAGTCCATGAAGAGATGGAGAGAAAGGACTTTGTCCTTTCACACTCAATAATGAACTTAAACACCAGGCAAGAGCCAAACCGTTTCTTCACATCGTTGCTCAACCCGACCAAAGCTCCTGAGGCTGAATGGAAGCAAATCTCTAGTGCCAAGAAACGAAAAAAAAAGTCTTGTAAAGAGAACCTTAGATGTCAATGATGATTCTAGGACAAAATATTTGGTGTCTATGGACATCAAGAAACAATATTCCTCCAATGTGGTGCTTTAGTAACTGCTATTTGAAAACATTTGTTCATTTTTTGGTTTACAAAAACTACTTTTGGTAGTAAGACTCAGACTGTGTTTAGTTATGCTGCGAGAAAAGTCATAATTTGGTTTGGTAACAACAAATAGTCTTCAGTTATGGTCAAGATGAATACTCATTTCCGATTGGCTGCAGGGTGTTAATTTAAAAATGATAACGAATTGTTAGATTTAGACTGATAATGGATACTAGAATCATAGTTGTGGATAATAATTTATAGGATTTATTGGTGAAAAGAGGAGAAATTGAAAGTTACCGGAATATTGTAATGTTTTATTTAGATTTATATATTGTGAATTATTTGAGTTACTGGAGAAAGACATAAAGGGATAGACTTAAATAAGCGTTTACTTCTGCCTTTTCAAACACATATTTATTGAATTCAGTTTGTGATTTTTATTTTTTCAAAGGTGATAGATTTTTTGTTTTACATTTCTTTTTTTGTAATGTTTTACATGTTTGAAATAAATCAAATCAAATTGACATTTTACACCAACTTTGTAAACTTTTTTTACCAAACTTTTTGAGTCATGGGCCACAAGGGGTTCTATATTTTGACAGAAGGAGCAGATGTGTGAAGTGGTTTGGTAATCTACCTCATAGGAGGATGAAATAACATGGAATCTGAATAAAAACATACTTTAATTTGGATACAAAATTAATATATTTATATATTTTAGAGTTTTTTTAATTCCAAAATGGTGTCTTTTGTTTTCACTTTAGGGCCAATTGCACCAATGAATTGATGTCCCTCAAGAAAAATGCAAAATGATGCGTTCGTGTGGTGGAAAAATGGCTTTCTGACTCAGCAAAACACACACGAATGTCGTAAAATCGACAACTCTTCTCATTTCTGCACTATAAAAAGGTAAATGTATTTCTAACATCCTTACAGAAATAAATAAAACAGTAATAAAGATCATCGGTTTAATTTATTCCAGATTTGAGGGCCAGATTAAATATCTATTAAATATTAAATATACCAAGAGGTTAACTTAAGCTCTGAACTGGTGGTAAATGGTGTATACTTGTATGCTGGTGTGTAAATAAGAGGGGAGAGTGAACGCTGAGACAGCTGTTGACCGAATGCAGTTTTTAACATTGATGATAAACTTTGAAAGGGATTTTCTTCTAATGTGTTATTGCATTAATGAAGCTTATAATTTCCTGAATGTTTGGTCCTCTTCTTGTATACCATTCAACCTTGCTTGTAGATTAGAGCTTTGGTTTGTACCAATTGGGGGCTTGTCCGAGATTTGAACCCACGGCCTCTTATCACTTTTATTTTATAACAATCACAAGGATTGCTAAAATCCTGTTGAACCAGTATGGAAACAACTCTTGGAAAAGGAAAAGTTTCTGTTTTATGGACAGGGGTACATTGGTGCAAAATGTTCCAGTCATGGATGGATGGACCTTTCGGGGGTGTGGTCTTAGCCCAGACTTCCTTCCACTTCCTCCAGACCCTCTGGGGGGGACCCAGAGGCTTTCCCAGACATAGTCTCTCCAGCGTGTCCTGGGTCAACCTTGGGGTTACCCAGTGGGACATGACCAGAACATTTCCTAAAGGAGGTGTCCAAGTGGCATCTAAGCCACCTCAACTGGCTCCACTGAATTTGCAAATTAATAAAAACAGCTTTCAAACAAATTAATAAAAAAATAACATTTGAAAATAAAAAAGGGTGGAAGTGTAATGGTAAGGGCTACTTTCCAGCAAGATAAACCACATAAAAACATCACTAAAGTGTTTTAGTAGCAACAATTGGTAAATAAATACAAAAATCTAATAAATAATCTATTTTTTGAAGATTTTTAAAGAAATGATGTAAAAATGACACATCTTTTGTGTATAATTCTAATTTATTTTGTCTGTTTTTTTTAGTTTATCTGACCTAAAATAAAAATGAATGTGTTTTTTATGTAAAAACTATTATAATATGTTTATCAGTCTGACTTCCTGTATAACATCTTTTTCAAAATAAGAGCCCCGAGTTCAGAAACAAGCAGATGATAAATCCCATTGGTGGCAGTTTCAGTTCCTACATCGGAACATAGATTTTAACTGGTAGAAACTTTGACCAAAATTCTGCTCAGCAAATTCAAACTTTGTCCGTTCTGGTGCTGCCAAGTGTTCAGAATAGCCAGTTAATCATTTTCCTAATCTCAGCCGCCCAGTGCACAATGTGGCCCAACATAACAACAATAGCTTTTTGTCTTTCTGTCTTTGGAGAAATTCCTTGCATGCCGACGGCCAAAGTAAACGCATATTTCCCTCTGTTGGATTTTTGTCCAGTCACGTACCTCCAAATGTTACCTGCCGATTAACCTGATTCATATTCCGAGCAGCCCCCATAATGTATGCCAATTCTAATTTATTTGAACCTCGCTGTTTCCTTCTGCATCTCTAATTCCCATCACTCTGTTATCCTTTTCTCCTCTTTGACAGACCCCTGCTTTTCTTGGTAATCCTAAACCGGGTGGAGAAAGCGTTTTCTTCTTCTCTCCCCCCGGCCTCTTATTCTTTTATTCGCTCCCTAAATCTAAAGCTTCCTTTGCCCTTCGAAGATCCTCCAGCAGGAACTGCGAGTGATTCGCTGGAAGGAGGATGCTGCTGTAAATATGCGTGTTCTACAGATGCATCAGCACGCATCATTCCTCAAATGAGTTTCTCGCCGGAGAATCCGTCCAAAAGCCTGCTTCGTCCAAGACATTCCACGCCAAGTCCGGCCCAGCGCCGGTCCAATTCCTAGCGGCATCATCCAGTCCTGCTCCTCTTTCACCGTCGGAGCATGACAAGAGCCAATCAGATTAGCGGTGGAAAAGGAAACCGGAGAAGGTTTGGCAGCGAGTCATCGAGCCTGCTTTTTCCCTTTCATGTTCCTCCTTCTCTTGTGCTCTTCTTCATACACAGCCCCACATATGCATACACAACGGCACACACATATACACACATGCAGAGGACAAGAAAGAGGGTTGCCCCGGGAGACAGAGGCCTGGGTGAAAGAAGGATGCTGGCAGCAAAAGGGCCTGACCCATCTTTTGGCTCCCGACACTCTCTCACCCCCTTCTAATACACTGAAAGGAACAGTTCAACAATGCAGGGCAAAGCATTCTGGGTGATCCCTGGACCCCTGCACGTGCCTTCATTGGGTGAAAAGAGTTAGGCCGTGCATTTGTGCTAATGTTGGTGTGAAAAGTGGCAGGGAACTTAAGCCGTGGGATCCGCTTCCCTGGAAACAAAGATGGGTAGAAGGAAAAAAAAAGGGGAAGAAAGCCCTCTGTCCTTAAATTCCCCTCCCTCTACATTAGGGCTCCAGTCATTACCAGCAATTTATATGCAAACAGTCATAATCACCGTAAATTAAGAACTCCTTTCTGAGTTGTCCGGCGGAAGATGATGAATGGCAACAATGGGCTGCGGGAGTCAGAGGAAATGATTAGAAACCTTAACTGAACTCTGACAGCTCCCCTTCCCTGGGATGTGGGGGGGGCGCGCCGCTGACACCTGTCCGGTCCGTTTAGCGCCCACGTGCAAGGCTGATCTGGGAACAGGGGCATGCGGCTCCTGCCCTCTCCTTTCTCATCTCCACAAAATAAATACATCTTTTCCCGCCCGTCTCTCCGCCTCACCTTTAGCGAGCCGGGCGGCTGCAATCAGTCAAAGCCCAGGAAACAATAAGAGTTTAGCCACCAAATCCATACAGGAGATGAGGGCTGTATGTAAATCTAGATCAGATCTGCCAGCTCTGAGTCCCGCCTGTGTCACAAATCGATACAGCATCTGCGTTATATTAATAACCCCAAACGATCCTGTGCTCCGTCAGCCTTTTATCAAACACCTCTGTGAGCAAAACGGTCTCTAAACTATCATTTCTCCTCCCCCTCTCTCCCTTCCACTCTTTTAATCAGCAACTCAATGATTTTTTTTTTTTTTTTTTTTTGG
>NC_050533.1:5289013-5296109 GCF_002922805.2 Oryzias melastigma
GTCTGATCCTGTCAAACGCTTGCAAGTCAATTTCCAAACATGCGGCTCATGCAGGAACCTTCGCGACATCCTGTTTTAGCAAAGTGTTTTTGCAAACCGCCCGTGACCAACTGATAGAAATTCTATGCATTTTTTATCAAAGCAGTGAATGAAATCGGTCACACATAAATGCTGCTTAACTGTAGAGGCTGTGAAGGACCGTGCAGTCATGCAGCGCTGCCTCTCAAGCTTTTCACAAGGTCATAGGTCAACGCAGTCTGCCAGCGGCTGGACAAACTGTGAACCATTGATTTATTTTTGCCCTCAGACAACAAATTTATCAACTTCTCATGTAAATTAACATGAAAACTGTTGCAGAAAAATTATTACATAAGGTACTTGGAGTGTAAAAAGTCAGAAAATTGTTTATTTTTTCACTTTAACACCACATGTCACATTTTGAAACATTTACTGTAATTAATTTGACTGTTCTAAACACTGAATAAACATAAATTTCAGCTTAGCTCGGTCTGAATTCCTTCAGTATTCACTATGTTGTGCGATCACCATTTTGTAGTCCTGCTGAATCTACAATTCTAAGAGTGCCCTAGAAAATTCCCAGAATTCTTCAAAAAAACAGTGTACATCGATGTTCATTAGATTGATGAATATATAGACCATAATGCATTGCGCTTGAGTTTTTTAGTATTTAGGGATTAGTGAGAGAATTCAGACAAAGCGCTAAGTTTTGGGGTACAGGAAGGTTAGATCATAAAATCTTTCAAAGCACTTTACAGTCTCAGTCCCATTTGATGGCGGCTCCACTACCGAACACTGGCGCCAACCTATAACCACCAGGGGGATTGTGGGATTCAGTATCTTGCCCAAGGACACTTCAAGACATTGGCAAGGCAGGAATCGAACCTGCACTCTATCAGTGGTTGACCGCCCTTCCGCTGCACCAAGGCTGTTGCAAGTAAAATTTGAGACCAACCTTGGAGCTTTAACCATATTTCTGTCTTAAATATGACCTTATGTTAAAATAAATCATTAGATAAGGTTAGAAAACATATATATCCTTAGCAGTGAAAACTATGAGTTCTTTTATTTCACAAACTAAGACGTAAAAATGTAAAAAAAGCTTTTTTTTGAAGGTGCAGACCAATTCACCTTTTTTAAGCCTCAGTTACAATACTGCTGTCTGCAGGTGAAAAATGGCAAACCTATTGTGGTCAGGTGACCCGCGCAGGGAGTCAAGATGAGCCGTAGACAGAAAATGTTGATGCACTTTTTCTTAGTGCACGACAGGTCGTTGAAACCACTTATACTGTATAACATGCAAGGCTAAGTAAGATTAGGTGAAATTAGGAGTTCTTCACCCATTCCAAGTCTTTTGGAGTGCACATGGGTCCATTAGTGCTGTTCAAGTGATCAGTGTGCAACCAATTAGAAATGAGAAAATTACACAATCAGAAGCCGCGTTTCCTTTACACAAATGCGACAAACTTGAGCGAAATTCTAGAAACGTTGGAAAAAATTTTGAATTTTGTATTACACTGTTTCCATTAAATCCTAATCGCGTAAATAACCAACTACGATAAGAGAACAATACTTTGATTTACAGCAGATACATTCAGATTTCTGCCACGACTCTAGCTCTCATCATCATCTATCAAAGGAGACGTCGGCGTCTTACTCAGGCCATGGAGCTGCAAGCTACATGGGAGCGGCTACAGATGAAGAGATTTGGGGAAATCCTGGTTACAGAGGAGCTGAGGATCCAACGATTCTTCATGACACGCTCAACTTTAATGAGCTGTGTGACGCTCTGGGATCTCTTTGGTCACGTGACTCATTAGACAAGTGTTTCCATTGCAGTTTTGAAAAAATTCAACTTGTCTCAAAAACACCTCCTCTAAGTGCAAAACTTTTTTTTTATTTAAATCAAGTTTCTTCCATTAGGAAAATTTATTATCCAATTTACGCAATTATTTTCAAGACAATGGAAATGCAGCTACCGTCTATTATGTAACTTATATTAACCTTAAAAATACTTCACGATACATTTACCACAAATACAACAATGGTACGTTCCATTCATGACATTCCTTAAAGGTAGACAAAGTTCACAAACTACAACAGAACTGAATCTTTACAATTTTTGTTATATCATATTCACCAAATACAACACTGGCTCAAGTCTAACGGTTCATATGAGACCCAAATCAGATGATTTTACGAGTCTGAACAGACTCGAAACACACGACACAACTATGTCAAGAGGCAAGTTTAAAATATAACAAGAATGCAAAAAGTGATGAAAAAACTGGACATTTTATGTTATGTCTCTGGGGTTAAATAGAATAATTTTATTGTCATTGTATAAAATACAAAATAAAAAAAAATAATAAAATACAAAACCAAATGGATGAATTTAAACACATCCATGCTACCAGTTAATGTATGGCTTTAAATTCTCAGTTTAAAAGAAGCTAAAACATTCAATTGCATTAATTCCAAGCAGCATTTAAAATTGTGATGGCTCTGGAGTAAAAACTGTTTTTTAATTGATTTGTTCTTGATTTAATTGTTCTGTATCTTCTGCTCACTCAGAAACATGCAGTTTTAAAGCTCCAAATAGTCTAACTTCAACGTATAGATGTTTTAACATCAATTGTGACATTTTTTTCTTACAATTTTTTTTATAAATGTTCAATAAATATTTTGTTTTTGTAAAAAATTAAAGACAGATCACAATTTTTTAAGCACCAACGTGTCTACAACTTTAAACTTTTGTGTGAAGAATCAAACATTTCATCTTATATCTCAGTTTTTAACAGCATTTAGGAGGAATAGAAGGCTGTCTTATAACTGATAGTGGATGTTTTTGAAACCTTTCAATAAGTTGCAGCTGGATTTGTGTCAGAAAAACATCAAACGTTCCTTTAAAACATTTGTAGATATCTCGCGGGTGTCTGAAACCACGCTGCTCTCAGCCAAAGAAAAAAAAGTAAAAAAAACATCTCCCACGAGATTTTAATGACATCAGCGCGCTTTTAAGGTGGAAACAACATGGAACCCATGAGGGATAATAGTATAAAAACGGCTTCCTTGGCTCGTGCATTAAGTCCAGCTGGGCGCCACCTCGATTCCAGGCATTTAGAGAGGTGGGACCTGCAGACAAACCCACATGGGAGCTGATCCTGGAGCCCACAGTTTAACCGTATGGGGCGCACATTGAAATGCTGCATGCGTGGAGGTAAAAATAGGACGAAGTTTGAGGGTTGGATGACATCCGTGTGACTGTCAGGAAAAATAAGATTTTACTGAGACTGCAGAATGTGCAAAAGCAACACGTTAATTTCAAGAAAAGTAATTTAATATCTTTAAAATCCCACTCCAATCCTATTTTTTTGTATTTTAAAGTGTTTCCAGTGGTCTTTCAATTAGGATTATGCAATTTCTAGTCAAAATTTACAAAAACTGTCATTTCCTAGAACATATTTTCAGCAGAGTGGCAGTAGTTGATTAGATATTTGGCTCTAAGTTGTACAGTAAGCCTGCACTGAGTTCCCATCATCCTTTTGTCTACACTCAAAACTCCAACCTAACATTATTGAGCAATATCGGAGCATCCAACTGAACAGTTTTGATCCAGATTGCAGCCCAGACGAGGAAAAAGAAGACGTTAACGGATCTATTTGTCTGCATTAGAATGGGGCAGAGAAGGGAAGTGAATCAAAGAGTCACAGACCTCATTTTTTCTTTCCTCTTCTCATAATTTACTACAGGAATTACTTCGAAATTCAATTTTGAGCTAAATTTTCCTTATTTATGTCCACCATCATGAGAAAAAAAGCCACAAGAACGTGTTAAAAACACAGTTTTCAAGTCTGTCACTCAGTAAAAGATATAGGAACAGGCTAAATAAAAAGAATTAATGTGAATTAGAACCTATAAATATAAAAATTGATTATTTCACCATCTGACAGTAAACAGTTTTCTAGTTTCTCTCCTTCAAAATTCTCATTTGCATCAGTTGCTTGATAGAAATATCAGCCCACACTTTTTTTTTTTTTGCTCTGTAACTCCTCCTGGCATTTTTTCGCTCTATTCACGCTTGGCTCAGTCACACATCGCAGGGACTTGGTAGCAGGCAGCTGGCAGGGTGAAGTCTGCACACGGTCCCATCCAAGTGGCTTAGAAACCTGACAAACAGCTCCTCTGGGTAATGTTTAAATGACTGCAGGGCTTCAGGGTATGACAGGAAGGAGCTGGAGTACCTATAAAAATGTGTGTAAATTATCATAATAATACAATAACATTGTACTGTTGACATAATAGGACAAAAAAGGAGGCTTTTCTTTTAGCTGCTGACCTCTGAAATGTAATTTTTAAAAATTATCAGAGGAATTTCTGAGTTTGAAACAAAATAAATTCTTATATTAAATAAGTTTACCTCTTCCGATTCCCTTTTGAACAACAAATTAAACTCTATTTGACTTCATATTATAAGCACTATATTAAATTAAATTAATCTGTGTACTGTAAGCATTACAGCAAATGTGTCTAATTATAAATATGAGTAATGACACTGTCAAGAAGATGGCATCATGTTCCTTCATCTTTATTTTCTAATCAATGTATTACTTGATATCTGAAAAGGGTTTAAAATTTCTCTTTATAGTGTGAATGCTGCACCATCATTCACACACGGGATTCTCCTGCTACTTTATAAACTGTTTTTCGGCATGTAAAATCTTAATCACACATCTTGGAATCAAAATGTTCACCTCGTTCAGGACATTATTATTTGTATTTTTGGTATTGATATATTGTACTGTTCTTACAATTTTATTGAATTCATGTGATTTTAGCCCCATCAAAATGAATTGGTAATTTTTTAAATACTTAAAGCACTTTTCAACCTATTTCACGTTTTTGGACATTTTTAACGTTTTTAGCGATTTTCCAAGAAATTGTTCAAATTCTTAAAAAAAAATATGCGAGTTTGGTATCAAAACATGCAGCACGTTCATGACATTCCTGCTTATAAATTTGGCATTCATTACCTATACATTTTAAAAATCTTACACAGTTTTTGCGATTGTTCTAATTCTTTGTGCACGTTTCAAATGTATGCAATGTTGGTACAGCACAAATGTTAGCATGTTAAGGACCATTCACGGATGTACTTTTGGTATTCATACATTTTGCTGATTTTTAACGCAATTTTCAAGATTTTTCAAGAAATGTTCAGAAAATGTTTCAAATTCTTTGTGCACTTTCTGCAAATTTGTTATCAAAATGTTCAAGACACTAATGTTTTTCCCTTTTATTTTCAATCCCTTTTATGCAATTCAAAAGTACTTTTACGTACTTTTTGCGATTTATTTTTCAAAAGATTCTTTCAATTATATGTGCACTTTCTGCAAAGAAAGTAAGTTCAATATCAAAACGTTCAGGACATTCATGCTTGTACATTTGGTATTCATACAGTGTGTGGTTTTTAAAACATTTTACAAATCTTTTGCAATTGATTTTTTTCAAGAAACTTTCCGAATTTTTTGTGCACTTTCTGCAAACAATGCAAGTTTGGTATTAAAACATATAACACATTCATGACATTCATGCTTTTAGATTTTGTATTTATACCCTAAATGTATCTTAAAATTTTACACAATTTTTGCGAATTTTCACTCAATGCAAATGATGCAAATTTCGTATCAAAACGACAGGACTGTTTATTTTTTCAAGAAATTCTCCAAATTCTTGTTGCATTTTTTTCAATTAAATTTGGTATCAAAACGTTCAGCACAATCAGGACAGTCATGCTTCTTTATTTGATATTTACACATTATAAGTATTTTAAAATGTTACGCAACTTTTGCGAATTTTCAAGAAATTCTTTAAAATTTTTTATGCACTTTTTAAACCTATGCAGTATTGGTATCAAAAAGTACAGCATATTATGGACGTTCATTCTTGTACTTTTGGTATTCATAAATTCTGCTGTTTTTACATTTTTATGCAATTTTTCAAGAATTGTTTCAAATTCTTTGTGCACTTTTTGCAAATTATGCAAGTTTGGAATCCAAACATTCAGCACGTTCAGGACATTCATGCTTGTCCTTTTCGTATTTATACCCTGTATGCATTTCAAAATTTAATTTAATTTTTGCGACAAAAAAAAAAAAATCAATTATTTGTGCAAATAATGCAAGTTTGGTATCAAAACGTTCAGGGCATTTTTGGAAATTTTTACAGCATCTTCAGTGACGACCTTCAGCAAAAAGCATTCACACAACTATTATCGCATGTAACTTTATTTTTTATTGTTTGGTTCCATTGTTTTAATGCTTGAAATAGACCAAAAAATAACTAAAATTGATAATTGAAGATTATATCAACTAATATAAGAGGTTAAAAGAGAGTTTCTGTCGGGAGGATAGGCTGCCTGGGAAAATGAGAGATGTAGTGCAGAAATATTCTATTGGAATCGACATGAAAAGAAGTTTTAAATTCAGCAGAAGCCGAGATTGAGGGGAGAATGCCAAAAACAAGGAGACACAGAGGGAAAAAAAGAGGGATGGAGGAAGAGAAGACAACTTCAAAGACAGAGGTGAGAGGTTTTCTAACCCTCCTCTCCGAGCTTTAGGACTCTCATTAGCAATATCGATTTATGGCTTTCCAGGTCTTTAACGGTCAAATCTCAGAGACAAACACTCTCCTACGATAATCCCACAGCGTTCAGGCGGCTCCTCGGCGCTCTCGTCTGCTCCGGGGTGGTGTGGCGGTCCAGGCCGGCCTTCTCACACGTCACTGAAAACGCAGCGCCATAAATAGCGGCGTATGCATTTTTAATTGCTCGCTGCACTGATGCCCCAAGAGCGCCGTCTGTCAATAACAACAAAACAGACTCGGGGTCGATTTCATGTTTGTTTGGTAATTATTGGAAATTTAATATGAAATATTTTTTGGCTTGAAAGGGTTTTCTTTCAGTCAGTGTTTGTCCAAAAGTTTTACATTTGTTGCCACACTATATAAATAAATTAATTATATCTAAATGGTCAAAAATATATTCTTTATGCAAAGCATTAATATTCTCACTTTTTTA
>NC_050533.1:5296529-5296934 GCF_002922805.2 Oryzias melastigma
GGGGTCGATTTCATGTTTGTTTGGTAATTATTGGAAATTTAATATGAAATATTTTTTGGCTTGAAAGGCTTTTCTTTCAGTCAGTGTTTGTCCAAAAGTTTTACATTTGTTGCCACACTATATAAATAAATTAATTATATCTAAATGGTCAAAAATAAATTCTTAATGCAAAGCATTAATATTCTCACTTTTTTATTGTTTAATTATAAAATATTGTTTAAATATAAAATATACAGTATTAAGGCCACAATGACAAAAAAATACACAAATAAATGAGTGAAGTAATGCAATTAAAAGTTGTGAAATTGAGTAAAACATTTATGAAAACAGTCTTAAAATTATGAAAAAATGTAAAAATATTATAGGAATAAACTCATACAATTACTTGAAAAATATTAAAAAGGC
>NC_050533.1:5297076-5424901 GCF_002922805.2 Oryzias melastigma
AAATCCTGGAATGGCTCCTTTTAACATTTTACAACAATAAAAACATACATTTACGATTAAAACGTTCTAATTTTATGAGGAAAAAGTCATGTGTTTTTTTAAATTAAGTTGTGATTTCATGAAAATAAATTTGTACATTTACATGAAAGAAGTAAAGCAGGTTCAGTGAGATTAATGAGCAATGGGATGTAAATCTGAGCTTCTAAAATTAAACAGTTTGATTGTCTTTGCTGAAACATTTAACAGCTCAATGTAATAAAAATATCACCTTTTCCTCTTAAAACTTTTACTTTTGAAGTATAAATGATCAATTTTATTATCAGAAAATTGTCAAATTGCTTTACATAATTTATGCCGTTTTTATTATAATTGTGCAACTTTATTCTTAATAATTGTATGATTTTATTCTCATAACTAAACAGATTTATTCTTGAAATATTTTGACTTTTTCCTTATTTTATGACTTTATTCCGACAGATTTTTTTTTCTTATGAGTTACAGTGAAACAACAATGAAGCCATAAAGGAAAGTAAGTTTTGGATCGTACCAAATGTTTTCTTTCATGAAAGAATTTTAGATTTCCTGATTGCCTTTCAAGACATTTTTATTCTTTAAACATCCAGCTAAGTTTTAGTTATGACAGTGCACCTTACTATTTTATCATAAGTGTATATATTTTATGTATTGAGTTTTAGATTTTTTAAAAACCCTTCAAGTTTTCCGTTTGTTCCATTTTTTACAGTAGTGAATGATTTAAAGTAGGTCATTTATTAATTTTTGAGATAAAGACAATATTGCTTAATCCTTTGAGAACATTTTCCATAAATTCTTCGTAAGTCGGCGTGAAGTGGCTGAATAAGCAAACAGTAAAAATCTTTGTTCCAGACTTCTAAGATTTTTTTTTTTATTTTTTTTTTCAGCATTCTCACAGTTTTGCAAAAGCTTCAAAAGTAAAAAATAGTATTTTATAGTATTTTTACTGGAAATGTTTAGCCCACAAAAATATTGGTTCTTAAAAAGGCTTCAGTTTTGTTCCCTCCACTTCTCCGGTTCTTTTGAATTTTTCAGGAAACATTATTTAGCTCCTCAGGAATCAGTTTGAAGGTGTGAAAACACAGTTCTAAAGCCTTTTTGTTGCTCCAGTTAAACACAAATAAACTGATGTTGTTACAAAATGTAGCTAGAGGTAAAATGTTGGAGGGAAGAGTAGCCTAGAAGAGACTATTTGATCAAAAGAACAAGATACATAAGATGAAACTCATTGCTTCTCTATGGAAGCTATGTGACTCATAAAAGTCAATACTGGAAATGCTTTTTCATTTTCACGCTGTACCTTCTTTACATGTCTCTTAAATGAAATTAAAACGATTAAATGAAAATTCTCTGAATGGCTTTTTTTTTTCAACACCGCTCATTCTGTAACTGGTCTGTAACCAAAGAGAAGGAGCGAGAACTGATGTCATCATGTTGCGCCTCTTGGAACTGCTACCTCGAACTGATTTATGAGACGGCGAGATGTGAAAACGAAAAAGCAATTTTCAATGGCTTTGTCACTTTTAATTATGTCCCAGAAAGCGGTGATGATAAAGAAAATGGAAAAGCCTTTCGATTAATTGATTTTTTATTTTAAATGGTAAATGGGGTATACTTGTATAGCGCTTTTGACCTTCCTTCAAAGATCGAAAGCGCTTCACAGTCATAGACCAATTCACACACTGGTGGTAGCTCCACTGCCGAACACTGGCGCCAACCTTCCACTAGAGGCAATTTGGGGTTCAGCGTCTTGCCCAAGGACACTTCAACAAATGGGCGGGCAAGGCGGGAATCAAACCCCCAATCTTCCAATCAGGAGTAGACCGCCCTACCGCTGCATCACAGCCGCCCCTTAAATTTATTTAAGAGACAAGTAATGCAGTTACATTGTGAAAATGAAAAGAAATTTCTGTTTATGCATTTTAATTTTCAAATTTGATATTTTTAATTGAATTTTGGTACAAATCTACCAAAGAACTTTTTCAAAATGAAATGTCATTTTAATAAGGTTATAGAATGAGCAGTGTTGAAGAAGAAAAAACCTTTCTGAGAATTGCTTTTTCATTTTACTTAAGAGACAAGTAATCCTGTTACATTAAGAAAATGAAAAAGTATTTCCAATATTGGCTTTTATTTTGAATTATGAGTCCCAAAGGCTTCCATACTTCTGTTTTCCTGACAATCTTTGTCTGCATTATTTATAATTTTTTTCTATTTGCATATTTAGCTATATTAAGTCTATTTTACTTTATATTCAGTCTATTTTACTTTATTTTGTCATTTTACTCCATCTGTGTGCTGTACGGACGCTGGTACCTGAATTTCCCTGAGGACTTCCAAAGGGAATAATAAAGTATTTTCTATTCTATTCTATGTCCTAAACACTTATCGAGGTACCTTCTTAACTGTCATCTTGCCGGTAACCGTATTGTAAGTGTTGTACCTGACGTTGATACAGACGTTCAAAAGTGGTCAGCAAAATTTAAAGTATAAATAATTGAACTCTCCTGACTAGGATTACAAATCTTTGGCCCTCCTTCATAATTCCTGACCAATGACTGAAGAGATCTTTAGTCACATGGTTTTGTTTACAAGCTTTGGTTCAAAACAATAAAGGATCAGCAGCCTGAATACATTCCAAACGCCAGGTTCAGGACTTGATTTGGACCAAATGATTTTTCCAGTCCCGATACATCCTTAGTAAGGATCACTTCTCTTAAACTTTTTTCACATTAATAGATTTTAACATTCGCAGACACCTTTTATACATATTCTTAATTCTGTAGAATTTAAAGTGTAAAATTGAGAGTGAATTTCAAGTATTTATCCTTTTAAGGGAAAGAAAAACCCTGAAAACATACTAGCATGTCATGTCAGTGGCTGAGTTTAAACTCTGTCGATGGATCAATATCTTGTAAAATCAAATAGTCATTACCAGAAGTTCAGTTGCTTCAGACGGTCGTGCTAACACACAAATCTTTCCAACAGCCTCTGATTAGATATTGTTGCAGACGAGAGGATTTCTCTTCCAAAGTATGCTGTCGAGCTCCTGTGCAGGTAATAGCTACTCCTCATTGATTGTTTTAGAGCGGCTAAAGGAGCCTTTAACAAGAGTCAGAATGACAGAAAGCTCAGACAGACGCGTAATGTTCTGTGAAGCAGCTGCCTCGCTAATGTGACGCATTTGCAGGCCTTCACAGATCAGAAAAACACGACTCGCTTTGCAGTGCAGAGACGTGCTCACGCTCTGCTTCATGCTCATGTACAGATTTACATTAATGCAATTTAAACTGAAAGTCACACTTCCACATCAAAGGGCATTTTTGCTGTTTTTTTAACTAAATTTAATAAAAAAAACGGATTTCATCTGGTATCAAAAAGAGTTTCCATTTCCTTGCACTCATTGACTCTTCGGCACATTATCATTAAATATGGAGTTCTCTTTTACCAGGAAAAGCAAAGGGGACTATTTCCTGTAAAAGTTGATGAAATCAAAAAACAAATTTGTTTTCGACTGTTTTTCGAAGAAAACATTTTTTGTCACATTTTTTTAATAAGCTGGATTTTCTGAGAACGTGAAAATAAGGAGCTCTTTTTTTTGACATAAACCCACTAACAAACCCAAAAATTCACCATGGATGTGTGACATGAAGCTACAGTACATCCACACACACTCCTGCAGGTAGATGACAGCTGTTCCTGGCAGAGGAGGTTTGATAGTGTGTGAGTGTGTGTGTGTGTGTGCTGGTTTGGTGAAGCTCTGTTTTCCCTAAAGTGGTAGACGGCTCTGACTTGAAGGTCTGGAGGAAGACTGGAGTGGTGGCTCCCAGCGGAGCGATGCCTGTGCTCCATTCCCTCTCCCCTTTGTCTTCCCCTCCATTTGCTGCCCTGTTTCCTGCTTCTTCCTTTTTTTTATTTTATATATACTCGCACCTCCTCCATTTATCTCGCACCTCATCTCTCCCAAACCAACGTGTCGTACTCTCCTGAGAGTACTTTCATCGGCTAATTTTCCTACCCTTCTCCTTGAATATGCGAGTGCTGGAGACGAGCAGAGGCTGACAGGATCGGGTCGGCTTGAACTTGCTAACCTTGCTGCACTGCAGATGTGCTCCATTACTCTCTAATATAATCACAACTTCAGAGTTTGTGTTTTCTCTATTGATTCCACGTTTGACCAGACGTATCACACCATCTCCGATAGTCCGCTCGATTCCAAAAATGGCTTGTTTCAGTGTTCAAGGGCAGAGTAAATGGAGCATAGCGTAAATTTATGTAACAAACGCTTCAAAAGATGGCCTCTTTGTTACAAGAACCACTGTTTTTATTTGCCACATCTGTTTCTTCAGCCAGGAAAGATTATTGAAGAAATGAATTGTGGTTTATTGTCTGAGAAATTAAGTGTAGGAGCATGTGCCAGATATTGATGCACACTTCACTGACCACTATATGAAGCTCATGTTCAATTGCTTCTTCACACAAATAGCTAATCCTGATGGCAACAACTCGATGCATTCAGACATGTTTAGAAAATGGTAAAGATGAACTGTATGGTTTAGCCTCAGAAAGTAGGATTTAGAGGCTTTGAGCTAAATTGTTTGAACCAGATATCTGTATTTTAGGCTATAGTCACATGCACCCATATGTGTGCTGCAGCTTTTGGGTTGTCTGGGTCTATAGAGGGTTGTAGAGAGGAGCATCCACATTTTAAGGGGAACACAGGTGCGTCTTACAGTTCCCTTGTGCCTCGTATGGCCACCTCCAGGGACGTTAACTCAAGTGTATCATGAAGTACGCACAGGTGATGCTGTCTTATGGTACCCTTACTGTAGTCATTAGTAAGGTTCAAGTACTGGTACTTTATTGGTTGTGCTGAAACGCCGCCGGCCATCTTTAAGAAGCCCAAATAAATGAACCTCTGGTTGTTGAATTTTCTCAAGATACACAAAATAGTATGAGTGGAAACTTTTTATTTTTGTCATTTGGTTAAAAAAAAAAAATCTGCCTGCGTCTCACCCGTTGACTCTATAAGAAACCCATTTTGTTCCAAACAGGAAGTACCTGCTGGTTCCAAGAAGCCAAAATCCAATACACTTCTATAGAGAAATAAAGATATTACTCAGTCATAATATTTGTCAGAATAATTCTTGCTCTGATACTTTTTTTTTTCTTTTTTTACATGTTCTCGCTAATATTTTTTTTTATTGCAAGTTCTTAAAGTTATACATTGGCCAATGAGATGCCTCAAAACAAGCATGTTCTGACCTCAAACGTTGAATTGACAGTCCCTCCAGAGCCCGCTTTCCAATAACCTCACTCCTGATTCAGGACAGCGGTTGCCATAGAAACGTTAATTCAAAATGACTCGGACCAATCGCTGCTTAACAACTTCATCTGGCTCCATATCACACAAAAAGGCAACTAAATTTGCTTAATTTAAAGTAGTAAACGGCAGGAAAACGGTTTCCTATAGGTGGCGTCACACTTTTTGTCACATAACTCTGTTCTCTTATGCAGTCAGTGATCTGACCTACTTTCCACTTTTATGTTGTTTAAAGCCTCATTTTTACCAAACGGTCCGGTCCGATAAGGAGTGGTACGGTACGGTTCAGTTTATTCTGAAAAACAACAACTATGGAGGTCATCCAGCAGCTCCTCTTTTTCTCCCTTTACTTGTAGTACATCGTGTATAACAGGAATTTAATGTTGTTTGAAAGAAGATTGAGGCTAAGATGAATACCGCCATTGGAAATGTTAGCTTAAATGAGCGACATATTGGCGCTTTCTAAAGTCGGCATCACTTTCTGCCAATCAACAGGTAGCTACAGTGGCTACGCCACAACCGTCTGTTCCACTTTTCAATGGGCCTACAACTGATGGGGCAATCCCATGGAAATGCTCAAAAAAACCGAAACGGAAATGTTTGCTAGGACATGTCACCCGCAGCATGCCCATAGAAAAATTTACATTAACATTTTCACTTTACACGTCAATGAGCGTCTCTGATCTTGATATTTCCTGTAGGCCACCCGTCCCGTATAGGTTTGCCAATTTTTTCCTTGCCGACAGTTCGCATCTATCCATAAGGGCAGTTGTGGGTAAGGCATAAGAAACTGCTGATCTAATCAGGATTTCACTCACGACTGCCTCGGGGTTACACGGCAGGGTCAGGAAGAGGAAACCAAGCAGATGAAGAGGGGTTAAATAGAAGACAACAACTTGATTAAAGAGACAAAAATGAAGGAAATGAGTGAACAGCCTCAATTAAGAATGTCACTCCAAATTTAATACATTTAAATTCTTTTCAAAAAGTCTTAAATGCAGATTTGTTCATTCAAGACTAAAAGCAAACAATAAAAATCTCAAAAATCAATTGTGCAAAAAAATAAAAAATATAATCAGAATCAGAATATTTTATTGGTGAGTGTTACCTTCACTTCATTAGAAACTTAACTGTTAGTACAAGTAAGCCTGCCCCACTTCCCATCGCCCATCTGTATATATGCCCTCTCAATACCTTACATTCCCTCACAACCCCAACTTAACATTATCGGTCCAACAAAAACGGTGAGCGATATTGGAGCTAACCAGCCCTAAAGCTTTGACCCAGATTCCAGTTCAAATGGGGAATATGAAGACGTACATGGATCTATTTGTCTGCGTGTGGATGCATCAGAATGGAGCGGAGCAGGGAGCTTGTGCCCTGCCCATTGTCGTTTTTACGTCACAAGTACAAGCATTTTGAAACAGTATTTTTTTTCTGTTCCAAATTCACAACAATTTAAATAAAGAAATACTCATAAATGCATTTTTAAGCTTATTTTACCTAATATATGTCCTCCATCATCATAATAAATGCTACAAGAATATGTTAGAAGTCATCAGATTGGGTCTTTGAAAATAAAGAAAAAAAAACATCAACATAAAAAGTGTAAAGAACAAGAAGCAAACATACTCTCTGACCAAAACTTTGCTATATATATATATATAGGGAGTTATTAAGTATTCATCAGCATGATGGCAGGGGAAGAAAAGCTTTTCGAGGTTCAGGTCTGGATAAACCATAGTTTCCTCCCTGAGGGCAAAAGAAACAGGTCTGTGTCCCGAATGAGAAGGATTGTGGCATACTTTAAAAAGCCACGAAAAAAAAAACTATATATATATATATATATATATATATATATATATATATATATATATATATATATATATATATATATATATATGCAGTATAATATACAAGTCTGGTGTTTTTAATTGTAATTATGCCAGTTTTAGCCAAAATAAGACATTGTTTCTGCAATGTTTCAATACTTCATTAGAAAATTAATTTTTAGTGCAAAGTAAGCCTGCCCCACTTCCCATTGCCCATCTGTTTATATGCCCTCTCAATACCTTACATTCCTTCACAACCCCAACCTAACATTATCGGTCCAACAAAAATGGTGAGCGATATTGGAGCTAACCAGCCCTAAAGCTTTGACCCAGATTCCAGTTCAAATGGGGAATATGAGGACCAATATGAAGATCTATTTGTCTGCGTGTGGATGCATCAGAATGGAGCGGAGCAGGGAGCTTGTGGCCTGCCCATTGTCGTTTTTATGTCACAAGTACAAGCTTTTTTAAACAGTATTTTTTTGTCTGCTCCAAATTCACAACAATAAGAAATACTCATGAATGCATTTTTAAGCTTATTTTACCTAATATATGTCCTCCATCATCATAATAAATGCTACAAGAATATGTTAGAAGTCATCAGATCGGGTCTTTGAAAATAAAGAAAACAAAACATCAACATAAAAAGTATAAAGAACAAGAAGCAAACATACTCTCTGACCATAACTTTGCTATATATATATATATATATATATATATATATATATATATATATATATATAGCAAAGTTATATATATATATAGGCTGTTATATATATATATATATATATAAGTTATATATATATATAGGCTGTTATTAAGTATTCATCAGCATGATGGCAGGGGAAGAAAAGCTTTTCAAGGTTCAGGTCTGGATAAACCGTAGTCTCCTCCCTGAGGGCAAAAGAAACAGGTCTGTGTCCCGAATGAGAAGGATTGTGGCATACTTTAGAAAGCCACAAAAAAAACAAAAAAAAACTTTTTTTTTTTTTTAAATTATAAATCTATCAGAACTGGATCCCAAACCCATGAGAACATTCACCATAACCCAAAACCAAAATGTCACATTTAAAAGACAACCATTAAAAGTGTCCTCATAGTGTGAGTCTCTTTTTGGGGTTTGGTTCCCTAAAGTATATGTATACAAGTATACACACACACACATACACACACAGAAGTTCAAAAGCATGAAACAATCCATTTCCGTGGGTGTCATCACTTTCCTTGTAGTTTGAGACATCCCCGCTCACATTAAACTGAAATATGGAGCTGCATTTCAAACACCAAATGAGATGGTGAGACGCGCCGAACACGACACACGGTTTTAAACAAGCTAATTAGACAGAACACGGCTCGCTGAAGTAAGAGAGGCCGTCTGTGAGACGAAAATGATTTAATAACAATTCCTCAATGAGATAAAACAGCTTGCTTCTACGCTCTTTGTCTAATTCACATCTGATCAGGGATATAAATACCAGAAGCTCACCGCTGAGCTTTGGAGGATCCCTCCACAGAATTGCTTTTCGTTTGACTCATCACTCTGGCATCGTTTTCTCCACACAATTTTTTGTCAATAAAGTACAGAGCTATTTAGTTACAGTGGCATGGGAACTCTGAAATTGACTCGGAGACAATTTTTTTTTAAACTTCTGCAGTGTGTATCTCTCCTTGTGTGTGACGCACACCGTCTGCTCTCCGTCTGTGATAAAAAGCTGCATTACATTGAGGAGCGATCATTTTTCAATAGACAAGCCCATTTCCTTGTCTTTTTTCTACCTTTTTCCTTCTGTTTGCTGTCCATTAAATAGAAAGCGATTCGGTTACACTGACAAGGAAACTTTAAACTGGTGGGGAGATGGAGGGGGGGGGGGTGCTTTTCTGTCCCTAATGCATTTGGTTGTTAATGTTTTTCCTACTTTCTTCTTATTTGTGCTGCATTGCTCTTTGCATGAGGAGATTGGATCGTCTTTTGATCGTTATTAGTGCTAAATGAAGGATTTTCATTCATGTTTTGTCCTAAACAGATTTGTTTTCACAGTAAGAGGCTGACCAAGTGGCCTGTAGGAATTCAAGTATTGGACTTAAAATAAAACAGACCCTCATGAAGTAAGTAAAAAATTACTAAACTTATAGGCAAAAATAATCTGTCAATATGGCATTAAAAGGTCTAACTTCTAGGAAAATACTGTTGTCACTAAGACATTTTCTTAAACATGTTACTACTAAAAAACTATCCAGATGAGATCATTCTTTTTGCAAGACAGAAAATCAGACGTGTTGAGAAGCTTTGCCACAATTTCTATAAAGAAGATCTACCTCTCAGACATGCAGGGTGTTTTATTGTCACTCCTCGCATCATCAATTGTTATGCACTGGGAGTAGTGCTGCCACAAACGATTATTTTAATAGTCGACTAATCATTGATTATTTTTTCCAATTAGTCGACTAATCGAGTATTGCACAAACTGCATGTAAAGCACACATCTTAACCATCATTGGCATTAAACTAACTAAAATCTAGATATATATCATTGTGTGAATTTGGTCTCTGGAGATGGTAGTGTTGATAGCTGAAGATGCTGAAATTGATAGCTGAAAACGTTAAAGCTGAGCCAGCTAAAATATTGATTTAATGCCAAATTAGCCTAAAAAAATACAAAAAGCCTAAGTTAGCTAAAACAGCTAGCATGTAGCTGAAATATTAGCCAAATTCCAAAACAGCCGAAAAAAATAAAAAAAAGCCTAAATTAGCCAAAATAGCTAGCATATAAATATTAGCCAAACTCCAAAACAGCCTGAAAAACAAAACAAAATAAAACCTAAATTAGCCAAAACAGTTAGCATGTAGCTGAAATATTAGACAAATTCCAAAACAGCCTAAAAAAAACTTTTTAAAAAAGCCTAAATCAGCCAAAATAGCTAGCATGTAAATATTAGCTTAACTCCAAAAGAGCCTAAAAAAATAAAAAAAAGCCCAAATTAGCCAAAAGAGCTAGCTTGTAAATATTAGCCTAACTCCAAAACAGCCTAAAAAACAAAACAAAAGAAAACCTAAATTAGCCAAAACAGCTAGCATGTAGCTGAAATATCAGCTAACTCCAAAGTAGCCTAAAAAACCTTAATAAATGCCAACGACTATTAAATTAGTTGTCGACTATTTTAATAGTCGATTAGTCGACCAATCATGGCAGCCCTAACAGGGAGCCAATAGCTGAAGTACTCACTTCCCTTACAGCCAATCACAATCAAACTTCTGCCTCTTAATTTCAGTAAAGTTTTTCCAGAGTTCGTTTCATGTGATGTGCTGAGAGAACTTCACAGAAGTTCTGAACTTGAGCCTTTGGTGGAGTATTAAATGTCCCGAGATAACCTCTACCTCTTGTTTTTCATCCTTTGTTGCGTTCCTCATAAATTATGGCCAGTTTTTTCATTTTTTTAAATGTGTTATTGTGTTTTCTAATCTCACTTTATGACGATGTTTCCTGTTTTTACTTTTTACTCATTCAGAGCTTGTATTTTTTTTTTCCTGCCGTTCGTTCAGACTTTGGGTAAACTATATTGCTTCAAAACCACCGTGGAACTAAATTACACAACTACAGTGTTTTCTGAGTTCATGAGCGGTAATTATACCCAGCACTTTTATTGTAACCTGATGGTTCATTATAAAAGCTGCTTGTAATGAACCATCAGCCTCACTAAGTCTCCCTCTGTGTGTATTTAGTTGCTGCAGCTGATTTGTTTATTTCTTTAGAGAATGTGATGTTTGTTTATTTCCTTGATTTTTCTTATGCAGTTCAGTCCCATGCAGCAGTTTGGATGTTTCATTTAGTGAAAACGAAGCTCAATCTATTCTGATTTTTGACGTAAACATGCCGAACTAGCCCAGTGCAGAAAAACACCCTCAAACCATAATGCTTCCACCTCCGTGCTTGACAAAGAGGATGGTGTTCTTAGGGTCATAGGCAGCTTTTCTCTTCCTCCAAACGTGATGAGTTACGTTGATGCTAAAGATCTTGCTCTCCTTTGACCAGAGCCCCTTCTTCCTTAATCATGAAGGTGTTCGTTGGTAATTTTCAGGTGAGACTGAACATGAATCTTCTAAAGCAGGGTTACTTTACAAGCACGACGAGATGTTAAACCCGCATTGCAGATGGTTTTATTGGTGATTGAGGTTCCAACTGCTTTGAGATCATTAACTAACTCCTGCCGTTCATATGTTCATGGAAACTCCACCAGGTCAGATCTCATTTGGAGCCCCAGACCTACGGTAGGTTCATTGATGGTCAAGTTGTAGCTTCTCGTTGATGGTTTTGTAGTCCTTTCCGGTCAACAATCTTCTCCCTTAAATCCACTGAAAGCTCTTTGGTCTTTCCCACGTTGAAGAGTTTGGAGTCTGACTGATTTTTGGACAGGTGTCTCTTCTACAGGGAGCAAGTTCAAACGGGTGTCTTCACTTCAGGAGAGTTTAACTGGTCCGTGAGAACTCCTGATAGTTACTAGGAATTCAAATATATATTTAACTTAATGAGATGCAAAGACATATATGGGCATTCCTTAAAGTCTCACTCCAATAATCTTTTGGTTTTTTTTTTAAAGTGTTCCCAGTGTTTTTTTAATCATGATTATGTCAGTTTTGCATTCATGTTGTGTTGGAAGATTTGTTGTTTTTCTCACGTTCGTGTGTGTTTTTCGAGTCAGACTGTCATTTTTCTGATGATTCCAATATAACACGTATAGTGTTTTTATAAGTGTGGGTTTTGGATCTAAAACAGGAACAAAAACTACAGTTTTTAAATAAAAAAGCATGTTTTTGTCCAGACTCCATGCTAGTTATTTCTCATATGAGGTCGCTTAAAACACTTCAAGCTTCAGAACCGGCCCATCTGTCAAGTTTTAGAACCCACGAGTCAAAAAGTTGATCCATACCTGATCTAGGAGATAGTTTTGTAGAGCGGTGAAAGTTTATTAAAAATTTAGAGTTGTGGCCAAGTCTGCTTCCAAGCATCCTTCCATTTACACACTCCCACTAGCTTACAGCCCCTTACAACCCCAACCCAAAATTACTGGTGCAACAAAAATGGTCACAGATAAAAAAAATTTCCAAACAGCTTTTTTTTTATCTGCTCATGATTCACGATGATTTGAACAAGAAAGAAATACTCGTAAATGCATTTTTAGCTTAATTTTCTCTATTATTCTGTTTTCTTTCTCTCACGTTTCATTTCTTTTTGGGTGTTAAACCTACAAAAATCAGCAAATGATCAAATACTTATTTCCTCCACTCAATATTTAGTGTTTATTTACTGGATCTAAATTCCTCTCTTTCTGTGAACAAACCAGGAGATCGCTTTGTCTGCTCCTGATTCACAACAATTTGAATAAGGAAATACTCAGAAATTCATTTTTAGCTCAATTTTCTTTATAAAAATCCTCCATTATGAGAACAATCTCACAGGAACATATTAAAAAACATACAAAATCAGCAAAGGATCAAATACTTTTTTCCCTCCACCGTATATTTAAGGTTCATTTAGTGAATATATATCCCTCTCTTATGCACACCAATGTGAATAAACCAAACAAACCCGGCTTTAACTTACTTTACTCCACTTCTCTCTCCTTTTGCCCATTAATTGAAAAAGTGGTGTTATGCTCTGTCATTTTCTTTATTCAATAGATTTGGGCTGCTCTTATTGGCGAAAAACACCCTCAAAGTATTAAAAACACTGTGATCCCAGGAAAGGAGGCTTTGAAATTCCAAACATGAGTGTGTAGCTTCTATCTGAGGCATTTATCACCAACTGCACTTTGATGTAACATTCCCCCTCCTCTCCTCCCCTCCCCGCCTGCTACACATTAAACAGCAGCAGCACAAAGTTTCTCTAAATGAGTGTGGAGACTCTTTTTTTTTAATCACAGCATCTCCCGTGTGTTTTCTCTGCTCCATATACCAGACAGACGGCAAACTCCTTCAGAGAAACATCTAATGCTAAGCATCAGGAAGACGCGTTCAAGCGACCACTTTCAGTGAAAAATTTATGCAAATGTACATAAATGCACACATGAACTTCACTCTGATTGTCGAAAATCCTCATTTCTTATGTTACATTCACTCCAAAAACAAGTTCAAGCGACGACAAATGAAAACTAGCGCTGAGTTGATAAAATCATTAAATTGATTTGAATAAATCTAAGCTAATAAATAGATCAATAATTAATTAATAAAAATATTAATCGATTTAGCACATAATGCTAAAGTCCGCTAGCTTGATGCTAATGTTTAATGGAATTTCCCATAGGATGGCTAATGCTAACAATCAGTCAACATACATTTCTGACTAAATTAACATCTTTATAAACTTACACAAATTAATTTTCCAAACTATTTTAAGGTAATATTTTTAAAGTAACCATTTGTGGTTTAAAGCGCTGTTTTTTGCTCATTTTTTGCTTATTCTTCTTTTAAAAAAAGTGTAATGCTTATAGAGTAATCGCCACCTAGTGGCCAAACTGAAACGCCCTCCAGGAGAAGCAGAACAATGTTTACAATCTTTATGATCTGAACATTTTTATTGATACATTAACAATCTCATTATTTCACTCATACATTTTACAGTATGTGAACTGTATCAGATTAATATAAATATATTCAAAACATATAGTAGATTATTAATATATTTCTAAACAAATGTGAAAACTTAAAATTGAATTGAATTGAGAGGATCAAAAGAATCAATAAAAATCTGAATCGAATTTAATCGTTTATGGAAATTATTATAAATACCCAGCCCTGATGAAAAGTCATACAAACACATGTATATGTGTGTTCTGCATTCAAAACTCTTGCGTTCTTGCATCACCACACATGAACGTGGGGACCTGGGCATTCTCGGGAATTGGAAGGGGCTGGTGCTCAGAGAGCAGGGTTAGAGAGGAATGCTCAGAGATGCATGAATGAAGCAAAAATAACACTTTGGGGGGTCTTTTTGTGAACAATTGCCATTATAATACACTTAAACACTTCTTTAATACACTTAAGGAAAATTGATTTAGCTTTAATGCTTTTTATTAACTATTGTATGAACTTATTAGTCATATTACTGTACTTTTGTTCTGTTTTAGCCATTTCTTTTTAGGTTTTTTAGGTTGTTTTGTATACATATATATGTAAAAATATATATTTAAAAAAAAGCAAGTGTGTCACATGTGTCCGTAGCATTAGAGGTGGAGTAAAAAGTCTGTTATTTTGTGATTGAATCGTCTGCCCAGGCACCTTTTCGCTTTGGTTTTACCCCTTCCCCTTGAACAGTGAGGGCTAAACCGGGCGTGCAATGCTCCATTTTTGTTTGGGTTCTTCTCCTCCTGACGTGGATGCGGCCGACTGCTCCCGGTGCTCACTCATCCGTCGTTTGGTCACCCTTTGCTCTTTATACATTTCTCTTTTTGTCTCTACATGTTCTCCTCTTGGCATCCGCCTTTATCTTCTGCTTCCCTTTTGCTTTTATGCCCCCCCACTCCCACACACCACCACCACCACCACTCTTCTTGCACTTTAAGCTTCACTCTCTGCTGCTTTTATCTTGTCTGTGTCTTTGCCGGCTTATAAGTCTTCTTTTCTCCTATTTTGGTCGCGTTTTTCACAATACATGTCCTCTCCATTACTTTGCTCTCTGTATCTTTATCTGCTTCTGTTCTCCATCCTCCATTTGTATCCGCCCCGTTAAAAGACCTTTTACTTAAGTAGAAAAGGTGATACCATCATGTAAATGTACCTACAAGGACAAGTTAAAGTCTTTAAGTATTTAAGGATTATCACTTAATCTGGCACGCAGAAGAATCCCAAGGAAAAAATCACACTGAAAGGCTTCTTTCAGAAATTTTACACGGGATTATATTTTTTTCTGCAGAAGTACAGGATGAAGCATTTCAAAGCCCATCAAGTTGATGCGTATTTCTAACATGTGAATGGATACCCCGCTGAGTCTAAAATCCAAACTGACTGGACTGTTTTTGAGCTCATTCAAGTTTGGTTGCATTTGCAGCAGTTTTTGCACTGGCTGCGCGCTGAGCTGGAGGACGGCAGTTACTATGAGCAATAAATCGATTTATTGATCGTTTTGAATAAAATCTGGATTTTTTTTTCTCTCTCTCTCTTGGTCTTCCATTTTCGGAGTAAGGTCAGTCCGACTTGGTCAGACTCGGAGCAACAAACCATATGCTGCAAAAATCAGTTTGGAGGCTGTTGCTACTAAAAGTACAACAAATTTGTTTCAACTTCTGGAATGGAGGCATTCTGTCCCTGGGAGACGGGCTGTTCAAGCTCACAAACAGTTTTATGAGCATTTTTACCTTTTATTTACACGCACTGGCACTTTTAATTCAGCTCAACTTCCTAAAGAAATATTTAAATAATTTTTTTTGGATAAATATTTTCTGTAGTTTTTTTTAAATATTATTTATTTATTTGTATTTATTTATTTTGCTTAAGAAAGTAAATGTAGAGAAAAAAAAAGATTAAAATTCGAAATTAAATTTAGTGTCATAAAGGCCACATCACCCAGCCCAACTTTGAGCTAAAGACATTTAGGAAATCTTTTTATGATCAGAGTGAGAGCTCATCTCAAAACAAAGATCCAAAATAGATTTTTTTTTTTAAATAAATGTGTTTTTTATATTGAAATTATTTATTAGCTGCATATTTCTTTAGAAGACATAAACAGAAAAAAAAGAAAAAAAAGCTGCATCAAGATAATTACCTGTGGTATTTAGTGGGATTTATAGAGTGAAAGTGTATATAATTCATACACATTTACAGTATTAAGACTATGAAAGCACATTTTTTGCCAAAAACGTAAACCAAGTAGAATAGTAGGGTGACAGTTTTCATCAAAAACAATATTTCGGTTGTTGGGTTTCAAAATTACTTTGTGGTCATTTTTTTTGTTCATAATCTTTATTATAGAGCTTCCAAACTGACAGGATGTTCCACTAAGTTTGACCACGGAGCTTTCAGGTCAGAAGATCATATATTTTAGATCCATAAAGCTTCATTTTCTCAAGAAAAAATATATTTTTTTTTTTATATTTTTAGTGTCACATAGTAATATTTTCATGAAACAATGTCGTCAATTTAGATTTTGTATTTTCATTTATTTCAATTACAAAACTTGATTTGCTAAAGATGAGATAGAAGGCAGTTTGATTAAAAACAAACAAATGTATCACTCTAACTCGAAACTTTGAACAGAGGCCAAGGTGAAAATAATAAAGCATAAGCAAAGGCTTGCAGCTGCAAACAACACCCCAGTGGGATTATTAGATGATACATAGTTAAATCTAAAAGCAAACATGATGAAATGCTCCATAACAAGCTGGGCTGGTTCAGAGCAAATAAAACTGGAGCTTTAAATCCACTAAAAGATAATGAAGAAACAGGAAGAAGCTGTGATGATTACAAATCAACGCAGGTGTGAACGTGACAGGAAACACTAAACACTAGCTTTTTTATTTATTTTTTTTACTGAAAAATACCATTTATAGTATTAAAATCCAGAAAACCAGAGTTTCAGACCTCTACTTCATCAACTCAACTATAACCTGACACAAATTTCCACAAAACAGTGAACTTTCAAAGCAAAAACCATCAATTATTTATGACTTTTATGTCAAACTGGGAACATCTAACAGCTTGTGGAGCTGGAAAATCTACAGAAAGAGACTTTTAGGAGGAAATTCATCTCCAAAGTTTGATGAACGCTTTGTCTTTTTCACGTAATGCAATTTATAGTAGGGAAATGTACATGTGTCGTACTTTGGCGTGTGTTTTGATTCTTTTATAAAAGGTTCTCTCTATAAAAAAGGTTCTTTTCTGCATAAAATCTGATATTAAAAATTGATCATAAGTGATGTAAAAGTTCTCACTTTTTAATTTTATCAAAGGAAGACTTTTAAATAGAAATTTTAGCTGATTGTTATGTTTAACTGCAAACTTTATCCTACTTTTTGATACTTCACCAAACTATTTTATTGTAATATTTCATTTTTTAACCATCATTTAAAGACGAAATCAAGCGTCTGAACATTTCCATCTCTGTCCTGATCACCTCACAGATTTGTGCTGATTTTGCTGATCTTCCTTTTTTTTAAACTCAGATTCCCTTCTTTTGAGATGATTTGCTCCTTTTACATGCAGAAATATGTGTAAAACCTCGCAATTATTTAAATCAAAGCAAAATGAAGTAAACAAAGACTACTAAATGTGATGCGTTTGTGCCGACACGCCCGGGGCCTGATGCTTTCAGCTGATAAACCTTTTTTTAAGCATCTCTGCAGTTTTCTTTGATCTAAACTTACATTGACTTCATTTTGCATCTGTGATTTCAGAACTTAAACCTGCAGTTGGATTGAAAACTTATTTTTTTAAGGAAACAAGTGAGGGGAGTTTAGTATGAACTCCTAGCTTGTGCAAAAATGTCCTAATTATTTTTTTTTTAAGAAAGAAAAGAAACCTTCCACAAAAAATGACCCTTTATTAACATTAGTAAGCTCATTATTAAGCATTAATAACATGTATAAAAAGTAATTTAACTCCTGTATTTATACCTTATTGCTTCTGAACATTTAGTTGAATTAAGTCACCATCAGCTTCCATTAAAATGTGTAAAATGGATTATATATGTGTATATAATATAACTGAGAAATATTTTGCATAATATTTATAAAAATAGATATTCAATAATGAATAATTATGGGTAAAATGGTGAATGGTATATAGTGAAATACTACATTCACCTATACAAACACTGTGCCAGCCTGTAACCATGAGCCCACAGATACTCAAACATATGAGCGCGCAAAGCGGGAATCGAACCTGCGATCTTCCTGTCAGAGGTCGGCCGCTCTACTTCTGCACCCTCATGATGCTAAACAATACACAGAGTATTTATTAGTCTTCAGCAAAGAGATATATGTGTACACCTTACAATAAAGCACCAATTATCATGCATTTACATTTACTAATTGATAAATTAGCTGCAGATGTTAAACAATTTCTTAGTTAAGGTCAATTAAGAGCTAATTAAATATGTATTAATGTGTAGCACACAGGTTAGGATTGTTAGCTCCACATAAGCAACCACAGAAAATTATTACTTGAGGCATATTAACACAATAATGAACATGGCAATTGATGCAATGACAGTATATGAGAACTGGACCAAGTTGGTGGGACGTCACTCATAGAAAATGGCTTACTCTTGGCTCCAACCAAACAAAGTCAACTCTCTCACTATTTTATTTTATTTTATTTTTTTTGCAATAAGGATAGTGCCAAATTGGAGCCAGACCTCATCAGGGATTGGTCCGAACTGATCTGAGTCAAGGTTTCCATGGAATACAGTCAAATACGGACGCAATCGGAGGCAGTCACATTTTTACGCACATCAATGTGGCAGTAAGTAGTACAGATTTTCTTGTGCGAGCAGTGCGACATTGGCATGTCTGCATAGACAATTGCCCTCGCCTACCGAGCAGCTGCCGGCCGGCGGCACTTGGACGTCCACCATTCAGAGACGTCCAGTCAGAGCTCTGCGGCCCGAAATCAGCCGCCAGGAGTCCTCCCGGCCAGACTGCTGGGCAGGTCAGAATCGAGAAGATTCTGCTGATGCCTCCCCATCACATGGTGGCAGCTGTATATCAGGAGTCAGGTTGTTGAGACATCTGATTGGCCAGTTTATGACTTACACAACAAAAAATATATATTATAAAAATGTCAGGATGATCACAAACATGTTAAAAAATAGAAAAGTTGTTTATTTCTCTATAGATGTTAAGGGGATTTCAGCTTCTTGGAGCCAGCAGGTACTTCCTGGGGGAGGAGTCACTCAGTCCAGTTCTTATATACAGTCAATGGTCAAACTGGTTCAATAGGAAAAGTAATTTGGGATCTAAAGCTGCATAAAAGCATCTGAGAGATAAATCTTCTTTTTTTCACTTTGAACTAGATAAATTTGAGCATCTTTTTAACCTCTAAATATCATATTTATTGAAAAATCAGTGTTTAGTTCAGGGGTCAGGGCCACGTCCATTTTGGCTCTTTGGTTAAAATGAAATTTAAAAAATAACTGTAAAGTAAAAAGTAAGTATGCAGTAAAGTTTTTTTTTATTGATTTATTTTTTAAAGGTAAATTAACTTATTTAACCCATTCACAAACAGTTAAAACGTACGAATCATTCAACGAGGATCCTAACTACAGTGGTCATAAATTTCCATCAATCCTTTGTAGTTTATCAACCTCATTCTGACACATTTGGAGATATTTTTGAGCTTCATTTATCACAGAAAATCTATGTATTGTTACTTAGAACAACCAGAATTAAAGCTGCACATTTCTCATAGTAAAAATACTTTATAAATATTGCTGTTAAAGTCAAATATTCCTGTTTCTAACAGACGAGTTTCAAGACCTGAAAATTGCTCGTCTGCCTCGGTGACACTGACACTCAGTACTTGACATGACCACCTTCTGCTTTTTCCCACATATCTTTATTTTCCACCCTCCATTCCTCTCTCCACCCCTCCCTCCTTTGCACTTCATGCCCCTTTCATCACTCCTCTCTCCTTCGTCCCGTTCCTCGTTCCTTCTCCTCCCGAGAGGGAAAGTGCGAGTGCACGGTTGAGTGGCGAGGAGGAGAGGTGGGTCCTGCCCTTCCAAATTCTATCTCGGAGAAGCTCCAGCTCCGAGAGGCGCCGTCAGAGAGCAAACGGCGGGCTGTTTTTACGGTTTGGTAAGCACCGTATGTTCCAACACACCTAAGGTCAACACACGTGTTCGTCGTCACACATGTTCTCCCCTTATTTCCGCTTCTTTTGGTGATGTTTGGTCCCAGAAGTGACGGTGGCAGCACAAACAGACACAGCGAGAGGAGCACGGCTGGCAGAGGGACCATGAATTATACATCCGACCTGTCTCCATGCATTAGACAGAAAAAAGGCGAGCAGGCGCAGAAGTTGGGGCTGCAGCAATGGAAGTTCTAGCACGTTTTTGGCGCTTGATATGCGTTAAAAAGGAGCAGGTTGCCTCTTTAACAAGTGAGAAAGACATCTGTGTTTGTTGGAGGTGAAGGGGTTTCATGCATCTGTGTGATGCAAACTGCAGGTCCACAGCTGGGTGGAGGAAGCGCTCCCAGTGACATTATTTCTGCTGCTGTGAAGCTCATCGGTTCACAGTTCAAAGGGTTTTTTTTCCTCTCTCTTTGCAGACGGATGGGAGAAAATTGCGCGCTTGTACATGCAGTCTCCACTGATTTGGGCAGAATTTTTTCTCTTTATTTCTTTACTTTGTGCTTCAGATTTATCTGCTCGCTGCAAAAAAAAATGGCAAGCTAAAGTGCTGGAGGGATGATGGAGAGAAACCTCCGCCTCTGTCAGAGACGCAACCAAATCAAGTGTGGTGAATGTGCAAGGACGACTTCCTGTCTGTCACTGCTGTCAGAAAGATTCTTCTCGGCTCTGAGGACTCATAGGAATAAAAATAAATTCACATGTTTTCTGATTGAAAGATGTCCGGTTTTTGTTCCTCCAAAACTGCTCGGTTCAACATCCTCCTTTCATTTCTTGTTCATTAGTTTGCCTTCGAGAGAGGAGAGTCCTTTTATCAGCTCGCTCTTCATTTGTTTTTTTTATCAGCGCCGGCATCTTTTCATCAGTTTTTTCATCACAGCCTCAAAATCCACAGAAAAACACGTCCCCACCTCTTAGTGTTTCCTTCTTTGTTAAACGTCTGATGCTTGAGAGGGTTCGTCTTTAATTTGTGTAATTCTTTTTTAAGATTTTTCTTGCGGTTAAAGCTGCCCCGCTGGAGGTAAACAGATAAGACCCTTGAGGGGTTTCATGGGAATTGAGTGGAAGAAAAAAGCAAATGGATTAATAAATCAGTGACACAGCGGGGATTATAACAAAAACAAAAGCAGAGATTCGAATCATTAAGATTAAAGTCTTTTTTTACCCTTTAAGATTTAAGTTGAAGTGAACTCCGTCTGAGCAGGAGAAGGATCCTCTTTTAAACTGAGCGGTAAATGTGGGTCGATTCCTGAGCACCAGTCTGTATGAACTGTCATGGTTTGTTATCCGGTTGCTCAAATCAAAGCCGAAGCACAACTACTGATTTCAACCATCGTTTTCACAAAAAAATGATAAGTAAATATTTTAAAATCCAAAATGTTGGTTTTTTGTACTTTGAGACAGTCTTTCCTCCGAGTGTGGCTCACATAGGAGGTCCTGGCCTGAGCAGGATTATTTTCATGAGCATCTTCTCCTCAGATTTACTCCTGTTGGGATGCTGCTGGTGTCCGAGCTGAGGAAGGCAGCAGGAACGTCAACAAGGAGGCTCAGTTTAACGTCATTTCTTGAGAGGGGGAGGATACGTCCTTCTTTACCAACCACCCCTCAGATTTTCATGGACATCATAGCAGTTGTGTCCCTTTAAGGGATTTGTTTGGGTTTATCTTTTTGTTTCTTCTCGTATTAAAATTGTGTTTTTAACATATTATTGTGGCATTTTCTTGATAATGGAGGATATATATAAAGAAAATTAACCCAAAAAAGACGACTAAATCCATGGACGTCTTTGTATAAACTGGCCTCTGGCTCAAAACTTGATAGTTCACCTTTTTTTGGACCGGTAAAGTTAGGTTGAGAGTGTGAGGGGCTGTAAGCTAGTGTGAGAGCACATAAACACATGGGTGAGAGGAAATGGGGGCGGGCTTACTCTGCACTAACAGTCCAGCCCACAACTCAGACATACATTTCTAATGAACTACCATTCTGCAGGAATAATGTCCTATAAACCAGTAGTCACCAACTCCCCGGTTGCAGACCGGTACCGGTCCATGGGTCACTTGGTACCAAGCTACAGATAGAAAAAAATAAAATAAATACATGCACTGACTTAGATTATTTCAATTTGTTTATTTTCTGTTCCTGAAGGACGTTTTATTTTGGAAAACTGTCAGATTCTGTTCACAACATCCGTCTTAGTCGAGTGACTTAAAGCAGCTAGCTAGATTGTTAGCTAATAAGCTAGCAAAAACCAAACATATTTGGAAAGTTTATTCGAGTTGGAAGATCCAGTGAGGAAATCGAACAAGAGACTTCGACTTCAGAGAACAATAAAGCTGCTGTTTCCTGACAAAACTGAATCTTCATCGACATACAGATTTATTGAGACAGTTGTTCTCTTGTAGCAGAAGTCGCTCTGGCTAATATTTAGCGACAGACTCGACTGTTTCACACACACAGATAATAAAGTTTGAGACACGGTCGATTCAAGTTTATATTATATTTAGAAAATCAACATCATTTTATTTTGGGTTATTTACCCATCACACCTTTAAAGTTATTCGTAGCTAAAGCTAGCGTCTGGTTGTTAGCGTCCAATATGACATTAAAGGGAAAATCTTCATCGTAAAGTTCAAACATTTTATGGGGAATGAAGATTCAATTAAAGAAAATTAAGGGTTTGTGGAAACTTGTAAAAGGTACATTTGAGAATTTTGAGACTGAATTAGGAAGGCTTCCTTCCGTTCAGAACCTTCAGCACAGAAAATGCTCCTTTGAGCTGAAAAAAATACCCAATAAATGAGGTTTTATGTAAAGACAATTTATGTAAAGATAATTGGAACTTGGATTGAGTTTTAAAATGGAAAAAAACAAAAAAAATGTAATGTTTCCTTTATAAATCCTCAACTTTGCTTCATTGAATCTTAATTATCTACTAATATTTTTAGACTTTTTTTTAAACAAAATTTATTGAAGTAGGATTTTATTTTGAAAATAGATTTTCTGAAACCGGAAAATTAAAAATTCAGTGAATTTGTCTAATTTAAACCAGTTGGTGGCCTGAAAAAGGTTGAGGATCACTGCTTTAAAAGATCAATATGCTGCTAAAACAGCATAATCATAATTAAAGGACCACTGGGAACACTTCAGAAATAGATTTAAAGATGATCAGAGTGGCTCTTTGAAGACTTTACGTATGTTTTTCAACTTTTTTACGATTAGCTCTTAATAAAAAGGCACTTTTTGCTATTTTTTCACAAGTTTTGGACTACTTTGACATATTTTTTTAAATATAGAGCTTTTAAATATGAATTTTGCTCCCTAATACACAACATTTGAGGAAAAAAAAGCAGAATTCTTCCCCAAAATTCATCATATTTATTTTGCTGACTTCCAAACTGCAGATTAACACCAAAACCTCAAAAAAGTAAAACTGCTGGCTCATTTACACACAGATTTGTAAGCCTAACATGATCACATAATAAGCTTTTTAAGAAAGTGGGTCGTGTGATCAGAGGACACGGAGGAGAAGAGTAAAAATCTCTCAGTTTCGGTTTGGTTTCAGAGCAAATTCTCGTCCAAACTTCGCTCATAATTGTGATGGAAGTGGAATACTCGCACAGAATGACAAACTGGTGTCTAATGATGGAGGTTTCCATGGAAATGCAGACATTGCAGTGACCTAAGGTTACAAGTGAAGGGCTTAAGACTCAATTTCATCCATCATGTCTGTGCTACACTGAGCTGTTAAAATGCTCTTACGGTGGTGGAGTCTGCAGAGGTGCAGCCGTCTTTAATGGTGGAAAAACAGCATCAGAATCTTCAATTGAGGCTGTTCTGCATCCATTTGCTCAACAATGTAAATCTAGTTTTTAGCACTTTTTTCTTGAGGAAAAACTGGTCTTATTTATTTTCCTTTATAGTTTGTTAGGATTCCTACTTTTCAAACATTTTTAAGGATTTTTTTTTGCCTTGACAGAAGGACTCCAGTGTTTTTTTTGTTATATTTTCTGCTAGCTGTATTTTTAAAGTATTTTTTTTTTTTGGTCCCGATTCCATCGTTGAATGATCCTTCTGCAGGAATCTAGTCTTCCTCTCCTCTCCTTTAGGATGACATCTCTCTTGTTGTGAGTTCTTGTTTGCTGTCAGTCAGCAGATGCAACAACTGCTCGCTGTCTGCAGGTTTTAGCGCTACAAGGAAAACTCATTTGATTGTCAAGACTTCTGCCGGCATTTTGCAAGTTCCAAGGTTGATTCCGAATTGCTTGCCTGATGATTTGTTGATTGGACTTCGAGTTTCTTCTAGACCTTAAATCTGTTGAATGAAATGACAACAGTTTTACGTTGTAACTCTGCATATAAAAGCAGATAAAAGTATCTTAGACAAAAAAGAAGAAAATTACAGACTTCTTTTCTGCTCAATCAATTAGAACAAGTCACAGTTTACGTCTTGATTAAAAGTTGATTGGATTGTTGATGTAAACAGTTTTTACGCAGACATTCACTGTTTTTTCACCAAGACACAACATTTTGAATTTTCAAGCAAATTGTGCATAACATGATTCCCATTTATAGAATATTCCAGAAGGAATATTTGCCAGGCATTTTTAATGTTATTTTAAAGGGCGAGTTTGTAGGATGTCCACACAAACTTCGTCAATAATTTGTGGGGGCTGAAAAAAAGTGAAAAATCCATACGATGTACCCTTATATACCCTTATGTGTTGTTTAAGTCAGGGCTTCCCCAAAATTTTTCTTGTTTTTTCTTCTCTGATTTGAGACCGGGAACAATTTGTAGGCTTGAGCAATTCTCTGTTGTTCTTTAAGAAATGTTTTACAAAGCATCTGTTTTTGATGAGTATGGATCGGTTATAGACATTTTTTTAAATTAAATGTTATTTAATTTAGTTACAATACGTATAATCGAAATAATACTAAATAAGAAAAAAACTGTTAATAAATTAAGTAGAAAACTTATATTATCTGTTCCTATTGCTAAATCAACTAAATTAAATCAAATATATCAAGGACATTATCTTTTACATAAATATTAAGGACATATAAACAAAAATAAATACATATTTACATAAACCATTGTCTACATGAACCCTCATTTAATTCTATTGACCTAAACTAGGTCCAGTGGCATTCACTATAAGTTTTTTTTTTACATATTATCTCTAATATTTGCTTAACATCTCCCCCTTAACACTTTTAAAGGCAGACATTGTTTTTGTATCTTTAACTTCCTTATCCAGTTTATTCCTCATGTTGGAACCGTATCCTGACATTGATCTCTCAAACACTTTTGTTCTGAAATTCTTCAGTGAGGTAAAAGAAAGCAAGAGAGGATTTGCGACACTATTTAATAAATTAAAATGAGCAGCTGTGCTGTTCGGAACTAATATGTAAACAAAACAAAAAAAAAACGTAAACTTTTTTTCCCTCGTTTCTTCTAAAAATAACTCGTGGAGGTCAAATCTGCAAATTGAGATTACAGATATGAAACTCCTCACCACAAACTTTACACTTTTCTCAGACAAACATGAACATTTCCACACTTTAATTTCTTGTTTAAACCTTTGTAGAAAAATAAGTCCAGTTTTATAGAAAGAAAACAAAGATCTGATCATGATCAATGATTTGTGGAGATCTGGAGAGCTGCGTGTTTCTGCACAGGAGACACCGCATGATGAGATTGATTGATAAGCCAATCAGGGCACAGAATAGGTTCGCTGTTAATAAGAAAAAAAAAGCAGTAAAGTAACTCTTAAAGAATCAGCGAGACTTAAAGAGGTGAACTGCAGTGTGGAAAGAGAACACTGTATTCTGTTCCATTTGACAGAGATTTGGAGGGTTCAGATGGGAGCACAGACTGTGAAAGTGTAGGAAAAAAGTCACATTCTATCTTGGTCTCAATCGTCTCAGTGGCTTACCGATAACTGTACAAAAACATAAAGTCAGTCATAAAATATAAACAGTAGCTGGTTGCTAAACTAAACTAAGTTAACCTGGAATCCCTGCTCTTAGACCCTCCTTCTCAGTGAGGAAAATTCCTGTATTTCTGAGTATTTTTCCTTTTAAATCGCTGTCAATTAAACTGTCACAGACAGACTCTGAATTAATGATCATTCTTTAGCTCTGCTGCACATGCACTAAACCCTCATCTGTTCCTAGTGTGTCTAGTTCAGGTTCTGGAGAAGAGAAGATGGTATCTTCACATTGACTGCAGTCAAATGAGCCGCCGTTCACATTTCTGTGGTCAAATCAGCATCACTGGATTTTTGGTGTGAGTTTCATCCAATACTTACGGTAGCAGGACTGAGAACGCTGGAAAATCTCCACCAGACTCCACGGAGCTTCTTGATGTGACCACGGAAATGTGAACGGCGGCTCATTTGACCGCAGTTGGAAAGGATCGGTGAAAGTTCGGTACTCTCAACTTCCTCATCCGAGCTGACGTCCAGCTCAAAACAAAACTAGACATTTTTGTGTAGATATACGCTAGTCTAGGGGTCGGCAACCTTTAAAAGTAAAAGAGCCATTTGGGCTTGTTTTCTACTGATCAAAACCTAGTAGGAACCGTATCTTTACCTTTTACCTTTAGTAGAGGCCAAATTAGCGAAAAATCTAGCTCATTACTCAATTACTAGCTGAACTCCAAATTAGCATAAAATTCCTCAGTAAATTAAATCAGCCAAAAATGTTAGCATGTTGCTAAAAGAAAAGCTAAACTCTAAATTAGCCTAAAAACTCAAGTAGATAACAAAGTAGCCAAAAATGTTAGCATATATTGCTAAAATATTAGCTAAACTCCAAATTAGCATCAAAAAGTAATAAGAGGCCAAATTAGCCTTTACAAAAAGCTAGCTTGTTGCTTGATTATTAGCTGAACTCCAAAATAGCTGAAAATTCCTCAGTAATTCCTCAAAAATGTTAGCATGTGGCTAAAATAGAAGCTAAGTTCTAAATTATCCCAGACACTTCAGTAGATACCAGATTAGCTAAAAACATGAGCATTTTGCTAAAATATTAGCTAAACGCCAAATTAGCATAAAATTCCTCAGAAAACTAGTCGAAAAATGTTACCCTGTTGCTACAATAGAAGCTAAACTCTAAATTAGCCTAAAAACCCCAGTAGACAAGAAACTAGCAAAAACGTTAGCATGTTGCGAAAATAGAACTCTAAATTGTTTGAAAATTACCATTCTTTATTTTTCTTCACCCTGAGAGCCACAATGGAGAGATAAAAGAGCCACAGGTTGCAGACCCCTGCGCTAGCCAGACATTGGAGACACTATAATTAGACAGAGGGGTCCTAGGCGCCGCTCACCTCCAAAAGCCACGCCCCCTCAGAGGATATTTTCAGACTGAAGCTTCAGATCAACATGAAAAATTGATTTTTAAGACATTTAGGTTGTGGGATCTGGATTAAAAACGTCATAATCATGATTAAAACACTACTTGGAACGCTTTTTAAAAAAATTAAAATAAAAATTGCCATGGGGGACTTTAAGTGTTTGCTATGACCTGTTGCTCGCAGAAAAAAAAACTGCATTCGCATTTTGCCACCACAGGCTTTCTACGATCTTGATATCTCATGTAGGCCACCTCCCATTTTTTGCTGAAAGCAGTTGAGACTATTGCCAAGGTGTGAAACGTTTCCATCAGAAAAAGTTCAGTTTTGTCTAAAACTTTCCACATTTAGGGGTTTGAAAGTGGAAGAAATGTGAAACAACTTAAAGAGAAGTTGGCAACCATAAAAATAACCCAAAATGGTGATTGAAGTCTGAATCGTTTAAGTGCATGAAACACGAGCTTTTAGTTCATGTGATAGAAAACGAGATAAAAATCTGCTGCTTCATATTCTGTGCGTATTGGTGGAGATTTCTCCCCCCCAAACGCCCGTCTAAAGGATCGCCATCCACAGGACTTTCCATTACCGGCGGGCTGAGTAATCACTTAGTGCAGGTCCGACTGGCACGCTCAGATTTTCTGATTCTCAGCAGAACACATGAGCTCATGCTGCACTTCGCCTTGATCATAAAATGCAAACAAACTATCGTTTGATCTCAGCAGCACACTCCAGCGCACATGTGCGCGCAACCCAAACATCTCCCCGCCGCCCATGTCTGATCTACTCCCAGCAGACTTCTCACCTCACTGATCAATAATTCATCAATCTAATCTGCAGTAATGTTCTCACTCAATCTTTCATGTGACATTCAGCTCAGTTTGCTTACAAAGACTTAATTCAAGGCAAAATCAGGGCAGATCAAACGAGACAATACGAGCCTGATTAAAAGCAGCCCCATTCAATCTGGAAAAGTTCCTTTTTTTAAGGGAACTGAGCCGAGCCGGGCTAAAGGGAGCCAGCAGCGACCTTCAAGAGCATCGGTTCACACACATCACAATGAGCTGAATGAAAGCCAAAAACGCAGCGAGCACGGTCGGACAAAGCGGTGCAGGACGAGCAGATGAATCTGCAGGAGCGAGGAGTTAATCCGTCTGTGCAGGAGGCCCGGTAATGTACGAAATGAGAGGAGCGAGAGAAGAAAGGTTCTGTGACTGTTCTCTGCTAATGACACTAATGAGCTCTCTGGAGTCGCGGATCTTTAAGACGCAGAAACGCGTCGCAACGGGCGAAAGGCCGACATGAGGTGAAGTAGATGTGGGGAGCGATTAATGGTGTATAACCTAATGGAGGTGAAAATCATGGCTGGGGAGTTCTAAGGAGGACAGGAGCTCACAGAGGAGCAGGGGGCGGAGCTACAAGAACAGGAAGGTCCACAAAACTTTATCTGGGTAAATGCATGATGACTTTTGACATCGTTTATCTTTTGAAATGTTTTCAAGGATACAGTCCTAAAAAAGGATTTAGCACACGTCGAGTGAAGAAATTATACTTTCAGATGAGGCCTTATGTGGGCCTCCATCATCCACACACAAAACACTAAAACAGGTAGTTTCTGACAAAAAAAGAAGGTACCAAACCAAATAGTAGAGAAAAGAATGCTTGAAAATAGTTTTAAAGACTTACTCCAAAGAAAATCATGTTTTTAACATGCTCTCAGAGCATTTTTCTCTCCAGTCTCCAATTCTGTTGCATCCACTTTTAATCAAATAGATCCGTTAACGTCTTCATTTTCCTTATCTTAGCTCCCTTAGATATTGCTCGCTAGCTTTGTTTGCTATGCTAATGCTAGCTTGGGTTTGTGAGGTCAGTGAGTTCTATTGCTAGAGACGCTACGCTAGCATGCTAAGAGTGAAGCATCACGTAAAGAGTGATGCCATATTGGATAGGGAAATAATCAATCACACATGGGTTAGCAGAGGGACGTTGAACTCCAGGCCTCGAGGGCCGACATCCTGCTGGTTTTCCAGAAACCCAGTCCTATCTGCTGCTGATCACCTGGATCAGGTGTGTTTGGACAATAAGGAGCTTCAATGGCAGATTGGTTGGAAAACATGTGGGACACATGTGGCAACGTACCGCCGCGGGACGAATGCACAAGTGGACCCCACCTCTGGCTGAAGGACACAGGCATCCACTCGACACCATGGAGACGGTTTTCTCTCGTAGAGATTCAGCATTTTGCAGACGTTTTGCCCTATCCAATATGGCGTCCAATTCAGCGTACGCAACAACTAGCGTAGCAATTCTAGCTTATATAGCTCATTGTGTGAGGTGCTACTTCTGATTTCAAAGAGAGAAGACTATTTTAGTCTAAACAAGAACTGGTCAATTGTTGGTTCTTTTTTGCACTTATTTGGTGAAAAATAACCATAAAAAGTAAGGTTGTCAGTTTTTTTTTCCTAAAAATCTGTTGATTTTTTTTGCTTCTATTACAATGATGGATTACTGTGAATTTTTAATGACACGGCTGCAACTTTTGATTTAATAAACACTTTTTTTTTTGTCTTCATTCGGTGGAAAAGGAGATTTTATTGCTTCATCTGTCCAGAAAAACCTCAAACTATCGTCTGCATTTTGCACCGGCAGCAGAAGTCCTTATCGATCTGTCACATATTTGTTTTCATGGAAACAACAAATAACCTTCCAAATTAACCGGCATTGTGTTGTTTTATTAATCAGCTATTGATCTCCTCTTAGATTCAAAACCGCAGATCTTTCTTCTTGATGGCCACAATTTCTTTGTATCAACTGCTCCTTATTTTATTGGTATCTAATGTCCACAGCTATTAAGTCTGAGAGGAAAAATTTGATTATTGACCAAATCCAAGAACCCTCCCTGCAGTTATGCCATGGATCTATTCATTCACATTAAACACCCTAGAAGTTAATATAAAAGGAATTTATATACAAATAAAGTAAATATGATCATTTTCCTGCTATTTTTTTCTTAGCTGAGCTTGTTAAAGCAAGAATGTTTAATCCCTAAACATGACTGAACTTTATAAAAAGAGAATTTATGCATTAAAAGGGGATTCTTTAATCAAACTTAAAAAGTAGAACAATTGGTACGAGCTTCAAAGTAATTCATAAATAATTACTTTTTATAACTTTTGTAATTTCTCACAAAAATAAGGATCAAAGTTAAAAGTTGGTTAAAAGTTAAAAAAATGTTCAAAGATCCAGACTCAATCTGTGGAGCCATCCGGACAGAAGACGATGTGGATTTCTCCCCATCGTTCTGGGATGTAGGGTTTAACAGACTGAAGTCTTTTTATTATAAATCAACTATTTGAGGTAAATCTTGCAGGAACATAAAGGTTCTGCCTTCAAAAGATTTTTATGGATATTTACACTTTAGAAATTAAATCACAAACTATGAGAAAAAGGATTTCCAAAATTCCAAAAACCATAGAACAGTTCTTAAATTTATTTAAGAACTTATTTTAATTTTATTAATTATACCTTTAGAAAAACGTTTTCCAAATTATAACCTTTTTTGTCAGCTTTACAGAAGACTGTCACTGTGTAGGCTACAACTTATAAAACTTAAAGAAAATGGGAATTAGAATCCAGTACAATCATTGAAAATAATCAGATCAATTGTGTAAAAATGGAGAGAATTCCATTGGAAATACAAAGGAGATAATACATTGCTGATTTTACTCGGAATACTAATGACATTTTCAAAAAGAAATAATAAATTTTTTTTATTTAACCCTTATTTTTTATTTCAGCCAGACAGATTAAAAATGGGATTCTTATTGGAAACTACTGTATAAGCAATTAGATATTCAAACTGTATTAGCTGTAGCCAGAAAAATAATTAGATTAAATTAAACAAAAAATTGTTGATGTCATGGAAAAAAAGGACTGTAATTTTCATATGTAGAAAAGCAAAGTGCTGGAAGAGACAAACATATGTAATCCCTCAAATTAGCATTTGGTGTGTACCAAATGCTAACTTGTACACACAAAATGTTAACTTATCCTTGCAAGATGCTAACTTGTCCTCATAAAATGCTAACTTTTGCACACAAAATGTTAACTTATCCTCGCAAGATGCTAACTTGTCCTCATAAAATGCTAACTTTTGCATACAAAATGCTAACTTTTGCACACAAAATGTTAACTTATCCTCGCAAGATGCTAACTTTTCCTCGTAAAATGCTAACTTTTGCATACATAATGCTAACGTACCCTCGCAAGATGCTAACTTATCCTCGTAAAATGCTAACTTTTGCATGCAAAATTGCTAACTTATCCTCGCAAGATGCTAACTTGTCCTCGTAAAATGCTAACTTTTGCATACAAAGGGATAACTTGTACATTCAAAATGCTAATGCTAACTTTCAAATACAAAACGCAAATGCTAACTTGTGCACGCAAAATGGTAACTTACCCTCGCAAGATGCTAACTTGTCCTCGTAAAATGCTAACTTTTGCATACAAAAGGCTAACTTGTACATTTAAAATGCTAATGCTAACTTTCAAATACAAAAAGCTGATGCTAACTTGTGCATATAAAATGCTAACTTGTGCATTCAAAATGCTAATGTGTGCATGCAAGATACTAACTGATCCTCGCAAGATGCTAACTTGTGCAGGTGAAATACTAATTTGTACGAGCAAAATGCTAAGTTGTGCATACAAAATGCTCATTAGTGGCCATAAAAATAGTAATTCGCATGGAATGCTAATTTGTTAGCACAATATAGTGACATGTGTGCAAAAAATGCTTATTTGTGGCCACAAAAAAGCAATTTCTGCTCACAAAATACTAATTTTTGATTTCAAAAATGTATTTTTTCAGTGTCATAGAGAATGCAGGTTTTTGATCAGCGGTGGAGTAGAGTGAAGGATTACTTGAAGATTTAAATGGAAGGCTGCTTGCTTTGTATTTCGATATGCACATAAATACACATAATATTTAAGTATTTGATAAGTAAACTACGTGGGAACAACGTATTTTTTATATTCTTCTAAAATGAAGAATGGAAGATAATGAAAGAATTGACGATACATGTATGACCTTTGAATGTTTTTGATGATGTCATTCATATGGTAGATCCTCCTCCTAATAATATTTTTTAATCATTTCTGATTATCGGCTTTTCATAACTGACCTTTCCCTATAATTACCCTCATATTAAAGCATCTTCGGGAGATAACCATGAATTATTGGAGAAGTTCGGCTCACTTGGTTGTTTGTTCCGTCTTGACTCTGCAGTTTTGTGTCCGTTAAGTGTTACTGTGTTTGCATTGTTCAGACTGACCCACTTCACCAGCGAAGGAGGCACGGCTGCACTCAGAAGAAGGTGAAAACGTGCGCTGCTTCGACTTGAAACTCTCTGCGAGAGGAAATCAGCGAGGGTGTTTGAAGTGCGTTTGATCAAACAGACAGTATGCAGCTCCACCAGCGGATGCCACAGCCCATACTCCTCACTGCAGCCGGAGACAGCCGTACACACCTCCTGTCAATTTTCTCTCACATTCACCACTTCTTCCGCTCTTCATCCACGTCTCACTTTCACTCCACCGCCTTTACCTTTCTGATTGATTGTTCCCTTCTCTTCTATGAATCTCAGGTTCTGGTTCACATTCTGACAAAGATAATCCAGAACTTTTGAAGGATTGACGCCACATCGAGCTTCGCGTCGCTCGCTTGTGTCCGAACATCCAACGGCGTGGAGCCGCACCTTCTGGTGCAACCTCAGTGAAATATGTCAACAGAAAGCTGGGCAAAGAACAGGGCCTTCCTGCAGCCGTTCAGTGATACAACAAGAAAACAGGTGATGAGGAGGGAGAAACAGAGCGAATGGAAGTCCGGCAGTTGGCCAGAACCACGTAAGAGGCGCAGAAAATTCCCCAGCCTTTGATTAGGCTCTTCAAACTGCTGTAAGTATCTTTTATTTTTCTACTGAAGCCAACACACTTACACGCTCCGAGGCTGCACCTGAACACCCACATGAAATGCTCAAAGAAGTCCACACACACACTCTCAGAATATGAAAAAGGGTGGACACAATAGACGAAATGAGCAATCTCCCTCTCATTTGCGTCCCAACAGCCCGGCGGGGCGGCGTTGGGGCTAATGCCTCAAAGAATGAATCTCATCAGCAGAAAATCTCCCCATTTTCTATTCCAAATGGAAGAAAAGAAGCTAAGAGAAAAAAAAAAACTAATAATTTTCTCATTTTATTTTCCACGGAGAGGTAACAGAGGGGAGGGATCTTAATGGACTGCTCTGATTCTCTGCTCATGAACCACCTCAAGAGGTAGGGTGACTCATCATGCCCCTTTCTTCTTTGTCATCATTGTCTTCAAACTATTCTATCCTTGACATAATTATGTTCATTTTCCTGGTACAAATCACGCACTTATCAATCTTATCATTAGCGATCATTACTCCCATCAGTCTTCTAATCACTCTGGTGAAACTGCTACGATTCGTCAATATCACGTCTGTCAGTGGTACTAATCAATTAGGTTATATTCTCATCTTTTTTCACATTACATCTATAATTATGCTTTATCTGCACTCAGTATTTTAATGGTTTTTTGCACTCTTATCCAAATATGGGATCAGATACAACAAGTATCTGTGATAAAACGTGGCTTTGGAGCGTCAGGTTGCCAAACTCTGGGTTGCAATGACCTGCAGAGCGTTTATTAACACTGCATAGAAAAAAAAAATAAATAAAAAAAAAAACAGGGGTCAGCAACCTTTAACAGTAAAAGAGCCATTTGGGCCCATTTTCAAAATGAATTATGTCTATTTCTTGGCATGGACAAAAGAAAAAATATTAAAAAAAAACTACTATCTCTCAAAAGATGTTCTGTGGATCATCTCAGTGCAGCTCTGAACAGCTAGTAACCAATGTTGTGCAGCATAAGATAAAATGTGCTTTTAACTCATAAAAGATCAAAGTTTTTACCAAAATGTTGTTTTTCATACAAAATCTGTTCATTCTGGAGGTAGTGATGAGCAAACAAGACGTCTTTAGGTCAACAGGATGTAAAAACCTACATAGTTTATGATCCATGTGCACCTCAGACATCAATTTATAGATTTAACTCGTCTAAACTAAATAAATGCTAATTAGGTAATCCGTACTTTAAAAAAAATGCCATTTTGGTTCTTTTTTCCTCTTTGTCCTCAGCAGTCTTATACTGCTGGGTTTTGTTATTTTAGTTTGGGGTTTGGTAGTCTTAGTTTGCTGGCTTTGTTTATTTGTTTTCTTTAGGTAGTTTTTGTTAGCGTTTGACTCAGACCGTCAACACGGGTCAGCAGTCTCCATGACTTATTTTGTGTTTGTCCAAAGAGCCACCATGGAGAGATAAAAGGTTGCAGACCCCTGTAGTAGTACAATGGTTTGGAGTCACATTTAGCTTCAAGACCTACAAATAACCATCAGCTCATGACTTGAAGAGCACTTGGATTCTACAGTAGAACATCGTTCAAACACAAAAGGAAGAATGTGAAGCCTGGTGAGATGTGATCACTTATTGGCAAAAAAAAAGAAAAGACCAAAACTGATGGATTAAAAAAATGGAAATACTTGATGACATTTTTGGGGGTAAATTGATTTTCCTCCTTGTTTCCACATCTCGGAATTATCATCATTGAAACAAATGATGATAATCACCTTCATAAGTCTCATTTCTGCAATCATCTCTCTCAGCCGTCATCGTGTCTAAATCATTAGCTGAACAACAACGTATTAATTTATTTAAATTCTTATGAAGAAACTTTTTGAAAAGTTCACACATAAGTGACATTTCATGAAAGTCATCAAGTTTGTGTTTAAGAAAACTGTTTATAATAATGAATTTTCTCCATGGTAACCGCATCCTTTCATTCTTCTTATCTCCTCCTCAAACACGCCCATCATCGTCTGCGTTAATATAATCAACATCAAATGAAAACATCAACTCCAGCCATCATCTTCATCACAGCCTCAATTTTCTTCATTATAGTTTTAATCACTACCATTATGTTTCCCGCCGTTTTCATTACCCTCATCTTCCTCGTGAACCTCTCCAGCAGCATCGTGGTGATCACTGCTGATTTCTTTTATGTAAATACACCCCCCAAAGGAAAAAAGAAAAAATTAATAAAATAAAAAAGGATTTGGTTGGGCCAAATGTGAGGAAGACAATTCTAAAAGCAGAAAAAGGAGTAAAAAAACAAACAAACAAACAAAGCATTGAGGTTGTGGCCCGAAAAATAATTAGATTCAACTGAAAAAATAAAAAAATTAAGTTGATGTTATGGGAAAAAATGGATGCTTCTCTTAATTTGAAAATGACAGAGCCCTAAACATGACATTAAAAAAAAAGACACAATATTTAAACTTGTGCATTTAAAATGCTAACTTATGTGCTCGAAACCCAACTGGAAGGGGGCCTGGTGGCAGAAAAGATGGCGACTGAAAATCATTCGCCAAAAGAAAGTCCAAGACCGGATAATCATTAGTGGCTAAAGATTTTCAGCCACCATCTTGTCTGCCACCAGGTGCTCTTAAACAAAAAAATAAAAAAAATAGCAATTTGTGAGCACAGAATACTAACTAAAATCCACAAAATAATAACTTCAGTTTACAAAATGCAAACTTACGCAAACAAGATTCTAACTTGTCCTCTTAAAATGCTAACTTGTATGTACAAAATGCTAAGTTGTGCTTGCAAAATGCTAACTTGTTCATAGAAAATGCTAACTTGTTTACACAAAATGCTAAGTTGTGTGTACAACATGCAAAGTTGTGCAGGCAAAATGATAATTTCTGAAGGTAAAATGCTAACCTTTTATCTTAAAATGCTAATTTGTGCAACCAAAACACGAACTTGTGTGTACAAAATGCTAATTTGTGCATCCTAAATGGTAGCTTGTGCATCCAAAATGCTAACTTTTGCGTACAAAATGCCAACTTATGTATCCAAAACGCTAACTTCCAAAACGCTAACTTGTTAATTTAAAATGCTAACTAGTGCGTACAAAATGCTAATTTGTGCAAGCAAAATGCTAGATTCTGTTGGCATAATGCTAGCTTGTCCTCTTAAAATGCTAACGTGTTTTTACAATGCTAAGTTGTGCGTCCCAAATGCTAACTTGTGCTCTTACAATGCTAACTTGTGCATACATAATGCTAACTTGTGCTCTTACAATGCTAAGTTGTGCATACAAAATGCCAACTTGTGCAAGCAAAATGCTAAATTCTGTAGGCAGAATGCTACCTTGTCCTATTAAAATACCAACTTGTGCTCTTAAAATACTAACTTGTGCGTCTAAAATGCTCACTTGTGCAACCAAAACGCTAACTTGTGCGTCCAAGATGCTAGCTTGTGCTCTTACAATGCAAAGTTGTGCATACAAAATGCTAACTTTTGCTCTTAAAATGCTAACTTGTGCGTCCAAAATGCTAACTGGTGCATTTAAAATCCTGACTTGTGCGTACAAAATGCTAACTTGTGCATCTAAAATGCTAACTTGTGCATACAAAATGCTAACTTTTGCAACCAAAACGCTAACTTGTGCGTCCAAAATGCTAACTGGTGAATCCAAAGTGCTAACTTGTGTGTACAAAATGCAAAATGTTAACTTTTGCAAACAAAATGAGAACTTGTGCATCCAAAATGCAAATTTGTGCATCCAAAATGCTAACTTGTGCACTTTAAATGCTAACTTGTGCACTTTAAATGCTAACTTGTGCACTTTAAATGCTAACTTGTGCACTTAAAATGCTAATTTATGCAAACAAAATGCTCATTTCTGCAGGCAAAATATTAACTTGTCCTCTTAAAATCCTAACTTATTTATACAAAATGCTATATTGTGCATACAAAATGCAAGAAAAAGGAGAAAAAAAAACTAATAAACAAGACGAGGTGTTGAGGAAGTAGAAATAGCTGCTCCTGTGTGAGTTTGAGTTATTGCAGGCGTGTTAGCGTGAAGTAAACTTTTAATTTATGTGTTTACTGCGATGGAGCTGGAAGGGGAGACGGATGTCCTGCCTAGAAGGACCCGCGGTGACAGACGTTGTCATTAACTTCTCCTCGTCCGTATGTTCATCATCACCAGAGCCATCAGCTTCACCTTCATCATATCAAAAGGATCAATGCCACCACCACCTGTCGTGCTCCTCCTCTGGAGGCACATCCGATTAGTGGCTGGTTTTCTCATATACAGCCTTCAGGAGTCTCGCTTTGCATTAGCTCAGGATTAGACCTGAGGTGAGGATTATTTAGCTGCTGGCCAGAAGGAATATTGCCTTTGTGAAGAAAAAAGGCTCTGATCCTGACGCTGGCATGTAGACGGACACCTCAGAGAATAGTTAGCAGCTCCTGTCGCTGAATTAAGCAGCAGCAAAATCATGCAAGTGTTGCAACATCTGTTAGTTTGGCTTTATGGGGTCCTATTAGCATACAGTCAAATGAGGGGGTTTGTTTATGGAGCCCCCCATTCTGGATGAAGCGCAGGCAGTGGGGCGTCCAGAACCGGCTGGACCCCCCTCTGATGGATTACAATGCAAATGATTCCCTCTCCGTCTTTTGTTTGACTTTTCCGCTCGTGCGAGAGTCTGCTGGGGATGTTTTTGGATGCAGATGAAAAAGTGGTCGAGCAGGTGCCCACGCTCCCAGGAACTCGGGCCAACTACTCTGTGATGGTCTCTGCCGGCCGGCGAGGACAAACCCGCCCGCTGTGCATGAATACACATGCAGACGGGGGCCAAATTGTTTTCTGGGGGGAAAAGTTTAGGAAAATCAAAGCGGTTGTTGACATTAAAGTAGTTGGGGTCAGCTTGTGAAGTCTGGTGTCGCTTGCAAAGATGCAAAGTGGAAAACAGGGTAGGGGGGTGTTTTAAATGTCAGTGGTGTCGCTCACTGAGAAGCAGCTTCAGATTTGGTTTTCCTCCACTCACCTGCTGAGACCGCCCAGCCTGGATTACTGCTGCTCTCTCTGCAGACTTGAATGTGTTGGTTCTTCTTCCTTTTTGTCTTTGTCCTCGTCTCTGCAGTAAACCACCACCTCCAAGTTTACTTTGTGACCATTTTTGAGGTTTTTTTTCCCACACAAACATTTCAGGATTCAGCTGTCAATCATCACAGCTGTTTCTGCTTCAGCTGATTGTGCAAAAACTGATTCTAAGATTTTTGTTTTGTCACTAAGCCAATTTTTTTAACGCAATCCTTGACTGTTTTCTTTTATTTTTTTCCACCTGGAACTTCTATCTTTCTTTATTGTGGAAAGGGAAATAAAAAAAAATGTAAACAAAGTTAAAAAAGTGTTTGAATAAGAAAATGTCAAAATTTACCAAAACTTTAAGTTTAGGATTAGTTAAATTTAACCTCAGACCAATAAACTTTCATTGAGCTAATAAAAAAAAAAAAATGTCTGAAATTAATGTTTTAAACCAGGTCTGCAACCTTCTTCACTAAAAGAATCATTTGGTCCAGGTTCTTACTGACCGAAACTCAGAAAAAAACTCCAAAGTTTCTCCTCATTTTTAGAAAAAACACACTTTATTTATGTTTTTGAGAATATTAAGACATTTATCTATAAAATATAGCTTTGGAATGTTCTCTACAATTGAGTTTTTCTGTATATAACAAATGTGCATTCTTTCCCTTTTGACAATAGCACATTCAAGTTCCTTTCAAAATAAAATACATCCTGTGTTTAACCCTTGTGCTCTCTCATGGGGTCCCGATGACATTAATTTTAATGTAAACTTGCCAAAGATAGTTCAAGGGTTAAAGGATTAAGACAGTTATAAGATGCACAAGCCCTCTCAGAAAAATGTTGCTTGTCCATTGATTATTTAGGACTACACACATAAATATCCACAAAATAAAAAGAAAATTTGCTCAGTGACTTTTTTTTTTTCTTTTGCTTTGAGCAAAAACTCCTCAAAAACAAAGCACGGCAGTGGAAGGGTCATGATTTGGGCTTGCTTTGCAACCACTTTTTTCTTTCAGACTGAAAAAAATATAAATATTTACATTTTTAGACGAGCTTTCAGAACTGAAATCAGTAGAACTCAAACAGGTCTATGGCTGAAAACTGGACAGATTTGAAGTCATACAGTTACTAATAATTAAATTGACTTAATTAATTTATTTGAGTTCTGCGTGAATCTAAAATCTTTACGTAACACTTTGTAAAACTGCAGTCATATAAAACTGACTTGGTAGGATTTTTACTGATTAAAAGTGGGTCAAATGATCTCATTCCAAGATATTTTGCTGAAACTCTAGACTCTGAAATGTATCTGTAATTCTCCGACGCTGTGGGTTATTTGATTTTTTTAAAACACTAAAAACTTGACTTTTGAACATTTTCAGGAATTTGTTTCATCTTCTCCCTGGAAAATCTGCGCAGGAGTGTTTGTGGAATTATCCGCCTCCAGCTGATTTAAAAATAAAAAAGAGGGTTGTGGGGAATTTAATCAGGATTTCTGCCAAACAAGTGGGAGAAAAAACCCTTTTCTGCTCAGTCAAACAATCAGCCCATCCAGCTGAGACCTGAGGATCGGTATTAGAGAGGAGCAGAACCAGGGATGGAGCGGGAATGACAATGCCTGTTGCTCGCAACTTATCAGCTGCAGCCTGGAATCTTTCATATTCCGGGCCGGTATCCCCTCCATCGTTCTTTCATCCCGCCTGCTGGCCTGTCGCCTCTAAAGACCCACGCCGCTCTGCCTCTTTGTCTCCAGGCTGGCTTCATTCTCTCTTCATTCAAACAACAACTCCCGGGATCTCCTCGGGTTGTTTTGGAGCCCTTACATCATCATCATCATCATCATCATCGCTGCTACAGTCATTATCATCACCAAACCTCATTAGGCGGAAGACGGCAACAGAAGCGGCGGCACACAATCCTCGCTCAACCTGCTGCACGGCGTGAACAATCAAACGTGGGGAGAAGTTAACTAAACGCTTCATATTGCATTACTAATTCCACTCCATGCTGCCGACGTGCTAAACAGATCATTCCACTCCTGTGGGCAGATCAAATGATATTTTCCAGCAGGCACTTTCGGGGCACGGAGGAAAATGTGGAGGCAAAGGAGCGATCTGTGAGAAATGCATCAGATTTCATTTGCCCCGGAGGTCAAAGATTTTTTGGCAAGTTGACTACGAGAAAAAAAAGAGACACAGATTCTCATTCTGAGCTATGATCTTGATGAATAATTTCTGTTTTGACATTGAAAAGATGGCACAGCCACAAAGACAAACCAGCAGAGTGAAACATTCAAATCTGGTTGGTGCGAGTCTGAGCATCACCAAAGGATGAAGGTCATCCTCCTCTCCGTCGTCGGAAAGGAGTTTTCCAAACTTTCAGTCGACATCGGCGAACACAGGAAGGAAGTTAGGTAAACAAACTTCATCAGACATGATCATTAACTACATTAAAGTATAATTTGGAGTAGGACAGCTTCTCGGCTGACGGATCAGCACAGCAGCAGGAGCTCTGATGTAATTACTGGCTTGCTGTTAAGTAAGACAGCCTGCATGCCGAGGACAGCTCAGGTTCCCCACACGGATTCATCCATCTTTAAATGACTGAAAATGTAAAAAAAAAAAATCTTTTTCCGTAAAGTCATGACTCAATAATATTTCCGTTTGCATCAGGCCTAAACACATTTCTCATTTTTGTTTTGAGGAAAAGAAGAAATCTTTTTTTAGGTTCTTTAAATTTGGGGAGAATTCAGGCTTATTTCTGGGATCCGATTATTAACTATAATTAATAGTCAATTAGTCGTTTTTTTTCCCTCAAAACTACAGTGAGCACTTTCTAATGCTGCTATTGTCTTTGACACACATGGTGCTAATCCGGGTCAGTAGTGATGTTACAGGAAGACTCAAGTACCATAACGACATGCTAGCGGAGCTTAAAAGTGGAAAACACACAAAAAAATAAAATAAAAGACAAAAGTGTTCAATGCAAGGCAGAACTTGTGTTCAGTAGCACTACAGCGATGCATGAACACCTGAAGAGGAAGCACGTTGTGACTGAGAAGGATAACACCGAGGACGGATCATGTTAGCTAAGCTAACATTAGCGCAATCTCACTGGCTAAATGTTTTCTGTGCATCCCTGCAACCATAGGCTTTGTCCGAATTCCCCCCCTAACCCCTAACTACTAAAAAATGATATAGTGCGCTGGATTTTAAAGGTAATTCGAACACCATGCTCACTACATTTCTTTAGTTTGTCTAAAGACCGGATATGAGGTCACGATTTCATGAAAATCAAATAAAAACAAACCTTTTTACATATATTTATGACTCCACTGTGTTCTGATGGTGAAAATGTGATTGGTTTATTGAAATTTCACATTTAAAAACGTTTTTTTTTTGTTCAAAATTGTTCAACCGCAATGCATTGTGGTCTATATTCGCTAATCTAGTGACCATCAGTGCACGCTAGTTTTTCACAAAGACTTCTGGGAAATTTCGAGTGCACTCGATTTTGGAATTAGTAGATTCAGACAGCCCTGCTCTCAGAGGACATCACGTCTTTCTGCATGACAAGTAGAAATGCTAACTTTTTCCAAAACAAACTAGACAAAGAAATGAACCGTGGTGCAAACCAAAAAGCGCAGTGTGAAAGTGGTTTTAATCTGAAAGTTCTAAACTTTTCTGAAAACTAAAAACTTGTTTCTGAAAATTCTGAGTTAAAAACGTTCTATAAAAATTTCCATCTTTTAGGTAAAGTAAAGGGTTTTGTGGGGAGAAAAATAAAAAAAAAGAAAATATTTTGACTTTATTATCTTGATGGTAAGTTAACCCAAGCAAGAACTTTCAGTAAAAGTCTATTCAAATGTTTTTTTTTTTAAGATTTTGCCTTCAAAACTCTCACTTTCAAGCACGTTTTTAAGTCTGTTTTTGGGCTCTACAGGTTTGAATGCGACTTGGAAATTAAACCAGCTGAACTTTGACCAATCAGGGACTCAGATTTGGTGGTCTTTCACATATCAACATAGAGCTAAGATTTATGAGATTTGCATCGCTTTACTGTAAAAGTCTGATGGTGCATCAGACTTTTACAGTAAAGACTTTTGAAGTTCTGAAAATGTTTTCATATCCCTAAAAAGTTCTGATGTGGGAGATTTTATTATTTCTTTTTGAGAAAAAAGTCAAATTCAAAGGAAAATGTGTTGTAATAAATTCATCAGGATGCTTGGAAAAAGATTTTTTAATTTGACAAAGGATTCTGATGCAATCATGTCAGATTTATGTAATCATGATATGAATCGTTGCTCATAAATCTGCTTTAATTTACTGGAATCAAATGCTTAAAAGTAATAACTACACTGGTTAAATGATTAAACATTCTTGTTGCCATGGTGCATTCCCTCCAACTCCAATACAGATGACCTCTTCCTGCCAGTCACTGCTGGATGTGACTCAGATCTTCAGACTATCATCAGGTTATGTAAGCGCGTCTCCTCTGTGGAGCTGGGAGAAATCATCTGCAGGATAGTTACCTCAACTTTAATTAGTCTGAGGATCCTTTCAGCCTGAGCTGAGCGCCCGCATTGACCTGGTGTGTCTCAAACATAAACCGATGAGCGGTAGGCTGGTGCACTGAAAACGGGTCGTACAGCCAGAACGGCTGAGCCCGGAACAGAAAAGCCGCAACCCCAAACGCCAGGAGAGGAGGAAGGTGCAGCGGGGGGGAAGTCGTGATACAAGACAGAGGAGATCAGAGAGAGCGAGATGAAAGCTGGATAGGGAGACACAAAGAAAGATGGAGGGGAAGAGAGGATTTAACCCCGGGCCGCTTTAAGTCTGGCAAACTGACAGTAACTGAGCAGGGGAGGATGGGAGTTTACATGTAAATTACAGGCGTGTGTGTGGCTGCAGAGATGCTGCACATATCACGACAAACACACAGCAACTGCGTGGGTCTATGTGCAGAAACTCTTCATGTGTGTAGCACGTGCATGTGAGCGTGCACGTGTGTCTCCAAGGAGATAGATTTGGTCCCGAGGAAGGAGAGGAGAGCGTCGACAATCCTCGGCTCTTCCCACTGACACGGAGTTCCTCAAAGAAGCAGGGATGAAGGAGGAGAGGGGGAACAAAGACGGAAAGGGGAAGAAAGTCTTTTGAAGGATAAACCGTGGGATTAGATAAGGTCGATCCTTCTGGACGGTTGTGTGTCTGCAAGTGTGCATAGAGGAGAGCCCGTTGCACTGAGCACATTAGCTTCTCGGGGTGAACAAAGCCTCTCACCTGTGAGCTTGAGTCGGCGGGCGGGGAGCCAGAGGGGGCTCTGTGTTTCCATCTGCAAACTTGTGTGCAGAATTCAATAAAAAACAAGGTTCAGTTTGCACATAGAGGTGTCCCACAAATACCTCGGTATGGAGGGATGTTTGTGCCACCATTTTGCAAAAAAGTCGCTGTAATAAGATATTTTTTTTAAATTGCAAACAAATTGTGAAGTGTTAAGATTAAAAATCAATAATTTGAAAATTAAAATATTTAATTGCAATAACTTTTTTTGCTTTACAAAATATTTTTGTTTCGCTATTTTTTTTGCTTTTGAAAAATATTTTTGCATTTTTGCAAAATGTTTTTTGATTTTGCAAAAATATTTTTGACATTACAAAGCTATTTTTTGCTTATAAAAAATATTTTTGCATTTGCAAAATGTTTTTTGATTTTGGAAAATATTTTTGAAATTACAAAGCTATTTTTTGCATTTGCAAACTTATTTTTTTGCTTTCAAAAATATTTTTGCTTTGTAAATGTTTTAGCTATCAAAACATAATTTTGCGTTTGCAAACTTCATTTGCTTTCAAAAAAATATATGTTTGCATTTGCAAACTCCTTTAATTGCTTTCAAAAAATATTTTTGCATTTGCAAAATGTTTTTTGATTTTGCTAAATATTTTTGAAATTACAAAGCTATTTTTTTGCTTATGAAAAAAAATTAGCATTTGCAAACTTATTTTTTTGCTTTCAAAAATATTTTTGCTTTGCACACTTTAACTATCAAAACATAATTTTGCGTTTGCAAACTTTATTCGCTTTCAAAAAATATTTTTGCATTTGCAAAATATTTTTTTTACTTTCAAAACATTTTGGTTTCAAAAAAATATATTTTTGCATTTGCAAAATGTTTTTTGATTTTGCAAAATATTTTTGAAATTACAAAGCTATTTTTTTGCTTATGAAAAATATTTTTTTGCATTTGCAAACTTCTTCTTTTTTGCTTTCAAAATTATTTTTGCTTTGCACACTTTTTTGTTTTCAAAAAATAATTTTGCGTTTGCAAACTTTATTTGCTTTCAACAAATATTTTTGCATTCACAAAATCTTTTTTTTTTACTTTCAAGAAATTTTGCTTTCAAAAAAATAATTTTTTTGCTTTTGCAAACTTATTTTTTTTTTGCTTTTTAAACTTTTCTTTTGCTTTCAAAAATATTTTTGCGTTGCAAACTTTATTTGCATTCAAAAAATAATAAATGAGGCTTTTAAAAACATTTGTACTGCAAAAATATTTTTTGAATGCAAAAATAAGATTTTTAAAAGCGAATATTAAATGTTTTCATCAGCAAATTATTTAGTTTTATTCCTAACATTTTATATTTTGTTTGCAATTTAAAAATGTTTTCTCTCAAAATCTGCTTTTGGTTGCAACATAATGGCACAAAAACCCCTCCATACCTCAGAACTCTAAATGGAAACCAGGGCCCGTGCAACCTTGTATTTAACAGCCGGTCATTGGTGTGACCTAAATCTTGCCTGCATGTGTGTGTTCCACATTTACTCTGACTGCATGTGGGCACAAATCCCTTCATGTGAGATTTCCAGATCTAATGTTGCAGCATTGTTGTGATAATGCTGTGTTAATAGTGTTACGCTACTTTGTTACTGTGCAGCTCGGCGTATCTCATCACAACAGGAGGACTCGCCGCACAGGAGTGTGTGCGTGCGCGCGTGGGTGCGCCGCTCCCCTCCGTGACCGAAAGTGGCCGGAGCTGTTTGAATTGGATTATCAAATGCATTTTCTATTATCCAGCCAGACCCTGAAAGAGATGGAACCGCTGAGAGGCCCCAAATAAAAGGTTCCCCCCTAAAAATGTAGCCCACCTCCAAGTTACAGCTAATGAGTTTTGGTTGTTTTTTCATTTGGGATCCAGGTGACCGACGCATCGACAGCACCGTGTCTTTAGAAAGTTTGAAGCATTTCAAAGAATTTGATAACAGTAAATGCGGGGAAAGCACTCAGGAGGAAAGTAGGTCAAGAAGGATTGAATTAAACAGAAAAGAGGACTGAAAGAAATGAAAAAAAAACATCAGCAGAAGGAAAAAAAACATAACATGGACCTCCAAAAATGAAGCAGCAGTGGCTTCTGTGTAGCTTCTTCTTTTATAAGGACTTTCAGTAAATTTGTCATCTTTGGTCTGAATCTCTAACTGGGAATGAAACTCAATTTAAAGCTCAGAAAAAAGGTCACTTCCAGGTTCACGATGACCTGCAGACGGAGACGGAGACGCTTTCTGAAGATTATACCCGAGTAAGACTGAGATTACTTTGAAGATAAGGGTAAGATACCTTAACAAGCTTTATTAACACTTTAACAAACATTATTAAAGTGTTTACAAGGTGTTAATAAGACATTTATTAGCACAATAAGCCGAATTAGGTATAAAAGTATAAATAGTATAAATCTTTTTTTTTTAGTTAAGCCAGGAGCGACTTTTTTTTTTTACATAAATAGGCTCATATATTTGTTATTTTTCCAGTAAACACTTTAGCCTCTAACAACCACTAGAGGGCGCTGCATCTGAAGTACTTTCTACTGACAGCAGCAGAAGAAGTGACAAACATGGAAGAGAATCTGATTGTTTTCCTCTTAAACTTGGCGGATTTGTTCTGAAACATCAGACTTTTCTTCCAAGTGACTTATACTCCGATACGACTTATAATCCGTAAAATATGGGAACTATCTTTGTCAACATTATATTGAGCGTTTTGCAGCACCTCATCTAAAGTATTACTGAAGATAATAACATGAACAGTCATCCAGTTATTCAAACATTCACAAGTGAAATAAAATACTTAAATATTGAGTTATAATTTGAAAATATTTGATTTCAATCAATGGGAAAATCAAATCAAACTTTATTGATAAAGCACTTTTCATATTACGGTAACAAACAATCCTTTAAAGGCTAAACTGACCTCAACTCTCCCTCAAGAATAAAACTCAAAAAGTATTTATAAAAATAGAAACTAACGTGGAACACTCTCATTTATAACTATAGTTTATTTGCATAATTATGATTTAATTAAAACAGTACAATTGCAAAATTGTGATATTTTTTGGACATTTCAATAAAGTTTTGCTCATATGTGTAAAGGAAATGCAGCTATTGAGGTTTTCAGTGATGTGTAGGATAAAATTCAAGCAGAAACTTCCTGAGACCTTAAAAAAATACAGTTTGAAAGAAGATTTTTGTTCATTAACATGAACTCAAAAATGTGGATTCAGTAACAAAACTTGGTGTTTTTGGGTTGGATTTCCTGTGTGAAGCTTTCTATTCAGTCAACGCAAAACACAATACAATTTTAACTTTTAATTATTTGTATTTTTCCTTTGCAAACTTCTTCATCCGATTTTCATTTGGACCTTTCTGTCTTCTAAAGATTTAGTTTTCTGTACAGCAGATGAATGAAGCAGCACTGAATTGTTTATGAGTAATGTTTCTTTATATCAAATAATCTTAAAACATTTACATTAATTTTATATTTTTTTAATTACATCAATTATGACTACTAAATTGTTGTTTTATTTCTTCTGTTCTTACCATTAGGAGTTTTTTTTTTGGTTCTTGTTGATGCAAATCAACACATAAATAAAATGTAACACCGACTAAACTTTAATAAATTGAAGATAATATTTGGCATTTACTCGATGTAAATTAATAATTTAGCATAACTTCTTACTGTAGTTCCCGGCTGGTATTTAAAGTGAAAAAAAATAAAAAAAAACCACAGATAAATAACCCATGAAGTTTTGATTATTGCACCAAGCTGATGATAACCATGGTTTCCTTTTTTCAGCTTTTGCAAACTAAAACAGAAGAAGCCAGAATCCAGCAAAGAAAGAGTTAACCTGCCCTCCTCCTCCTGATGCTAAAAAAAATGGAACCTGAGATGAAAAGTTGCAGTGCTTTGAAAGTATTAGAATTATGCAAGAACAACAGTAAAACTGCAGTGTTTGACTTTTTAAAGTCTATTTCGAGCTCTTTCTTGCATTTTTTTCCACACATTTTGCACTAAAAAACAAAAAAGGTGAATACACTGAAGACTTTGCTTATTACCAGCAAACTGAGAGTCACTGTGACCGTCGAGATGAAGGCTCTCCTCATCACATCATCATCAGACATGAACTGAGAATGAAGCAGGAGACAAATTCTGGCATGATGTTCAGTTTGTGTCACTGAAACTGTCCGTGCAGGAAGTTCTGTGTGGAATACATGAGCATGAATATGAATGATGAATTTGGTTTAGACCAGGATCTGCAACCTTTAGCAGTGAAAGAGCCAATCGGGCCGAAATTCTTACTGATCAAATCCAAGTTGGAGCCACAAAGTCTGTTACTCTTTATATTTTGATTGAATAAAAATGTAAAGAGAAACAGTGATTTTTCAAAAATATATATCTTTATTTATTTATTTATTTGTTTACTTTTGACAGAAGTTTGTACGAAGTCCTTTCAAAATAAAAGACGCCATGTCCCGGACAGAATCACTCCAGTGGAGCTAGTGCACTCCTATGAAAAGTTTCAAACATGTCAAGAAAAAAATGACATTTCGTCTTGTTATACCTTAGGTCACATGTGTCAAAGTCAAGGCCCGGGGGCCGGATCCGGCCCTCCGGGTAATTCTATCCGGCCCCCCAGATCATTTTATTCTATTGTTATTAATGGTCAGATGTTATCTTGCACTTATTTCGAACTTGTATAATTTTGACAAAATACATTTTTATGGAGAGTAAAATATTGAAAGTTCTTTAAAGTTTAAGTTGATTTATTCTGGAATAATATTCCTGCCTTTTTATTATTCATAATTATGTTAAAAAGTTACGGTTTTAAAGTTTTAAAAAGGGGCATTCTGCTAGCTTTTTGGACTATTTTGGCATTTACTGAGAGTTTAGCTAAAATTTCAGCTACATGCTAGCTGTTTTGGTTAATTTAGGATTTTTAAAAGTTTTTTAGGATATTTTAAAGTTTAGCTATTTTTTCAGCTACATGCTAGCTGTTTTGACTAACTTGAGTTTTTTTTTGTTTGTTTTTTAGGCTAATTTGGCAGTTAGCTAATATTTTAGCTTCATTGTTTTCAGCTATCAGCTTCAACATTTTCAGTTATCAACTTCAGTGATTTCAGCTATCAGCATCAGCTTTTACAGCTATCAGCTTCAGTGATTTCAGCTATCAGCTTCATCGTTTTCAGCTATCAACCTCAGCGTTTTCAGCTATCAGCTTTATCGTTTTCAGCTATCAGCTTCATCATTTTCAGCTATCAACTTCAGCGTTTTCAGCTATCAACTTCAGCATTTTCAGCTATCAACTTCATCATTTTCAGCTTTCAGCTATCAGCTTCAGCATTTTCAGCTATTAGCTTCATTGTTTTCAGCTATCAGCTTCAGCGTTTTCAGCTATCAGCTTCAGTGATTTCAGCTATCAATTTCAGCATCTTCAGCAGCCAAATTCAGCTTACAGAATTCACACTAGCATTATCACACATAAAGTTAAATATCTAGTTCATAATTATGTTAAAAAGTTACAGTTTCAAAGTTGTAAAAATGAAGTTTTATTATGTTCAATCAATGTTTATCCTGTTCGGCCCACGACCTAAGGTATGTTTTGGATTTTGTGCGATTCAGTTTGTCATCCCTGCCTTAGGATGACTTTTGCTTTAAATTCTGATTAAATTGTTGAGAAAACAGGGTCGCGTGACGTCAGCGGGGATCTTAAAACCTGGTTTACTTCTAGGTGCACCTCAGCCATAAATTTATGAACTTAGCAAATCTAAATGAAATCATTTAGTACTTTTAAAATGTGGTTTAGACCAGAGGTCTGCAACTTGCGGCTTCTCGTGTGGCTCTTTTATAACCCAATGTGGTTCTCTGGTTTGAAAAAAAAAGTTTATATATTACAAGTTGCTGTAGTACTCCAACAAGCAGTTTAGCTTTGAGTCGGTCTGAAACAGAGAGATTTTAAATCAAGTGTACATCAGTACCAGAATTCATATTTGAACAAATTCAAGGATTTAAAACATAAAGATAAAGTAAGGGTCACTTAACCAACTCTGATTTAATTGTAATTAATTAGATTTACAAATTTCATGCACCACAAAATAAACTTTTTGTTTTTTGAAATCACTGCTGACGTCACACTACCTATTATTACATGTTCTGCATTGAGATGTGGTAAAGGATGTCTTTTATTTTGAAAGGACTTCATGTGAACCTCAGTCAAAAGTTTCCTATTTTGAAAAAATGCTATTTTCTCTTTATGTTTATGTTTTATTTATACCAGAAATCAATATTTCATTCATAATTATCAAAAGCAACAATTAAAAATTTGTGCGAATACGTGTCTTATTTTTCTAATTTCTAATTAGTCAAGGTTCCTGTTCTGCAAGTTTGCAAAAGAAAGCTTCCTAAAAGAGAGCTGAATAACACCTCAGATAAATAAAGGAGAGACTGCACCGGCGTGGAGACAAGATCTAACCCAGACGAGCAGCGATGCATTTTTGATGTCGCCTCTCTGCTCCAGCATCCCCGCGCGTCCCCGGTGGAATAACAGCGCCACCAGCAACCTTCCATATTGCTTCAATTTACCCCATGACGTTTGCAATGTGTAGGTGTTTGCGAGTCTCCGCGGGTGCGCGCGGAGAGGAGGAAGACCAGGCAGGCAGGCGGAGGAGTAGAAAGGAGAGCAGAGGAGAAAAAAGAGTCTGTGAGCGGGGGAGAAAATGTTCCCCCTCGTCTGATAAATATTTGAGGAGGCTTCTGAGGAACGGTGATGCAGTCAGAGACGGGCCTGTTAGCGCTGCGTGTGTTTGGGTGATGCGGGGAGTCGTCGGGTTTGAACTAATCCAGTCGTGAGTAAGTGAGTGCGGAGAGAGGGAGCACTTCCACTGTTTATTTATCTAGAAAAACAAAACAAACAGGAAGGGAGGGATGAGGAGGAGGAGAGAGGCAGAGAAAGAGGCTGACCGGGTTGTCACAAACCATTAGACAGACGGGCGCAGCGCGCTCTGCCCCATGTCAATGAGAAACCCCGCGCGTAAAAGCGCGTCCACGGACGCTCTGAGGGAAAAAAAATCTAGCTTTGTCCGTGTGAGAGAGAGAACCTGTGTGAACGAGGAGGAGGAGAAATCTCAAGACAGTGATGAGAGGAGGCAACATGCCCTCATTGTTTTGAGACAAAAGGAGCTCCCTCCGCCGCGGAAAAACGTTCCGAGCGCGCACATGCGCCCTGAGCGCACCGCTCGCGCATCGTCCAAACATCAATAAACTGATTTTCAGCCAAAATGCTGTAAAACAAGCGGAAATCAGATGAAGAGTAAACAGACGCGTCTGCATGCGCGCCACCGTGGGAGATGAAGTTCCAGATTTCGGTGGCTCTGCTGTGCGCAGCTGATGAGGAGACAGACAGACAACCTAACAATGTCTCAGACAGACAGACAGACAGACAGCTCGAGGCTGAACTCTCAAAAACTCACTTAGGGTTGGAGCTGTTCCAGTAAACCGCGTGTCTGTCAAAGATGATCTTCTCCTCGGCCCACACGGACACCCAGGACAGGACGGTCAGCAGCACCACCTCCATCACACACTTCTGCCCCAGCTGGCACATCATCGGATATCCGAGGGGGGGAGGAAGAGGAAGAGGAAGGCTCACTTTCTGACTGGAATCAGGCTCTGCAGCAGAAATCCTCTCAGGTGCATCAATGTCCGCGCGCGCGCGCGTCTCTGGACAACTCAGCGGTTCACGGATGGTTTACGCGGCCTGATAAGAGATCCGACACCCCCCGGGGTGTTTCAAGTCATGCTGGACGTTTGGAAATGGACTTTCAAACTTCTGCAGCCGCCGAGGGTTCACACGTCATTCACGAGCGCGTCTCCTCTACGAGAGCCCAAACTTTTCCCCCATTACGCGCTCCCGGGGCCGTGGACGCGCCGAATCCAACCTGTCCCGACGTGAACTGACCGCGCTCCAGAATTCATCCGGATCTCTTGACCCTATCGGTGCTCAGCGGCGGATGGGAGGCAGCGTCATATTTCTTTACCGGATGTTTGGATCCGCTTCTGTCGCGCCGAATCTCCGGTTTTGGTCCATTTTGTGAGAAAGAGCAAATCCGGATTTGAGAAAAAGATATTGCCTCCTTTCCCGTTCAGCTGCTAAAACACGAGCATCCTCTGGCAGATCTCTCTCAACTTCCCTCCGCGTCCGCTGGCTCCGCTCTCCGCGCGCCCTCTCCTCCCGTGCGTCACCGCGCGCAGCAGCTGGACGTCGGTTTGTGACCGGAGCTCCCGTGTAACCCGCACCTATGGCGGCAGCATCACTCAATTGCACCCTGATTTGGTGGAAGCACACACCCCCCTCTCCCCTTCTGCCTCCTTCCCTCTCTCCCTCCCTCCCTGCGCGTGTTTCTCTCAGCGCGGGCGGGGCTGTGCACGGCCTCCCTGCGCCGCGCGCGTCTCCTCCGGGGATTCTGACGATGCGCAGGCGGCGAGAAGTCATTAAAACACTCATTAAAAGTAATCCAGCTTTAAATGTGTTCCGCGTTTCATCACAAATAAGTGACATTTTCCCCAGAGATCACTCCGGTTGGTCAACATTTTACCAGCTTTGGCTCAAAAGTGGATGTTTTTACGCGCGAGAAGTTTAATTTTTACGCACAGGAAGTTTATCTGCTTGAAGGTTGAAGGAAGCTGTTTGTGAGTGTGTGTGTGTGTGGGGGGGGGGTAACAATCATTTTCCATCAGAGTCCATTAGGCCCAAATGGCAAGCGGAGGCAGCGCGGAGCTTAAAGCCCGCGAGCCATCACCACCCCGCAGATATAGCAGTGCGCGTCACGCGGCGCTGCCACCCATGATGCCTCCGCAGCAATATATCCATCTTATGTATTTAGCCGTCGCCTCTGGGGAGGGGGGGGGGGCAGAAGCAGCCATAAAAGCCTCTGCTTGCTTACACGTGTCGATATGCCATCTTCTTCTGCGGAATGAGCTCCAGCGAGGATCAATCCAATCTCAGCCAGATGAGAATTGATTCGAGGAAGTTGTCTGCAACAACTTCATTTGGGGAAGGAATCGCCGCGTTGACGAATGGAGGCGGAGGAGTGCAGCTTACAGACCCCCTGAAACCCCTCCGAGGCGATGTTAAAGTGAGCCATTCTGCAAACCCCCCCACTCTCTCTCAGTTGGCTCCTTCATGCAAAGTGGCCTACTTTTTCCTCCGCCTGCAAAGTAATGCCTGTAATTTTGGCTGTGCGCACTCAGAGAGGGAACACATGCACCCCATAACCCAAATACAGCTGCGTGTTGTCTGCCTCTCTCCATGAATTATTCAACATCTGTCTGAGGCATGCATATGGATACAGGTGCAGGAGACTCTCCTGGCGGCATATTTTAAGACATCTCGCCTTCATCCATTTCCTCCTTTATGTCATTAAAGTCTCGTGTGAGTTCTTGATAATGCAAAACTGGACAGAAGAGGCCGAATTCTCCCCCCCCCCCCCTCTTTTTTTTACGCACCAGGTTTGGATCCGTGAGCTTGTTTGCTCCTTGATTAGAGGCTGCAGCAATAATGTAAATAACTGCTGCCAGATGTGGAAGCGCCACCTGGTTTCATTTAGTTTCCTTGGACCCAAAAGTCTTGATTTTTGCATCATTTCAATGATGCGTTTTTCACTTTTCCAAGCCAGAAGAGAGAGAGGGGAGCTGCTCTGTGCGCCACATTAGAGCGCAGCAGAGTGAACAAGAATCTGAGGCATCAAAGGCGCGTAAACTCCTACCTGGAGTTTCATGATTGACAGAAAAGGAGAGATTTTTTTTTCTTACAAACTTAAATATTTAACAGCCTGGTTGCAAACTTGACCATCTTATCAAACTTGGACACCTAAAACATTGTTAGTGAAGCTCTGGGACAATCTCCACCGTCAAGGTTTTTTCTTCCTCCAAAGGAATGGACTGAATTCCAAAGATCACACTACATGAGCCGCTGGCATTAGTCAACAAAATCCAGCTCCTCTCTGCCACAAACAGACACCGCTGGGCTTAAATCCCCTTTTCTCTCTTTTGTCCCAAGATTTGAAGTTAATCCTCTTCACTTCTCTGTAAGGACTCCCGAGAAAATAAGTATAAATCCCAAGAAAGCACTTGAGATCAAGCAGGTAACCATTCACAGGAGTGAGTCACCTTCTCTCTGCAGGCCCACATCGGGGCAAGGACTCCCCCTGGTGGACAAATGTCTGCATGACACGGTAAGCTCACATTTGGTTTCTAAACACTCTGGTGCTTAGAAAGTACGGATGACATAAAAAAAAAAATATTCCCCAAAAAATAATATCTGTGTGCACAAATCATTATTTTGTGACTAAAAATAAGTATTTCGTGGACAGAAAGGAGCATTTTATTCAGATTTTCTGCACATAAATTAGCAGTTTGAACGCATGAATTAACATGTCGTGAACACAAATTAGTGATTTAGCATAACTACTTATTTGTGGACACAAAATGTTAATTTTTCACACAAATTCAGTGGTACAAGATACTAATTAAAAAAAATCGTTTTTTGCAATGAAATACTAAATTGTTGCCACAAAAATGCTAATTTGTGTACACAATACTACTAAAATGGCCATTTTGGCCACAAAATATGAAATAGTGGTCAAAAAAGTTGAATTTGAGGCAAAATATTAAATCGTGGCCACAAAAATTCGTATTTATACACAGAAAGAGCTAATTTGTCTGCACAAAAAACTACTAAAATGCCATTTTTTGGCCAGGAAATATTGAAAAGTGGTCACAAACTTTGAATTTATGGCAAAATCCTAAATGTAGCCACAAAAATCCTTATTGATAACAAAGAAATCTTATTTGTGCCTGAAACATCCTAATAAAATGCTAGTTTGTGCACACATAATAAATTATAGCCACATAATGCTAATTTACGCACCGAAAAAGCTAATTTGTCTGCATCATATCCTAATAAAATTGTAAAAACTGGACACAAAATTCATAACTTGAGCCCATAAAATTCTAATACATTGCTAATTTGTGGTCACAAAATGCTTATGAAGTGCCCATTTTTGGCCACGAAATACGAAATGGCAGTCACAAAATTTGAACTTGTGGCAAAAATACTAAATTGTGGCCAGAAAAATCCTCATTTGTGCACATAAAAAGCTAATATGTGCCAAAGCATCCAAATAAAATGCTAATTTGGGCAAACAAAATAGTAAATTATAGCCATAAACTGCTAATTTGTATGCAGAAAATACTAAGATGCTAAATTGTGCGCTAAGAATATAAAATGGTAATTAGCAGCAAAATACTAAATTGTGGCCACATAATTATTTGTGCACATAAAAAGCTGATTTGTACTCACAAATTCTAAATTGTGGCCACAAAGTACTAATTTGTAGACAAAAATTTACTTTTGTGCGCACCAGCAACTATTTTTGGCCACAAATCAACACGCAATTAAAATGTTGTGCACACAAAAAAGGTTGGAACACAATTTAGTAGTTTGCAATTTTCTAATTATAGCCACAAAATAAAACTGATGTTTGGCCCCGACTACTAAATTATGGCCACTGAATTCTGATTTGTGTGCACAACACCCTAATTAAATGCTGATTTGTGCAAAAATACTAATAGAATTGTCCTTTTTGGCCAATAAAATTATAATTTCATCACAAAATCTTAATTATTTGGCAATGTGTGAATAAGAAATTCAACATGAAGCAAATTTGTGCACAAAATCCTGATTAAATGCCAATTTGTGGCAACAAACTACTAAATCCCAAATTAATAACTTGAAGGACGTTTTTTCCCCCCAATCTATCCATCGCTCTGTAAGAAAGTGAAAGCTCAGCATGTGGGAGTTCTATAAAGTTTGGACTTGAGTGAACGATCTCCGCAGAAAGCCCCTGAGGGAAATGCAAGCTCAGATGAAGTCAGGATTTAAGGTGGGATGAGCACAAAGTCAGAAGTACAGTAAAATATATCAACAAAAAAACCAAACCCTGCTGGTAGTAAACAGGTCAAGAAATGTGGGAAATGTTACAAGATGTTAACGGAGCGTCACAGGAAGAGGAAGAGAAACAAATGAGGCCAGATGGAAGAAGAAAAACCAAAGATTTATTGAAGGCAGCAGAAGATGCGGAGAACAGAATGGCATAAGGAGGGGGGGGGGGGCACATACAGACACACTGCTGTGTTCAGATAGGTTTAATGACTTCGTGTTACAAAAGATCTTTTCATATGTCTGCACTGTTTATCAAAATATACATGTTCTGAACGTAAAAGTGGATAGAATCCAAATTATTTTGTGGTACAAAAACATGAATATATACAACCATCGACCCTCGTCATACGTTTCCCCGCCCCGCCCCCGTATAAAAAAAAGAAAAAAAAATCTTCTACACAGTCAACATCACAGCTAGCACTGCGCTCGATTAAGCATCCGTCCAAAAGCGATCTCTACCAAGACCTCGGATAAAGTGAAACAAAAAGCAGTACAGTATACTCGTTACCCCGGAAACCCCACGTGTGTTTGCAGGACAGCAGGAATGTGAAGAGGGACTGAACAAAACCAAAAAACAGCAAACTTTGGTCCTCAACAGCATCAACCGTCTGCAGCTACATGCAGCTTTGGGCTCATGCATAAGAGTCTCTTACAAAAATACAAACAGTATCTGTTTCTGGAAACTGGCGGCGCGCCGGAGGCCGCCGCCCATTAAGACTTGGGTGTGATGGACTCGGGCTTTACGCCGAGGAAAAGTGCACGAACGTGCCCCGCGTGGGGGCTTTGTGTGAGGATGTTGCCCCTCTGGAATTCTGTCATGTAAAAGAATGTGCTGCGTGTTCACAGACCAATAAAAGGCAACTTTTCGGAATGAAACGTTAAAAAAGAAAAATCTGACAAAGGGGGGTAAACAAAGCCAGCTAACTGGGCTACTTCCAACCTAAGATTAAAAAAGTCAAGGCACTACGTTAGCCATCAAAACCAGCCGCTAAGACGACTTCAGTTCACAGAGATACACGTGAGCTCTAACTTTAAAAGAAAACGAATATATAGTTGTACACGTATAAACATAATGTGGTTAAATGAGGGAATACAGCGCCGCACCTCCAAACAAGATATGAGAAAGCTGTAAATACAAAGAGAAGTTTATGTCTTTAAGGGATTAAATAAGCCACTTTGTCCTCTTAAAAAAAGCTGGTGAATTCAAAATGTTTTGGCAGAAAGTTTCTTAAGACGAGCTGGTTAAAAAACAGAAAAAGGCGGATAGTGGTCTGGATCCCGAGGAGAACAAAACGAGGATCTGTCCAAGCAGCTTCTGACTGGCCTAAAGGAACGGAAACGCTTTTCCAAAAAGGCACCCGGGAACTTCCATTGACCTTGATGGGTCTGACACTTTTGTTTTTTGAAGAATGTTGCTATTTTTTTTTATTTCATCACAAATTTGTTGGGGAAAAATGGTTAAGTTGCAGAAATGTATCTGGCAAATTTGGCAAAATTCATACAAGTTTGTGTGAATTCCTGAGAAAATGTAAAAGTGTCGCTCCACACTTTCATTAATCATAGGTGTCGAAAAGGTTCTTTTTTTAATAAATCTGAATCCCTTCCAGCAAAGGGATTAAAGAAACAACATCCTTCAAAAAAAAGAAAAAAGAAAGACATTTGTAGCTGACAGTAACATTCAGGTGGAAACAGCTTGGAGGAGGAAGGAGCGGCACTCAGATGGTGGACTTGGAGAAGGACACTCGAAGGTGATGGTTCTCTCCCAGGTCGTGGTTGTGGAACTCGATGAGGCACTCGATGGCCTCCTCCACCGAGCCCATCTGGATCAGAGCCATCTTCCGGTCCTTCCTGTGAAAGATCAGAGTTGTGAGAACTCCTCAAACGTGTTTCCCTCTTCTGTCCCGACAGCTCTGGAGGACGGAAACACTCCAGCATCAACTCAGACCAACAGGTTCTACTAATCAGCTTCTGACTCTTACTGAAAGAACTTGAAGGCCTTGACTGTGGCTCCTGTGCTGCCGAAAAGCCTCCTGAGATCGTCCTCCATCACAGAAGGCCTAAAACAGAAGAGGAACTTATGAGAAAGGATCAAACACAAAACACGTGAGAATGAATCCGATCGGGTTTGTGGCTCCGATCCAATCCAGTCATTTGATTTTGAGAATATCCAAAAACCAATTCCTGATCTGACACATTTAATTTAATAAACATATCCAGGTCTTTCATCTATTTTTATTTGATCAACCTTACTAACACTAAATCAGCTCTTTTTGGCTGTTGACCTCTATAATGAGGCTTAAAAGTGCTCTCCGTTGGTCCTTGCCACATTTTTGACAATTTAAAATAAACTTCCTGAAATTAAGGTCTAAAACCGTCTGTGTGCTGCCCCCTACAGGTTGAAACAACGTATTACAGTTGAATTTGGTGAAGTACCACGTCATCACACTCTGATGATCCAGTATAAAAGACCCGCCCATCTTTGATTCTGTAGCGGTCGGTCGTTATCGTGTTAGCTTTAGCTTAGCTCGTATGTGTTTTACCTTCAGCTGTCAAAAATCTACTGGTGTGCACAAGTTTCCAGTGGACTTGGAAGTTTGGAAACAGTGGTTCGGTGCATTTGGTGCATTAGTCATGTGAGAAAGTTTGGTGACTGTAGCTTTAGCATCTTCAGAACCAATAAACTTTTATTCTCAAGTGATTCCAATGGCATTAATATATATATATATATAAATTAATTAGTTTCTTTTTAAATCGTTGTAGCGTTAAAATGATGATTAGCATTCATGACTAGCTCATATCAATGGAACCATTTATTTGTTTTTGAGACATTTTTATAAACAACTTTTCCCCCCAGAGTTGCACTTTGTAGACGGTCCCTTAGCAGTCGTCTCGGAGTTTAAATCTTATTTTTTAAATTGTATGCAATGACTTTTTAGGTCATTTGTGTTAAGAAAAAACAATAAAACTGCTTTTGTCAAATGCAAACATTTTTTAAATGGGATTGAGCCTGGAAGTCTGAATCAGTGAACATCTTGCTAACTTTACACAACTGTTTTTGTGCGTCTCCTGAACAAACTAGACGCGTTTTCTGCTTTGCGGCAATTAAATGATATGCAGACTTCTATTAGTGTTTATCTGGAATAATAAGCTTGAAACTAATATTACTCATCATAAAAATAAGACTAAAAGAAATCATTGATCTGGATTCAACATTCGGTTGAGTCTGAAACTACAGGATCAGATCGGGACACCAAGTTCTGGACTGAAAACAAGGATCCTTCAGCTGTACTCACGGGATGTTGGAGAGGTGGAGCGTCGCAGAGGGGGGGAAGATGTTGGAGTAGTTTTTGGAGCCGGGCTTCTTGAAGCGATGCAGGGGGGAGTTGCTGTAATCCTTGGTAAGGCCCTGGTCCTCGTGACCCTCTCTGGGCAGCTGCACGGTGGTGTGCTTCGACAGAGTCACGCGGATCGCCCTGCCGTGAAGACGCTGGCCATTCAGGTGGCTCATCGCTGCAGGAAACCAGCTCGGTTAGGAACACATTATTTCTATTCAAACTTTGTTTCCTTAAACATAAAAATACATTTCTAAACCTGAAAACCTCCAAACCACAATATTACTAAACTAACTCCTTTTGGAATCTACGGAGGTCATTTGGGGCTCATCAATAATACCAAATGTGAAGGGGCGGGGCCACACTAATTGTAGATTTTGATTAATTAAAGAAAAAAAAAACTTAAGGGGACAATTTTTCCTTCTTGTAGTCAGGAGGATATTCACTTATTGCTACATCTCAGAGAAAAAACAGAAAAAACATGGATTTTTAAGAAAACTAAAAAAGGATTTTCCAAAAAGCATCAAGAATCTTACAGAGTTGAGCCTGTGTGCCATCAGACATCTGGACCAAAGCATTCTCCTTCTTGTTGAACAGGATCTTGACTCTCATTACATCGCCGTACACACCTACGAAGGAAGGAAGGGCGTCAACGTGCAACAAAAAACCCTGCGACACCTGAACAGGAGCCACGCAGTCAAACACAGCAACGAAAAAGGTCAACACCAATTTAAGAAGTCCTAACATTTACTGCTCTAATATGCGAGTCGTGTGATTGAAATGATCATTGCACTAGTCTAGTTTTACTGTCTGCTCAACTCTGGATGAAACCTCTAAATCCTCATTTATACAGATGACAGCTAAAATGTCTTAAAGGGAAAAAGTTGTGATTCAAAGACAAAAATCAGCCAGAGCAGTGAGAGGTTCAGATCTAGATGATTGCTCTATGGTCATGGAAAAATCTGATTACGAGGCCAATCGGAGGCCCGAGTGAAAACATGCAGAAAAACATCTAAACATGCACATACCTACATTTGCATTACAAACACCAAAATAAAGATCTTGCGGCATAATCAGAGGGATATGCCACAGCTGGATCTTAAAGCAGCAGCATTTCATGTTTCTGTTTAAATAATGACTTTATGAAGCCCCAGAGGAGTGAAAAAAAAATTATATTTTAGTTTTTGTGGTTCATTTATGAAATGACAAAAATGCTAAATTGTGGCTCTTTTTGACCAAAGTGGTTTGAGAGAGGATTCAGATTCTTTACTGAAACATATTTTGCTCAAATCAAGAACTTTGACGTGAAGACAAGCAAAAGCGAAAGTTAACTAATCGACTTTTTAAAACGGAAGATTTCTCTTTCAGTTTAGTTTAGCAGATTATTGACTTGATAAAAAACCATCACCTAGAAAACAGTTCTCCTCCAATCATCTTTTAAACCATTTTTAAAGGCTGGATCTGGATTCTTCCCCTACCCCTCCAATTGAAGGGGCATTTTAAGGGAAAGGGGTGTCTAAAATAGTCTTTTTAAGGGTAAAGTGAAAAGACTTAGAGCTCTGTATCCCTCCGTCGGTAGGGCGAACTGTGTCGCGCAGAGGAGAAACAATTCTCTTGATGTGGGCGCGCTCTAAAGCATGGAAGTTTACATTTAAATGTAAGTAATTACTTTCTGCTGTAGCATGACCTTTTTAAAGTTATAAAACTTATGTGGTTATTTATATTCAAGTGCTGGAAGCTCCGGGCTCATGCTAGCAGACTGGCGATTATTAATTACGTCATCGAACGAAAGTAACGTCCGAAATATTAGACAGTATATTTTCATAACCCTCCGTTTGGAGGGTTAAACGAAGGGGAAGGGAGAAGGGAAGAATTCGGATTGGGCTTTCATTCAAATTTAAGTAAATAATTTTTGTTGACCATTTGAAACTTATTAAGCCAAAGTTTTTATGCATTTCTGAGGGATAGCAGCTCCACGCTTACATAGCTGAGCAGCAACTATTGATGATGTCATCAAGTGGAAGTGACGTCCGAATTTGAAGACACTATTTTTTCATAAATTTCTAGTTTTTGAGCAAGATACCATCAACAAAAACCAAACAGTAGATGGATCTTTTCTCTGCCAGAGGAGGCATCAGAATGGAGCGGAGCAGGAAGCTTGAGGCCCGCCCAGTAGATATTCTACGCTACAAATACATTTGATTTGCAACGTTTTTAATATAGAAATAAGCTTAAAACTACATTTCTGATCAAGTTTCTTTATACATGTTCTCCATCATCTGAAAAATGCTAAAAAAAACAAAACATTTTTCATCAGAGGCTCTTTAAAGATCCTTCTGAGATCAAGGAAGAACGATCTCCATAGAACTGCATCGCAGTAATGTTAGATTTGTATCATCGCTTTAAAATAAAGTTTTGTATGGAAATCCAAAATTAATCAATCTTAAAATGCCCTTATTAACACAAAATAAAGACCTATAAATGGTCAATTAGAAACCTAAAAAAAATAATATTTTATAAACTGTTTCATTGGCTGACCAAAAATAAATAAAATTAAAATACTAGTGCAGATGATAAAAATGTTTTTTTCTTACATTCTGGAGCTGAACCAACTCTGTCACCATCACCTGGTTAAAAAGAGCCATTTTTTTCCTTTCCCTAGGGGTAAAAACTTCCCTGTTTCTCAGAGGTTTCCTGCCTCATTCCTATTCCAAGGATCTCTGCATTTCCAATTAGTGGGAATATTTGTCGCGGTTGCACCCTTTGAAGATAAAACTGCACATGCTTTTGGCTGAGAGCCACAAATCCCAAAGTTTCTCAATGTTAATGAAATGCTGCCGCTTAGAGTGGTTTCACTTTCTCCAGAAAAATAAAAATAAGAACCACACAACAACCAAACCAGGTTATCCAGACCCCAAAACAAACACCCCCACCCTTCCCCCCGTAACCTGATGATGAACTATCAGTGGTTAAACATGAAGCCAACAACATGAGACAAGACATGCCCACCTCGCCAGGTAACAGTAGTAATAAAATAAAGGAGATGAAAGGATGATAACGTACCGAAAAGAATAAAGAGGCAGTGTGGCGTAACGCTCTTTAGAGACAGCAGGGGGGAGCAGCGGGGCAGGGGACCAAAAGGGAGAGGGGACAGGGGAAAAGAGACGGAGCGGAGTGGAGGACAGTGGAGTGGAGTCGGGACATGTCCGTAGGCCACAGGCAGCGAGGTCCACAGGAAGGCCACAGTACCATGGAGGAAGTAGAGGCATGAGGGATGAGGAGATGAGGAACAAGATGGAGAAAGGTGGGAAAGGTGGAAGGAAATATCGTGGTATAATCAGGGGGGGGGCAGATGTGCCAATGTTGTGACGTCAAATATTAAAACCAATTTGGGGGGAAATCGTATGAATTAGAGAGAGAGGGATGATGGGAACAAGTGGTGACAGTCACAGAGGGAACAAATGGTCATGGGGCGTGCAGTAAGTTGGCAAGATATAAAGGGGGATTTTCAAAATAAAAGAGGACAGAAAAAGAGGGGAAGAAGGAGGACAAAGTCAGGGAGAGAAAAAAAGGAAGTAAAACAAAAAAAAACAAGGTCAGTATACACAAAGAAATGTGCTTCAGACAGTAGAACTGGCTAAATTAAAATGCACTGTCACTATGGGAACACTAGAAGAAAAAGAAGAGAAAAAAAGATTAACAATGAAATACAGAAAAAAGGCAGAGACAATATTTACTTTTAAATTACACCCTAACTTTAACTTAAATTCAATAACAGTAAATCAATTTTCAAAAAAACATCTAAAATCTAGCAATCACTAGAATAAACGACTTGATTACACCCCAAAAATAATGAAAACATGATGTAATAGTAATGATAATATTACCCTTCTGAAAAAGTAATATTGTCTCTCCAACAACTCAAGAATGATTTTAACTAATGGACAAAAATGAAGATATGAAATGATAAAAGTTCTTTTTTTACAAAAAGAAGTTAGTTTTTAAAAAACAAACTTTAAATTCACAGTGAACAAAGTGGCAGGTCAGAAATGCAGCAAGTCCTGAAAAAGAAGAGCGTTTTTGGACTGACGACACCCGTTCGTTTATACGAGCAGTGACTTATGTGACCGTGGTGAGAGACGGAGAAAAAAAAACGCTAGTTTGTCGTAAGACGAGTAACTTAAAATTTCAGTGAAAACAAAATGACTAAACTTGAAAGCTGATAACAGACTTGATTTTGTTGGTTCTTCTGGCGTACTGACCTCAGGGTTCAGATTGCTGACCAGTAAGACGTTGTGTCCCCCTGTGGCAGCAAGTCCTGACAGGCCCAGTCTGGTGGCTGCTGCTGCGGCAGCAGCCGCCATGCCAGAGTGGCCCACGCCCAGGGATGCAAGAGCACCGGGAATGCCCGGCATAGACAGACCTGAGAGGGAGAAGACTGTTTTCAGCTTGGATGAGTGAACCACAAATGCAGGATTCGGCTGTCAAAGTCACAGCAAAAACTTAAGCCGTCTTAGTTCATAATAATGACAAAAACATCCACATTAGCATGAAAACGCTGCGAGGAATCCTCCAGAGAACAAGGTTTATGTTTTTTACAGAAACTATTTTTTGTTGAATATGAGCAGCATTTTTTTAGACTTACATATCTGAGCTCTTTCATTACGTGTTAAGATGTGTAAAACAAAAGTGATGAAAAAAACTAAAGACATGCAAAACCTGACCACGTTTGGGGTGAATCAAACGCGTTTATGTCTGATAGTGATAAATCGACCTTCGCATTCGTTTTTCTGATCGTCCAGAACGATCAGGTGACTTGTGGGTGGATTTATTGATCTGATGGCGGTTTTTCTGCCATCACCTTAGTGTTTAAGCCAGGGGTCGACAACCTGAGGCTCTGGAGCCACATCCACCTCCATTTTGGGCGCTTTTTCTTTTTAGAAAAATGCAAACAAGTTGAATAGAAAATGGTTTTGTAGTATTGGCTCATTTACATTTGGTTATTTATGCTTAGATTTTTAACAAAACTGAGCAAAAGGATGGGAAAAGGTTAAATCTGCTATTGGATTATTATTAGAATGACATCATCCTTTTGCATTTAGTATTTTACACCAAAGTTGTTTTGTTTATATTCACTAGTAAAAGGAGAAAAAGATGAAGGAACAACAAAGTCACAATGATAATGTTTTTGCATTTTTTGTTCAAGTAAATCTGCTGCAGCTGGAGGATCTTATCAAATACAGGATGCATTTTATTTTGAAAGGAACTAGTATGAGCTGCTTTCAAAACTAAAATTAATTAATTCAAAAAAAGAAAAACTCAATATAGATTATTTTAAAGCTATATTTTATAAGTGAATGGCTTAATGGCCACAAAAACATAAATTAAGAGTATTTTTCTAACTTTGCGGCTCTCGTTGGATTTCAGTCCACATGAAACTGGATCATATGGCTCTTTTAGCATTAAAGGCTGCAGACAATGGTTTAAGCAAACTAAAGCAACACACTTGATCACTTTTGAGCAAATAACCCACAAGATGTGCACATTTTTTTGAGGAAAACCACTAAAAATAGTAGCGACTTTACAACCAAAATATGTTAATTAACCCTTTAACACCTGAGACGTCACTGGTGACGCATAAACACAAAATCTTTTACATACTGTAACTTTTCGACCGTTAACAGTAAATCAAAGAACATAAACACAGGAGCTCCGGTGTTGAAGGGTTACGAGGAAAACTTTCACTAACCTGCTGCCTGCTGGATAGCAAAGGTTGGGGGGAAAGCGTGCGCTCCACCGTAGGGTGAGGCTGAGATTATTCCTGGCGCTGATCAAGAAAGAGAAGACACATCACACGTCATGAAAGCTGCCAACGCTTATGAGGGAGAAAGAAAATCCTCCAAGTAATAGTAAAATCACCAAAAGCAGCCATGGCCTGGTGGTCAAGAGAGGGCTGCGAGTCGGCAGTGGGCAGGTCAGGGCGGGTGTAATCCCTGCTTTTGTCATTGTTGTACTTGACGTTGAGGCTGGTGAGCTTGGAGAAGCTGATTCTGAGGGTGCAGCAGGCGTTGTAGATGTTCTGGCCGTCCAGTGACTTCAGAACAGAGAATTACAAGTTTACAATTTAATCAATGGTGTAAAAGTAACGCTCTAAACTGCTGCTTTAGACCAGTTAAACCAGGTACCACAAAACCACAAAAGACTGTGGCTGAAACCAATTGACAGAAAAATGTGCTGAACCAGTCCTACCAGTTTAGCGTGCTGAGAAGTCATTGCATCAGAGTACTGGATTAGAGCCTGAAACTGGTTGTTCTTGGTGAAAGTGATGATCTTCAGCACAGTCCCAAACTTTGAAAAGATCTACACAGGAGATCAAGAGAAAAAGGCAGTTTAGTTTGTTATTTACAAGCACAAAAGTCTCAAAATTGAAGTACATTTTAACAAGATTTAGTCACATTCCTGCGGTTCTCATTGGTACAACTTTGTACATTTCTGCCACTAGAAACAAATGTCTTCATGCTGCACAGAAGAATAAAGCATGAAAGGCCAAGGACAGGGTGTGCCAATGGTCAATTGAAACACCAACATCAAGATAACACTGAAATGCACTGTACCTGGTGCAGAACATCTAGGGTCACCGGGTAGAAGAGGTTCTCAACAATAACTCGGAGCACAGGACTTTGGCTGGTCCCTCCTCCCATGCTAGCGGCGTCTGTGGAAATGGCCATGCTTCCCATCCCACCGCCATGGAGGGCATTGACTGCCTGCAGAGCTGCTTGAGCGCGCTAAAGAAACGGACAAAGATCACTTTAGATTGGCTGGAAAAAGCAAACGGAATTAAAAACTTGAGAACATTTTGACTTGGGCCCATTTATTCCATATGCAGGTAACTTAAAACCAAAATTAAAATTTGCTTTGGTGTTAAAACACTACAAACACCCCATGTAATAAAACCTTGAAGTAAACACACAAACATTTGATAGTGTAAGATTTGGTTTAGTTTATGACAACATTTGTAACCCTTGCACTACCCTAGGCATGCTTACTTTAAAAGTGGGGTCATCTAGACCCTGCAACACAGCACACTGAACTGTTTCTAACCCTGTCCACCTTTGTTATGAGAGGAATCACACACCAATATAAGGGTCGGGTCATCTGGACCCCATAAGATAGCACAAGGGTTAAAACAACTTAAAAGACGAAGATTTAATTCAAATAATTTGGATGTGACAGGAGGATTCAAACCTTTTTGTTTCCTTTCTTTAAGTCGTTTTATTTAGAATCACACAAGCGAACAAATCATTTTGCAGACAATACAGCAAGTTTGGATGATATATTTTTTATAAAGTCCTTTTCTCTGATTACATTTTTTACTAGATGCTACAGTTCCCTGGTGGTAGAGGATACATGTTTTATAAAAGTATGTCAAAAAGGTTTTTTGCAGCAAACACAAAAATGCTCGCTTTGTTATGAAACTGCAGGATGAAATTCTATCGACGACAGGAAGAAGGAGCGTTACACTTACCACTTGGTTAGGAGAGTTGTCCGTCTTGAGCTCCTTATGGGTGGAGTACTGCATGTAAATGGGGTGGTTCCTGATGACAGGGGTGACGGAGGAGTAGTAGCTCACCATCGTCTGAGCACACTCCTCACTGCCAAACTCCAAGAAAGCCTGCAGAGGAAAGACCACAAAAACATCTCAAGATCTCAAAATCTTAAAAAAGGTTCTACATTCAAACATTTCATTTGATTCCTTCTTTGAATTCTATATTTAAGCATAATGCACAATAATTGTCACATTCCCACTTAGCGGGTGGTAAACAAATGTTCCGAACACGCAGGTGCGATTCGCCTGTCCTTACCTGGTTTTTTCCTTTCAACATGAGCAGATTGGTGACCTTCCCAAAAGGCAGTCCCAGGCTTATCACCTCCGCCTCATTGATGTCGTTGGGCAGCTTGCGAACATGGACGACGCGTGATGGCACACCAGGGCTGCGGACGTCACCTTTGAATTTTTTGCTGTCGTTGCCATTGGCTGCGAGGGAAAACAGAGGCTGATAAAATCAGGCAGGGAACACAAGGCGCTGCTTCTTTCTGAATAATGGATTGATCGTCATGGCAACACAAACAAACACGTCAAGGACTTTAATAAAAGGATTCAACCCTCCATGGCAACCCCCCCTACCTGAGTTCATGATATAGGGTCCGTTTGTTATGCAGGAAGAAAAGAGTTCGTCGGATCCCCTCTGTAAGTGGAGAAAACACCCCCCCACAAAACAACGGTTTAATTCAGTGCAATCACTAGGACAGACATGGCAGGTGAAAAGCAAAGCTCTCATATTACAGAGCACTAACTGAAAAAGGCACCAAGTAATGCGATAGCTAAGGGAACATAAGAAACTTTTCACCGTGAAGAATTCAGTGGCATTACCAGTAAAACAAGATCGTCTCAGTTCTCATCCTTCTTCAATTAATAAATTAAAGGCATAAAGTTCACATTGTCTGCACTACAAACCGTTAAAAGATGCACATCTGCTGTCTTTTACATGAATTATTGATCTTAAAGCACACACAAACATTTCAGCAATCACATTTTGGCCAAACGGACACTAGAGAGCCTGTGTAAGTCAAACGGTGAGCCAAATGCACTGAAACACCCACAAATGTGAGGTAAACACTCCCAATCCACACTGCAGTTTACAGTGTGCGGGGTCCAGCCCATTGAACACACACAGTGATGTTTTAAGGCTGCTTTCGTGGTTCCGTGTGTTTATGCTTGTGTAAGATGAAGTACTGCAGTCACAAGAAGTGGCTAAGCAGTCTAAGCTGGGCTACATTTTACAATGAACGTGCTGTTCAGCATTAGACTAGCAGCATTGTTACGCTGCAGCACACACATATGGAGCCCTAAGGACACCATTAGATGAAGAGCTCCACAGCTCTTTATCACAGACCACCAGAGTATTTGTTAGCGTTTAAGCTAGCGTTGCCAAAGCATGCAAGCATCACCCAACCAAGTACTGAGGAGTTGAGAAAGAGAAGGCCCTTTTTTTGAAGACAGAAAAATAACTTTGAAGGAACTGGGTTGGGTAACCGAGTATTTCAAGCTTGGTTACTTTCAACACACATTTGAATGCAAATTCATGCACAGCACCAGTCCATGAAAAAGTAACACGAGTAACGCTAATGAGGTTACACTTCAACCGTTGTTTCTTTGCCTTGTCCTTTCAAGTAAACTGGTCATTAGACACGCCAAGACAAACACAGGAGGCTGTTTAATTTACAGTCATGGCCATTGAGTATGGACCTCAAATCTAATTCTGTGTTGGGAATTTAAATCAGGTATGAAATTATAACAAAAAAAAGGTTACAGAAGAACTTGAACACAAAACAATTTAGTAAAAGAATCTTAATTTTCAGCTCCTTGAACAATAAGAACAGCTGTGCATCGTTATTTAGGTGGCAATCAATCAAGTGCAACAATTCACAGATTGAACCACAATTCTTACTTTTTCATATGTTTTCATATGTTTATATGTTATGCTATTCTTTTGTCTTTTACTACATGTATGAAAACACTTCACTAGTGTTCAGCGTTACATATCAGCACAAGGCTGCCTCAAATCTGCTGGAATTACATTATCTGCATCAACTGTTGAAGAGTTAGCATTACCAAAAGACTGTTGACACTGGAGCCAAAGCTACAATGTTAAAGCAAATTAGTTTTTTCAGAACATATAACAGTAAGCAGAACTTCAGTTTTTTTTTTAATTGAAAGCACTCAATAGTTTTACTTTAAAAATGGGAAGCCTAACAAACACTCCATTTTGAAGATCTGTTTACTTCTGGTGACGGTGGCGTTGGGGCTTATTTTTAAGTCTATGAAACTCAAATCCAGCATTATTCTCATTTTCAGAGTAATAGCTACAATGTTCCTAAATTGTATTTTTACTACACTACTATATTTACAAAGATGGCAAATCAGTTATATTTACAAAGATGGCAAATCAGTTATTTTGGATGTCGCAAATATTTGTAGTTGCATTTTGGGAGCAGATCACGAGTATCTGAGTACTCTGATACTCATTATAGCCCTAAATAAGAACTTATTTTTTTTAAATGTAAAAAAGTAAAACCTATTTACCACACCCAAAAATTCACTGGCTTCAGAGTCTAAAAGTACTGATTATATTTGGACTTTGTTTAAACAAAGAAATGTAACTTCCTGTTTTCAGCAACTTCAAAATAAAGCAACCCCAACCTTTCAATTATTTTTTAGCATGCTTACACAAGTACTAAATGAGGAAATGTTAATGAAAACTCAAAATACAGGACTGTCTCAATCAATTTAAATAGCTATAAAGCTTTAGATACTGTGAACTGTAGCTTAAGTAAATAAAGGTTATACTTATGCAAAGCCAAGTCAGCAGACTAGTAAGTAAACCGTATTATTGGTGGTACAAAAAAAAATAAAAAAAACTCCATTGTCCCAAAAGAATGGCAAAATTATGGAAACGGCTCCAGTCTGACTTTATAGAAGTAGGTAAGCTGCATGACATTATCAGAAGACAAACATACAACAGGAAGTACAGCAAAAATCAGGCCTGTTTCCATGCATTGCTAAACTTCCTCCATGCTGGACTCTTACCCACGCTTACATTCTCTTGAGTATAATAACGCTGGGGCAAAGGAGAGCGTTGGGGTAATTAAATCTAGAGTGAGAGAAGTTTTGAAGACTGTTGAAAATGTACATTTCGGGAGGACAAAAGGATAAGAAATCTCACAAAGAATGAAAGACATGCTCACGAGGGCTTGTGTCTTCAGTTAAAGATGTGGTAGACTAATAGCACCTTTTAAAGAATGTTTATACATTGCTGACTCAAATGCTTACACAGTTAAGCAGCACTTTCTCACGGACAGTTTTCAGTTCCCATTTCACTTTAACTGTACTTTAGTATTTTGCAAATACATTAGCTTAATCCTAAAATAATTAAAACCTAATGTTTTTTTCCCTTCTAATTTGTATTTTGTACGCTTTACTGGGGATTCACAGACTGGCAACATCTCTAAGGAGCCACAAAGACGAGCCGTACAGGTACAGACATGTTTGTTCCTGATCAGCCTTCACCAGCGGAGGGGGGCAGGGAACCATGGCTTAAAAAGAGGCTGGAGGGGGGAGATTGGAATGTGACCACAGAATGCCAGACGTGCTATCCAGACAGGATAATTGCAGATTCCAGAAAGACGAGGCTCCACAACATCACTATTACCACCAAGACTTAATTGAGAAACACAAAAAAATACTTACAAATCAACCAGCAAGCACTAAGAGGAGAAATAGTATTCGAGCGGAAAAACACGCTTTGCAGAAATGAACAGAAGGGGTGGGGCATTTCCCTGTCGGAGACTGTGTATCAGACTTGTTTAAACATTGTAAAGACCTTTGGACGCATGAGCGGGCACAGTTGCGGGAAGACGATTACAGCTCTGGGCTGAGATCAATTCATCAACCAACACAAAGCACCCCCACCCACACAATCCGTTGACTGGGATAACAACTTTTTTATAAAGGCACACAATATGTAATGCATTCATATGTCAGCACATTTAGGGAAACAGTTGCAGAAGTTCATTATCGTTTCAGTTTTGTCAGACTTAAAAACACAACGTATTCCGTAGAAAAAAGGAAAAAAAAAACAGGACAGTAGAAGGATAAAGTCGGGCAAAGCTACAGTTTGTTAACATTCCTGTGAGGTCAACAAACCAAGTCAGGATCGCACAAAATAACAGGAAGTTTCGGCTGCCACAGGACAGGAAAACTATTAAAGTGCTACATCAGAAAATTGCTTCCAACTGAACTGACAAACAAACATGCCTCTCTGATTTTCTGCTCATGCTCTGCGCATGTACGTATTGAGCTGTGTGTCATAAATGTTTAAAGAAGCCAGTCTGCCACTGCAAACTCATTACATGAGAACAATTGTGTTGGACAGCAGCTCAGTAATTAGAGGATACTCCTAAAAACCGTCAAACACAGTCCTGCAGCTTCACTCTACACCAGTTTTGCTCGCCAAAGACAACTGCACAAGTACAGCTAACTTAAATTTAAGAAACTAAGTATAAAAAAGTAGACATTTCGATTAAAATGATTAAAATCGTCCACAAAGTTTGGAGCCTGAAACTGATCTTTTTAACCGATGCAAACAACACTGCATCATCAGCAAAATACTTAATTTATGTTAGTCCCAAATATTCAAGAAAAACAACAAACATTTGGATTATTATGCCTGGTTTATACCGGACGCGGAAACACTGCAAAGCGGATTTTGGCGTCTGGTCTATTATTTATTTATTTTGCAGGAGTGATCCACGTCAATTCTGAAAGGAAGTTACGCCAAGAAAGATGAGAATTTCTGGTCAACTTTCAAAACTTCAAAAAGTTTTTCACAATAAAATACAGTGATAGACAAATGCGATCATATTTTTGTATCTAAACAGACCGTAGAGATAAAATTACACACAAAACACACAGATCAACATAGTGATGGCCAAAAAAAAAATCTAAATAACCACAGATTGACGGAGCAGAAGCCTCTGTTGACCGAAAATACGCGTCTGGTGTGAACGGTAAGTTACGTGTATAACTGGCGTGCACTGTGATTTGCGGTGCTTCCGTGTCCGATGTAAACCAGGCGTTACACTTAGCTTTTACCAATGCAAAAAAACACCACCCTCCGCAAAATACTTAATATATTTTACTACCAAATATTCACGAAAACAACAACTAAAAGAAAACTTTAGGGGGTAGAAATCAGCTTACCTTAGTGCCAACCGATATGTCATGGACACTGCTGCAAAACAAAGAAGCAAAAAGATCAGAAATATTGAAATTAGGTTGTTTAACTCAAAATAAAGCAACAAAACTACAGGTGGAGTGTTGCCCAACCAAAGGCGGCCAACTCTAAGCTTACAAACAAAAATAGAAAAGTATTTTTCTTGTACTTACTCGATTTCAGGGACGTAGCCGGATCCCAGAGGGTACAACTCAGTGGCGTCTAGGCGGCTAAAAAAAATAAATAAAAATAGTACCAAACTTAAAAATCTGTTCTTTACACACGTGGACAAAAATATAACAACAACTTAAAAGGGTTCGTGTAAGACTAACAGATCTTTTCACGCTTTTTTTCTCCTGTTCTAACCGATCGAAATCGAGGCGTGCAGAGACGAAGTTTGAGGTAAATAATCGTTCCAGCCCCACCGATTAGATAAGTCAGAACTAGACTTTACTGATTCAATCAACATTAAATGTTCTTCGTCAACATGGCCCACCAGACTAATGAATGCGGAAATGAGACACGTTGCTTTAGCTCGCCCTCGAGTTCCCCTGGAACCAAGTTACAAAGGTGCAGTTAGCGTTCACCGTTGAGACGCCACGAGAGACCATTTTAACCACAAATAAAGAAACAAAGACGAAAAACTCCCCAAACGTTCCCCCCGCAGTGAAAAGACGAGGTTTAAAAGAGTTCGTGAGGTTTCGAGAAGAATCAAACGATAGAAACTACTTTGTAAAGAGTCGCGGTGACGCTAACGAAAGCTAGCAAGCTCCGGCTAACTGTTGCATGTTTTGGAGGAAAAAAAACGTTACGAGTTAAACTTTACGGGTTTGTGGTAAAACGAACCCAAACACACGAGGTATTAACTAACAACAATTAGTAGGATTCATTCCGCGTATTGGTCGGAATGTTGTGCGTTTTAAGGTCTTAAGTTCGGTCCTTTTTTACTTACCCGTCCATTGCACAAGAAAAAAACTGCAGGTCTGAGACGAAGGTAGGGCGGCAGACTTGCTTGATTTTCTTACAAAATGGCTGAACGGACCGAGGCGCGCGCTGATTAGTCCAAGCAGCTCCGAGAGCCAAAAGGAGGCGGGGCCAAGCACATAGGAGAGAGGGGATTGGACAGGAGGGCCGTCAATCAAGGGGAAAAGAGAGGCCGCGGCAAATTTCCATTAAATCATAACAAGAGGTTTGGCTTAGAGTTCGGAAGGATGTGAAGCTCGTAGTCTCGAGTGTTTAAAAAGCAGTGGAGTTCTCTGACATACTTTATTAAACATTAGAGTAGAGTTACATTAAAAACAAACTTTCACAGCTAAGTTTATGTGTCATTTTTAATGTTTATAGATTATAAGGAAGTGCTTCAACCAAAAGTTTAAAAACTGTAAGTTTTAATAAGCTACTTCCTTGTTTTTACACATTAGTTAGATGGACTAGTCCATAAAATAAAAATAAAGCAGAATGTTGAAAGAGGACACTAATAAGGAATAGCACAATGACTTACAAGTTTTTATTTTGAATTAAAAAAGGTCCTCACAATTAAAAAGATGGACATCAATTAGTTAGTTTATAAAATGCCCAAATAGTCTTTAAAAATGAGAAAAGTTTTTTTTCAGTGTTGTAACCCTTTTTAGACTACTTTACTAGCTCAGTGGCCTTGTGAAAGTGTCCACCCGAAACCAAGGACTCCAGAAATGGGACGAAATGCGTCCCTGCTTGACATTCTGGAGCTGGATTGGAGGTTAAACCATCAAATGGTTCTTCAGTGGGACTGTGTCTGCAGCTCACCACTCCCCCAGGGGATGGATCAAAACAAAATTCACAAACCTAGGTTCATGGGGCTTTAACTCTTATCTGTATTTTACTATAAAAATTACATTTTCATAATTATCAGTCAAAGTTTGTATTATTTTTTTGGTGAAAAGTAACATAAAAAGAGAAATAATTTCTACTCATTATTTTCCTGTAAGACTGAAATCTTTATCCTGAACAAAAAATTGGCAATTCATGTTTATGAAAGCATGTTATTACTGGAAATATTCAAATAAGTTGGCAAAAGTGCAGACTGATTGCAAGGTAAATATTTCTGTGAAATGAAAAACATAAAAAAGATTCTCAATTTGCTGATACAATCGGTTTTTTTCACTAAATCATATATTTTACATCTATAATTTGAAGGTTTTCAGCCATAAAAGTTGAGAATTTATGCTTAAATTTGAAAGAAAACAAATTTGTCTTCAGGTTTCAAGTGACCGAACATCAAACTCTTTTTAATGTACTATTCTCTATTCTATTCTATTTAAGTATGCCAAAATGCTTTTAAATTGCTGTGAAGATTAGTTTTAAAAAGGGTTATTATACTAATGAAGAAAAAATGAAATAAATCAAGGAAAATAAATGTAAAAATAGATTTTTACGAAATATTAATGCGATGGGGTTTTTCCTTTAAGCCATATAAGTTGTAAACACTAAAAATTTAAAGTTAACAAAGATACTGGCTGTTTTTTTGACGCTTTTACTGATGCAGGACAAAAAATGTGGGTTCCTGGTTGTTTGTTTGTTTGCTGCATCTTTCATGAGATCGGTTGTCTCCTTGTGTTGTGTTTGTGCGTCTGTCCTAACAAAGCAATTTCAGAGAAAAGGTAATTACAGGAAACTGATAGCAAGGCAGCAATTAGATTTTGTTGTGCTGGTGGGACGGATTAAAATGATTTATACGCGTTCCATACCTTCAATTCTGTCCAGTAACTTTCAGCTGCAACTATATTTTCTTTTTCTTCCCTGTTTTTATTGATTAAATTTATTCTATGTGTGACTGTAAAGCTTTATGTGAGGTTTAGACTCAAAATACTGAATTTAGTTTCTCTACCATGAATGTTCTGCTTCTTCAATATAAGGAGAAAAAGTTTTAATTCAGTGTTTTGAGTCTCTTAAATACTTTTTTCCTCAATCACCTTTGCTCTTTGGTTCACACTAAACATCAGGGATTCACAAAACAATGAACGAGCGCCCTCTAGTGTCAAGTGAAAGTAATTCACAGGTTTGTTTGTGCAGCAACATATTTTTTTTAAATTGTAACTTTATTTTTTAATTTTAATTTTAGAACATTTACTTGTGAGATATTTGTGATTAATTAATAGAGTTTCCCCCTTTTTCAAATATTTTTTTATTTAATAAAAATGTATTCTTTGCACAACTCATTAAAGTCAGTTGAATAATTATCTGCAAACAGAAGTGACTTGCTGTTACCAAACAATAGTTTTATTTACAGTTCAGCATCGAGGCGACCACATAACTGTTGAACAGACTGGTTGAGCATTTGTTTTTTTGTTTTTTTTTTCTCCTCTTGCTGTCCTTCAGACTTCTTCACTCCAAAGCGAAGCTTCAGCTCACCAAGATTTACACACAATTCCTTCAATATCAATGCATAAAAAATACATAAAATTTTAACTTCTGGCTGTGACTGTATGAATTTTGCATTTGTATGAAGGCTGAATATTTCAGTTCAACAAACAAACAAGGTTAAAAAAAAAGAAAAAAACAGGATATGTTTGTTTTTAAAGACATTTAATATATTTTGCATTGTTCCTAGCATTAGTCCGATTGGACATCTGTGAAAAACTTCTCCTGTTTTTGCTCAGTGCTCCTTCAGAGAAGAAGGCAGTGTTTCCAGCGGGTCACCATGAGAGAGAAAACACACACAAAAAATGCAAAAACGGTCTCATAAATTCAGATGAATGACGAAGGCACCAACAATACACAGATGTAGACATCCTTTTTTTTGTTTGTTTTGCTTTTTTTTAATGCAAACATTAAATGCAATCACAGCCCTTTGGAAGAGGCCATAAAACCACAGAAATGGACAGGACACCTGGAAAGCCCAAACTATATGTCACCTGTCCACACATGTTGACCTTCTGTTTTTGGAATGTGAAAAGGGCTCTTTTGGGGGGAAAAGGTTTATAGTTGCAAAATGATTTTCATGCTGCAGAATTAAACTCCCAGGTGATCTTATGCAGCCTCTATGTGGAAGATTTCTTATTTCAATGTTTGGACATTTGAAGCGATGGTCAATGAATGATATGTGAGACGAGAAGCTGAAATATAATTGGAGGTTTTGCAGACTTATCCGTTTGTGTCTTATAAAGAAATATGATTCCGGGCTTTAAGCTCTTATAGACTACAAGCATGCTTCACTTACTTATTATTGTGTATAAAGTTTTCCCCTACTTTAAGACTTATCTGTACTATTAAATATGAAAATTATGTCTACTTTATTATGTTTGACAATAACTTTAGATGTCAAAAATTTTGAATATGTTATGTTGATGGAAGCTGAAAATTCAATTAAATTTGGGACATCGCTAATCGGGATGCAAGTTTGTGTTTGACTCCGCCCCCTAAACCCAAACTTATTTTTCTTGGTTTCATTTTCATTCTTCACACGTTTCTTTTATTTTTCTCAAAGATATGTATAAAAACAAAAGTGGCTGAATTATTTTGTGTCTTTTGCAAATATTTGGGGCCAGGTGTACAGACACACACAGAGAGAGTCAGGGGTTAAACTGGGAACAAAACCAACAGTCGCACAACACAGTGAAATTACAGTAAAACTGAATTTTATTTGGTGCATGAAATAACAAAATGGTGAGCCGAACAAATTTTATCCCAATTTAACCCCTGGGTTTATGCACACGACAAAGACCTGCTGCAGGGCTTCATGCAATGCGGAGAGCTACTTTCTTACCAAACGGTAGTGTGAGCGCATGAGCAACTAACAGTTAAAGTGTCTCCATCATATTTCAAAAAAGAAAAACACAAAAAGCTGTGATCTTCATGTACATGTGGCCACACGGTATCTAGCATTAAACTAATGCAAATTTCTGCTGTCATTTTTCTTTTTTTTTAATGCATTCCTCTAACACAGCAATAATATTCATTTTTACGGACAGGACGACTCGTGTGACTAAAGATATGAGCACGTGTGAGTCCACAAAAGCACAGACACTTGTTATGAGTGTGAATCTGGTAGTGCTTACAAGCGTACATGCAGTTAATGGTGGGAGATTATAGAGCCAAAAACAATAAATACCTTGTATAAAACATAATTTCATATCAATATATTAAAATACTATTCAAAATAATGTCTTAGACAATATTGCAATATGAAATTGACTGATAAATAGTTGGTAGGCCTACACAGAGAAATATATATTTATATACTTTAAGGTTTCTGATTTTTTTTCTTTTAATAGTTGGATGTTTTGGTTTGTTTTTCCAGATTTTCCCGGCTGGGAAGCAGTACAATCCAGGGAGCCTATGAGTTTTCTTTGTTCCAACGATAATAACAATGAACATACAGTACACAGTCTCATAATAAAATCATACATACTGAATACAATATAAATGTCAAGACAGAAAAATAGAAAAATATCAATAGAAATGAAAGGTCAAATACATATCAGAGAAAGTAACTCTAGTAAAGTGTAACTGTGGGTCCTCGAAGTTCTTGTAGCTGGAGCTCACGCCGGCTCTCGTCGTTGGTATTTTGGCTGTGGAACTGTACTTCTGTTCTTGATTTTTCAGTCCTGACAAACACTTCCACGCAAACACAAAAAAAGTTACACACATCTGCAAATACAGACTCATGCGGCGGCGGCGGCACACAGGCCTGCAGGGGTGCAGGTGCGCTCTCACGCATACAGATGCATCCTGGCACGGCGCTCACATGACCGTGCAGCACTTGCAGGTCTGTTTCTTCTCCTTCTTGGCCTCCTCCCCGCCTCCGTCGGCCTTCTCTTTTTCCGCCATGCTGCCGTTGGGCGGGGCCTGCTCGGCCGTGGCTGCGTCTGCGCCTGCTTTTCCCTCCCCGTCCTCGATCACTACAAACTCGGCCTTGACGTTGCCGTCCACCCCTTCCATCCCCAGGGCGGCGCGGCTCTCCTGCTCCTCCTCCACCGTCTTGTAGCCCATGAAGACCAGAGTGACCGGGTTGTCGGCGCTGGCCTGGTCTGGGTTGGGGCCCAGCAGCTTGGCTTCGATCCCTGTCACGTCTCTCTTGGGTGTCTGGCCGGAGGTCTGCACCACTCCGTTCTCACCTACAGGGAGCACCAGAGCATTGTGGGATGATGGGAAGAGCACAGTGAGGGGAAGTCAAAGACAGAGAGGAAATATTGCTTTAATGACCTCCGGCACAGACAGTTGATTTAATGGAGAAAATAAAGACTTTTATGAGCCCGCTTTCTCTTTCTGACACAGGCGCTCCGGCTGTTGCCCTGGCAACCTGCCTGGAGACACGTTGCCATGGATGTGGAACTCACCTCCATTTTCTTTGGCCACACCTTTATTGGCAGGCACGCCGGTCTCCAGTTCTTCAATTTCTTGTTCCAGTCTGGACAAAAACACGAATTTATTCATTTACTGGAAAAGATTTTCAAAGAAAAAAAAAAACCTAAAGTTCACTCTAAAAAGTCTGACTCACTTGATTATGACCTGCTCCAGAAGTTTGGTCTTCACTTCGTCTTCATGCAGGCGTTTCTGCATCTCCTCCTCTGCTGGAGCTCCATCTAACAACCAGCGCTCCCTCAGGGCTTTGGACTGCAAACACAAACCAGAAATCTCTTCAGCTTGTCTTTCATTCGAGCTCTTCTCAGGGCATAAAGAGGACTAAAATACCTCCGACGTAAATTTGCATTTATACGAGCTGCATTCGTGCATCTTCACCCAAAGTGATTAACTTGTTTGGAGCATCTCAACACGCCTTTTCACGATTGATTGCTAGCATCTTCTCCCACTGAAGATAAGTGACACTTTCACTGAGGCGCAGTGACAAGCCGTTTAGTTAATCTCAAACAAAAATCTCCCCCTAGAGTGGATCCAGAGCGCCAGCCGCCACTCGGGGACTCTGTCCCACCGTGAGCGCGGCAAAAGTGGCGCCCGGCCAGAGCATTGAACTGGAAATAATCACAATATTATTCTGTTTAAACCAGCAAATCTAGATAAGAAATAAAAGATAAAAGATTAGTGATTGTGGATATTAAGATGCTAAACTGTCTTCATTTGATTATCGGAGATAAAGTTAACAAAAGAGTTGATTTACAAATTCCAGCCAGATATTCTTATCCAGCTAATATCAAAGCAAATGCTTGGCGTGCTTTGAGGTAAATATAACAGTGTCCTACTCGCAGCTGTTGGGTCCAGCCGCAAACTGAGATCCTGCCTGGCCACATGACAAAGTGCCAGAAAAGAAGTTTTTGTTGTCACATGCAGGCAGGGCCGGCCGTCTGGATCTGAGCTCAGCGTGGATTCTTCTACGGTGATGCAATATGTAATTCACCAAGAGAAATGTACCACCCCTCCTCATTCTTTTCATTAGCTGTTCCCTCTTGTCTGCATCCTTATCCGTCGCAAAGTTCAGAACTGTCTTGTAAACTCTGCGCTCCCCTCGGCTCATATCTCTGCTAATCTCTCTCCGTTTGCTAAACTCTCCGCTCTTTTGAGTAATTCGGCTCCAGAAAAGCTTTGCAGCCCACGCTCAAACGCTGTAATTCAACACCCAAGCTCCGCACCGTCTCCTGGGTACTGAATCTGAACCTGCTCCCCCTCTCCCCTACGCTCCAACACCAGCCCCTGTTGTCTCCATCTCGCCCGCTCCACAATCCTTGTACCCCAACGCCTGACATCACTTAACGTGCTCGCTCGTGCGTGCTCCAGGGTAAAAGTCTGTGCGAAAAGCTGGAGCGCTGAAGTTTCGTCTTTTCTATTGTTCTCGGGGCAAAAGCTGCTAACGTAGCAGACAAAGGGCGGAACTGGGATACTACACAAACACACACACCCCGGTGAAGTGAACAGCTGTAAAGAGGAGAGAACTATTTTAAAATGCCCTTCTGCACCTCAACTAACACATGTTTTATAAATAAAGTTGATAACATTTACATTTAAAAAAAGTTTTGCCTTACATACAGCGCTGTCATATGTAAATAAAAGCTCCGTTAAATCAGAGAAATGTGTGTTGAATTGATAAAAAAGGAGAAAAAATACCATTTAGCATATTTTCATTGTTTAGTCAAACCACATCATCTACAGTTTTGCATTTAAATGCCATAAAATGAGCATTGGAGATGCTTTGGCTCTATCCAAGCTGCTTCATTACAAGTTAGCTTAAAGATTTCCTTTTCACCTTCTAAACGGTGTAACAATTAGCTTTATGTGATAATATATAAAAACAATTTGTTTATTGTAGCAGCTGAGGCAGAACCTTGCTTGCATTGTGCTTAAAATAAAATAAGATGTCTTGATTTATTGAACTTCATAAGAAGACAAATGATCGAAAGCTGTTCCAAAATAAAAGGCAAATAAAGCGGAAAATACCAGGCCCTGTACACCCTCTCTGAGCCAAAACAACAACAACAAACAATGTACAGATGTACCCAATGATGTCTCTCCTCATCAAGTGACAAAATATAAATAAACATGATCATGATGGCCGTATTTATTTACTGATAATCCTTATAAATGCTTTATTGTCCCTGTAATTCAGGTGCTTCCCCATAGAAGGCGCTCTACAAATAGACTGACCTTCGTTCAGGCACAGAAACTTCTCCTGCATTCGTATATCTGTTATTTTTCCAATATTCATGTGGGATTTTGATGTCGGACAGTCATTATTTCCATGAATTTCATATTGTCCCTGAAGGACATCAACCTATTGGGGAAATTGGCACTAAAATGAGAACAAAAAACACAGTTTTGACAAAAAAATCTCCAAAATATTGTGTCAGTCAAGAGTAAAGCATGTTTTTATCCAGATTCTGTTATTTATTTCTTTTATAAGGTGAATTACAAAGAATTTGCTACTGGTCCAGCCATTCCAACAAATTTTAAAGCCTTTTGTGGCCCACGAGTAAGAAAGTTTGCCCATCCCCGGTCTAAACTATTTATATCTGGTTGAAATTGAAAGGAGAGGAGGCTGAGTTTGTTCAATCTCTGATTATTATTAGTTAATATTGTAGCTTTTTAACATGCAGGTCAACTAAAACTAAAGGACATTCATCTTTTTGTTTTAGCATTGATTTCAAATAAAATAAAATTCATTGGATCACCTTAACATGGTGTCAAATTGGTCCATCTTACTTTAAAAAACCAAAGCTAGTCTTTATTTGCAATATTCTTTAAAAAAAACTTGATGACGTTCGGCACTGTAACATTTTTGAGGGGTTTAAAAGGCTGGAAAATCCCACACCATGATGCTCCCTCCACCATGTTTTAGTGACGACGTCCAAAGTGCTTCAGTTTGGACTGAAATTGATCAGATTTGAGAAATCAGTCAAAAACAAGGCAAAAAAATGTGGAAATTTTAATGGAAGTTGTATATGCTTCTAAGAATCTGATTTCTGAAAACATTTGCTTTGAAAGCTGTTTTCCAGCTTTCCAAAGAATGATCCGACCCGTTCAGACCAAACAACAGACGTCCAAACTCCTTCTCATCTTTTGCGTGTTTAGCAGGCAAACTTTCAGTCGGCCTTTGATGTGCTGCCATGTGGATTTTTCTTGGACGCCAACCTCAAAGACCATGTTCGGATAAACAGGCCTCACAACAGGTTTCATGCAAAAATCCAGTCAAGTCAGCAACAACTGGGAATTCCTAGCGACTTCTTTGATTACGTTCCATGCAAACGTTTCAGGAAACTTGCACCTTTGACCCCACCCAGGTTTGTTTGTTTTATTTCTCAGTGACGTGAGGCCTGAATAGCCTGCAGGGTTTAAAATGGACATCAACTCCTGTAAGTATCAAGTTGATCATTTACTTTTCGTAAAGTGGTGTCTTTACCTGTCTCATATTTCTCCAAATTGGGCATTTTTAGACATTTTGCTGAGTTAAAATTGCACGTGAACATTAATTAACTCTTCACTCTTCAAACCAATAGTTTAGTTCCTTAAAAACCCACTATGATCATCTTGTGATCTGTTTTGAAAGCTTTTCCAGACGTCTTTTAACTATGATTATTTTGTTTTTAACCCACATTTTTTTTTTTTAAATTGCGCCGTTTCTAAGACATAGTTTCTGCTGGGTGGCAGCACCTTATTAGAAATTTGTCTCTGAGTTGTGAAACATTAGTTCCTAAAATTCAAATGCTAAAAACTAACTTTTTACACATTCAACATGAATCAGTTTATTCGGAGAATAGCGGCTTCGATCCAGAATTGTTCTGTGAAAAGGCGCTTTAAAGCATTGTAACCGCTTTTCTCTGCAGATCAGTTATTTCACATTAATTGTGTAAGAAGGGAGTAAATGAGCATTGTAGGTTTTGACAAAGACACCTCAGGTGGTTAAGGTTCAAAGATTACAACCCCCCTTTAAAAAAAACAAAAAAAATATGATATATTAATCCTTTTTAACCCAAAACTAGAGTATTTGTCGACAAAAACATGCGGCGCAGGTTCTGGCTAATGATTCTCAGCCACCATCTTGTCTACCACCAGGTCCCCCTCACTTTTAAACCATATGGCGTCCACTTGGCCTTGCTGGGAAGTACTTCCTGTTTGGAACACGAGTAGGGAGCGGTCGTGCTGTCCAGTGATTCTACAGTCTATGATTTGTCTCTGCCACTAGCTTATAGCCCTTCACACGCCCAACCTTACAGTACCGGTGCAACAAAAATAGCGAGCTACCAATTTTGAGCCACATTCTAGGTCATGTTTTTACATAATAAATATGATCTTTTTCAAACAGCCTCCTGATTCAGAAAGATTTGAATAAATAAAGACTCAGAAATGCAATTTTCTTTCAACGTGTCCTCCATCATAAGAAAAATGCTACAAGAAGATGTTAAAAACACCAAAAACAGGATTTTTATTGGAGTGAGTCTTCAAAGATGCAGGTTGTTTATTCAATATAAAATAGAGGGACCTGCCCATGTACTTTACAGAACTGTAAAGTCCCGTCTTGTGATTGCACAAAACACTGCTGGGATTTAAGTGCACAGCAGGTACGGAGTCATAAAAATGTGGTTTCTACACAAAGAAATTTACTGGCTTTTCCAAATGAATGTTGCTCTTTCAAAAGGGCAGCGTGCACAGAAATCCTGCAAACAGACCGGCGTGATTACACCCCCCCCCCCCCCCCNGTGCGTGCATGTGTCTGTGCACATGGGACGAAAAGCGGGGTGCGGTGGGAGTACGAGCAGTTTCCTGTTGGTGGGAGTGGGACAAAAATCTGTTTCCTCATCCAAAGCCCACTGCATTGTCCCAGGCTTTTGTGTGCTTTCATGAACAAAATCGCATGTGAAGACGCACGCTCGCAATGGGGGGAGAAGGCAGGAGGCCACAATCACACACACTTCAACCTTTGTTTTATCTGTTAGCTCCTGCCCTGAAATAGTTCTGATAGTGCTGACACGCACACCGACAGCCGCCTCGTGTCCCACACCACCATGTTTGGGTGCATGTGTGTAAACTGCACACGGAGGAGCTGTCGGCGTTATCTGCTGTCCGCTCGCTACTTTCCATGACAGCAGCGGTTAGGGAGGATCTCTGAGATATTTGAGAGGAATGGTGGAGTTTCACGATGCTGTGTGGGTGAGAAACGCTGAGTTTTGACTCCTGAAAAACAGCCCGTTTCAAGTCCTGGTAAAGGAGAGGCGTGAGGGGGTGCAGAACCAGATGACACATGCGTTCGTTTCATCAGCGGAGGGCTGGAGTGCGTCCTCGTGCACTGCTGATGCGCTCAGCTGCACGGTGATTCAGAGAACGTGGTGCGGTATTCCAAGCGTGTTGTTTTATCTCAACAGAACGTAAAACAAATCCCCTGCTCGATTGCACAAGTAAACAAACATCATTTCCGACGAAAAACACAGGATGTTTGACACCGTTTGAACCTTCATTTGAACAAAAAATAACGAGTGTCAGAAACCTGTTGGACATCGCAGTTTCTGTAGTAACGGAACAGCAGCAGGTACATTAACAGCAGCTCTAGCAATGATGTTGGAGTGATTTGGATGGATTCTTTCCTGGAAATCATCCAGCTCAATAGATGCATTAAAAACATTAAAAATAATGTGGAACAGAAAGCCAAGGGTGTATTCAGATATTTGGTTCGCTTAAAGTAATTTCCAGTCTGAAAACACCTGAGGCAGAGGTCGGCGACCTTTAACAGTAAAAGAGCCATTTGGGCTCATTTCTACTGATCAAAACCTAGAAGGAGTCACATAGTCTCACTTTAGCCTTTAAGAAATTGAGATTTCTTATTCATGACCTTTCTTTTTTTTAATAATAAATATGAATTATGTCTTTTTGGGGTATGAAAAAAAGCAAAAATATAAAAAGAACCTGAGGATCTCTCAAAATAGGAGTTTATTTTTTTTACATTTAACATTTAAACTTATTTTCAAAATAAAAGATTCTCTGTTCCAAACAGGATCCTCTCAGTACAGCTAGTAACAAATGTTGTGAAGCACAAGATAATATGTATTTTTAACTCATAAAAGATCAAAGTTTGTACCAAAATTTTGCTTTCCATATAAATCTGTTCATTCTGGAGGTAGAGTTGAGCAAACAAGACGTCTTTAGGTCAACAGGGATGTAAAACCCACATAGTTTATCATCTATGTGCACCTCAGACATCAATTTATAAATTTAGCTAATCTAAATTAAATAAAAGCTAATTAAGTTAAATTAAAAAATGCTATTTTTTTCCTTTTATTTCTTTTTACCCTCTTTGTCCTCAGCAGTCTTACACTGCTGGGTTTTGTTATTTTAGTTTGGGGTTGTAGTCTTGGTTTGCTGGTTTTGTTTATTTGTTTTCTTTAGGTAGTTTTGGTTAGGGGGAGGTGCTGACTCCGACGGTCGACATGTCTGGGTCAGCAGTCTCCATTAATTATTTTATGTTTGGCCAAGGAGCCACAATGGAGATAAAAGAATCACATTATTCAATTATTTCTTTTTTTGGCCTAAATTCTAATCCACAGAAAAGAAAAAAGTACACTGCAAAAATAGACCCCCTAAAGATAATTTAAAAAAATGGAAACATTTTCTTAAAATAAGTAAAAAAAAAAAAAAAATTAAGATGGAAGTTCTAGTCTCTAAGACTTGTTTTCTTATACTATGATTGAGTTACTATTGAAAAAACTTCTTAAGATTCTTTTTCTTGGAAAAGAGAAAAATGCTAATTTTCATGAAACAAAGGCATTTTTACTAACCAAAGATTCCGTTTTTACAGTGAAAGACTCGTCTGCTGTCGTTAAAAACTGTGTGAGACTGGATTCTTGTGGTAAACAAACCATGTCATTCTGCACATTCAGAGCTAATAACATTATGAGGAGAGGTTTTGTATTTCCTGGAAAAGCATTTCATAAATGACATTCTCTGAGCGGTAACCACAGTCACAGAAAACAAAGGATTTAACAGAACCAGCTAAATTTTATGCAACAAAACGTGTTGATGTTTACCTTCAGATGCTGGAGTTGCCGTCGATCGTCATCAAGCTGCCTCCTCTTGTTCTCGATCTCTGTCTGCTTCTTCCGTTTCTCCTGTTTGCATTCAAACTCAGTTAGTTTGGAGGGAGAGAGACAAGAAATCCAACAGTTACATTACTAGTGATTGGCCGATACTATCTTTTCCAGCCGATACGATGACCGATATTTTCCGTGCAACTGTGACCGATAGCCAATGTTTGTCAAAACCAATTTTTAAATGTCCTAGATGGCACATGAATACATTGACCTTTGTCTATAAGTTGACCTGCATTCATGTGGTGTTGGGAGATTTGTTGTTTTCAAGTCAGACAGGCATTTTTCAGATTATTCAAACACCACATGAACGCAGAATTTCTCTCAATGTGCGTTTTTCCCTGAGGGACATCAACCCATCAGTGCAACTGGCTCTAAAATGAGGGCAAGAGTCACATTTTGAAATACAGATTTAGAAAATATTCCGTTTTACAATAATTTTCAATCAAATTAATTAATTTCACCCAGATTTCATGTTGCTTCTTTCTCTTATGAGGTGCAAAAACACACATTGCATGTGTGATTGCTCTGGGCCTTCGGTCAAATTTTAAAACCCTTTGTGGCTCACAAGTCTAAACGTTTGCCCACCCCTGATCTAGAATAATGTAACTAACTTCCTGGTTCTTTAATTACATTTTTTTTTTCAATCTTTATTTTACAATGAGCTCTAGCTGAACTTGCCACGCCTTTCCTGTTTCTACAGGAACCCAGACTTCCAAAATAAAAGAACCACTGAAAGGGTGGATGTATGTAACTAACTTCCAATTGATCATAATGGCAAAATATCATATTCACAAGTGTAAATACAGTAACCAGAAAACTGCTTTTGTGCATTTCTATAATGATTTTATTTTTTACATTAACCACATGAGTGACTCAACTAACAAAAAGGGACTGAAAACTCTCCATATTTGTACAATTTGTGGTTTGATTGAATGTGAATAACTCTGAATAGCTCTGGTCAAGTGTGTTCATATCGTTCTTTGTTGTGTACTGCTTGTATACCTATTCTTTAATAAAAAAAAAAATGTAACTAACTTCATAGTTCTTTTATTTTGGAATTTGTGTGGCCCTTCTGGGTTCCTGTAGAGACAGGAAATCTAAAATTATACAAAAATGGTCCGATACCGATCCTGGCACCGATATATCGCCCATCCCAAGTTTGGAGCTCCGCTGTTAAAGGGTTGATCTTTAAATATGCCAGTACAGGTTCATATAGAGTTGTTCTATGTGTTAAAGGCAAACTTATAGAAGGTTTTGTACTAAAAACTAATTTTGTTTTATGGAAAAAGCACAAATAAAGTCTAACTGTACCAGCAAATAAAGACGAAACATCCAATTGAAGCTGATTTCTTCCGTTCACTAGAACTTTTCAGTGATGCATGACTGTAAAGTGCTATAAATAATTTATAGCCCATGATTGTAAATATAGTGTTTCACTGCTGCCTTTACAGATTTACAGTTCAGTTTTCGTTTTTTTTATAGTCTTTGAGTGATACTTTGGTACCACAATAGGCTGCAGTTTGCAAATTTTGTTAAATTATGGTTGATTTTTGCAATGAAAATAAAAAAAGAAAGGAGAGATAGAAATGGCTGCATGAGACCACACCCACGTGTGCAACAGGTTGCTAAGGACGGTTCAGAGTAACAGGAAGTGAGTGAATCTGACCCGTAATCCTGATCATTAAAAGTTAATTATGCAGCCTTTTCGAGCAGACTGGAGCAAAGGCATTAGTCTTGAGCTCTCTGTATTGATTGTTAAAAGAGCCGAGATTCAGCCTTGATTTTAGTCAAAGGTAGTAAAGCGTTTCCCTTAAACGTCACAGTTTGCACAAATAAAAGACAAAGCATCTCTAATTAAACAAACTCCATCCGTCCTAATGTAAAATTGAAATACAAACGTGTATTTTTTAATTGTTACTTATTGCATTTGTCAATTAAGGAGCTTGATTTGAGCAAAAATAGTGTTTTTGTTTCATTTCGTTTCTGTTTTTCTGCTGATGAAACCATCCAGTTTGTATTTTTGAATATTATTCTTGCAAAAAAAAAAGAAATTAATTTAAAAACATGTGTAGGTAATCTTAATATTATAGGAGGAAGAATTATTTTGCAATAGCAAAAGTGAGAATTCTGAGGTTGTGACTCAGAGAATGGAAGACAGACGGATAGAGATGTGTTCTGCAGCATTAGCCTTTGATTTTCTTTAATGGGAGGGGGTGAAATGGGAGCTAAAAGGTTGAGTCATTAAGACAGACCTTCAGAAGCAGTAATGATCTGTTGTTTCTGTGTCCTGATGTGCTCTCTGAGAGAGAAACAAACAGTGTACGTGTCTGTGTGTGCAGAAGGCTTACAGCGATGGCCTGGAGTCTCTCCTCTTGTGACACCTCAGCCATCCTAAAGAAAAATAAAAAAGATACTTTAGTCACAGCCACACACCCACATCAAATATCACATGATAAACAACTTTCTTCAATTTGCTTTTTAACCACTTCTTGTTGTCTGAGGTTAAATATCTGTCTATTTGGCATTAAATCAGCGTCTCTTTCCTGTCAAGGGTAGTCAGCGTATGAATGCTAATGGAGCTGTTGGAGATTCCTGCTCTAATAGGTTCCAGACCAAAGATGCAGGATGGACGGAAGCAGAGCTGAAGCCAGAAGGGGAAGACTGCTCCATTTATTCTCCCAAAACTGACGAGTTTGCAGCAAATCGCTGATCTGATCAGATTCTTGGAGTAAAAGTTATAAATTTAGAAGTTTTATGCTTCATAAAAGTACAGAGCTTTATATTAACTTTGAAAATGTGACTTTTATTTACAAAAACCAGTAAAAGCAACTAACTAAAAGACTTAAATGTACATGCAAAGCCTGTTTAAGTTTAAAGCTGCATTCACACTGGCCACTTTCGCCACACATCAAATATGGCCTTAAAATAGCTCAGCCACAAACGATTATTTTAATAGTCGACTAATCACTGATTACTTTTTCAGATTAGTCGACTAATTGGGTCATGTGCAAACTGGATGTAAGAACACATCTTAACCATCATTAGCTTTAAACTAACTAAAAACTAGATATATAGCATTACCTGTGATAATGCTAATGTGAATGCTGTAAGCTGAATTTGGCAGGTAAAGAAGCTAGTGCTGATAGCTGAAGACGCTGAAGCTGATAGCTAAAAACGCTGAAGCTAATGGCTAAAAACGCTGAAGCTGATAGCCAACTAAAATATTAGTTATTAACCTAAAAAACTGAAAAAAGTCTAAGTTAGCCTAAAAAGCTAGCATACAGTTGAACTATTAGCTAAACTCCAAATTAGCCTAAAATCCTTTATAAATGTCAACATAGTCCAAAAAGCTAGCAGAATGCCATTATAACTTTCAACTTTACTACACTCTGACTTCATATAATATAAATTAACGACTAATCGACTATCAAATAAGTCGTCGACTATTTTATTAGACGATTAGTCGTCGATTAGTCGACTAATCGTGGCAGCCCTATTCACCAGTGAAAGAAACATCTGCTGGTATGTTGACACCAAATTAGCCTTAAACACTAAAAAAAATACTAAATTATCCAAAATAACTAGCGTGCAGGTGAAACATTAACTAAACTCTAAATTAGCCAAAAAAGAAAAAAAGAAAAAATACTTAATCAGGCAAAACAGCTAGCATGCAGCTGAAATATTAGCTAAACTCCAAAATAGCCTAAAAATCCTTATGCTAAAATTGTGATTATAAATTTCAACTTTACTACACTCCAACTCCATGTAATATAAAGTAACGAGTAATAGACTATTAAATTAGTCGTCGACTATTTTATAGTCGACTAGTCGTCGATTAGTCGACTAATCGTGGCAGCCACAGTCTTAAAAGGTGCTTGCTTACTTCTATTTCAATGATTTTTGATTTATACTGGTGTCCATGGCAGACATGAAATCCTGTCTATCCTTTTTCATGGGAGGGATCACACGTCAGTGTAAGAGTGGAGCCATCAGGACCACACAAAATAGCTAACATTAAAACTCAACGCCCCTGCTGCGAGTATCAGGTCTGGTGTGAATGAATGCAGCTTTAGAGATTTGTCACCTTCTATTATTATCCATACCAATGAGTCAACACTAAAGGCTGAAATCATCAAAACACTTCATTTTTTGTGCTTGAAATCATTGTTATTTATCCTGAAATGATAATAAAACACAACTATGTGAAAAGTTGTGATATTAGTCTTGAGACAGACTAAGATAATAGACCTTTCCCACATTCAGGAGTGTAAAAACAAATACAGTTCAGTTACATTTTCAAGGAAACGTTTGTGTTTCTGGATAAATGACAAATCTTTAATTATTTCAACTACTTCAAAGACAAACTTCAGTCATCTTCTGATCTTATTTCAAAGAGTCATCAGTTATCTTTTAATTATGATTATCCCATTTTTAACCAATATATATATTTTTTAAATCGGTGTCATTTGACATAGTTTCTGCAGAGCGGCTGGAGTTCATTAGAAGTTCGCCTCAGAGTTGTAGGAGGAACAGTTGGTGAAGAACAACCCTGCCTCCTCTTGCTGTGGCTGAGAGCTCTCTGTTTTTCTTCTGATCCTGATTGATTTATTTAAGAAAATAAAATAAAAAAAAATGCAATTTGGGGTTTAATTTTCTTTATATATGTCTTCCATCATGAACTCGTTAAAAACACCAAAAACTGAATTTTTATTGGAGTGGGTCTTAAAAGACAGTTTTAGTTTAGCCTTTAACAAAGTTTAATCTCTGCTATTATTTTTTAAAATAACTAATTTTTCTCTAAAAAAAATGGTTTCTGTAGTCTCATCAAAATGTACTCTATTTAAGTGTACTACAAGTAAACTTGTTCTATGGTAGAAGTAAGGCAGTATACTTGAAGTTTATTTGCTATAAAGTATTTATATGTTGTAAACCTAAAATGTTCCACTTTAGTCTGAAGAAGTATTTAGTTAGTGTATTTTCATGTACATGCTCTTTAGTATACTGTACTTCAGAGGTGGGTAAGTCTGAGCCTCAAGGGTTACGATGTTTGCATGATTTCCAGATATCAACTCATGACTGATTACCTGGTTCAGGTGTGTCCAGCCAATTAGAACATGCCAGAGCAGGGTATATTGGAAAACATGCAGGAATGAAGCCCTCGAGGCCTGGAGATACCCATCTATGGTACTTATACTCAAGTATACTTGATAAAATAACTTCAAGTGTACCACCACTTTTTACATTTTTATCTACTGATTTATGATTTTATTATTCAGTTAATTCTATTTTTTAGTTGTATCTTACAACTGCAGTCTAGTACAAACGTTAATTTTTAGCAGTACTCACTTCCTGTGTGACAGTAGCAAATTATTTTAAATGTTTTTTTTTTGGTTCTATTAAAATTGTAAAATAAAATAATTTTTTTTTTATTTTTACGAACACACAATATTTTTTTACTGAATGGGTTCCTTGTTTTAAAGCACTTTGGGCTGCAAACTCCCTGATTTAAAATCACTCAACTCTGTTCAAAAGAAACGTTTTCACAGTTTATTCATTATATATCTTTTTTGCTAAACTTAAAAAGTTTGTGTCAAACAGTTTATGATTAGTTTAACAGGTAAAAAAAACCTCCAAAAACAGCTTTGAAACTTGAAAAACTGCAGTTTAATCATTTAGCTGCCTATTAAAAGTTAAAACTTGATTTCAAATTAAAAGCCTCTGGATTAACTTCTCTCAATCTTAATGGATGCATTTGGAGAGGACTTGTTTTCACTTCTTCCAAAGTGAAACAAGCTGCAACCAAACAAACATGGAATCCGAATGTTTTTCATTTGTTTTTAACCATTTTATCTGACGAAACGACTCCATCCCACTCTGCCCCCCAACCTTCCTCAGCGCTCATAAAATGTGTTGCAACTCTTGGCAAAGGCTCCGCAGTGACAGCATGAGACAACTCGCAGCCTTTCCCAACTAAACAGTCACCTAGAATGTGGCGCATAAAAGTCACTCTGTGTCAACAACACTTATGCCCCCCCCCGCTAGATCACGTGAAAAAACTGACAAGATGTACACGTCTTCTTCTCGTTCGCCAGCGCCACATTCGGCCTCTTGACCTCCCGACCTCAGAGTCAGATGCTTGTTCCAGAAGGACAATGTGCGGCGGCTCAGACAATATTCTTTGGACTTTTTTTTTTTGCAAACGGATATTTAACCGATGGAGGCATGGACAATCCCCGCTGCTTTCCCATCCAGCCACATAAGCATCACATGAAGAGTCTTCTCAGGAACAAGAGAACCACAATCATCTGATTCCCCCTCCAGCACGCATACACACAGTCATGTTATGCTCACTACAGACTTTTTTCTATCACATTTGTTCCCCTCTAACCGATTCATAACAACCAAGAAGGACAGGGAAAAAAAGAAAAAGTACACGCTGTGTAAAAAAAGAAATATGAAATAAAGAATCAAAGATGATCTGAGGTCCAAGAACACACAAAAACACCTTTATATCACTTTTAGTTTTACAAATAAGAGGAAGAGTACTTCTACTAGACTCTTGACTGCAAACCTTTTTCAAAAATTCATCAGCTACTTAACAAAAAAACTAACTTTTCCAAGAAGTATTAAAAGAAAAAAACCAAATTTCTGCACATGCAGAATTTGACAAAAGATCCTTTACGTGGATGCGCTCTGAAGCACAGAAGGTTACATGTAGTGCTGCCACAAACGATTATTTTAATAGTTGACTAATCACCAATTATTTTTTTTACGATTAATCGACTAATCGGGTCATGCACAAATTGGATGTAAAACACACATCATTACCATTTAATTAGTTAAAAACTAGACAGATAGCATTACCTGCGACAATGCTAGTGTCAATGGTGTAAGTTGAATTTGGTCACTAAACATGCTAGTGACGATAGCTGGAGATGCTGAATTTGAAAGGTAAAAACGCTGAAGTTGATAGCCAGCTAAAATATTACTTGAAAGCCAAAATTAGTAAAAAAAACAAAACAAAAAAAAAGCCAAAATTGGCCGAAACAGCTAACGTGTAGCTGAAATATTAGCTAAACTCTAAATTAGCTTTAAAAAACTGAAAAAAAATTCTAAATTAGCTAAAACATGTTGCTGAAATATTAGCTAAATTCCAAAAATAGCCTAAAAAACGTAATAAATGCCAAAATAGTCCAAAAAGCTAGCATAATGCAAATATATATTTCAACTTTACGATACTCTGACTCCATATAATTGACTAATTGACTATTAAATTACTTGTCGACTATTTTAATAGACGATTTTTGTCGACTAATCGTGGCACCCCTAGTTACACGTAAGTGTAAGTAATGACTTGTTGTTTAGCTTGAACTTTTTAAAGTTATAAAATCGATACTGTATTTCTGAGCACTGCCACCTCTGCGTTACCGTGGGTGACTGGCGAATATTAACAACGTTATCCAGTGGGAGTTACATCCGAATTCGAAGACACTATTTTGTCAGTAACTCTTCATTTAGAGGACTAAATTTAGGGGTAGGGAGAAGCCATTTGGTGTCGGCCTATGTCTTTGAAAACGACATTTTTTTTTAATTTTGGCTAAAAACAACATTAGCACGATTAAAAGACCACTAGAAACGCTTTGAAAATTAGGGGTGCCACAATTAGTCGACTAATCGACTATTGAAATAGTTGACGACTAATTTAATAGTTGTTGTTTTTTAAAATCTCACGGTGCACACATGCGCAGTAGTGCTAATCCAGTGATGTCACAGGAAGACCATAACAACACGCCGACGGAGCTTGAACATGGGAAACTTAAAAAAATAAAATTAAAGACAAAAGTGACAAAAGGAAGCATGTTGTGGCTGAGTGTGATAATGCTGAAGAGGGATCGTCGTCTAGCTAAGATAGGCTAAGCTAAGCTAACATTAGTGCAAATTTATTAGCCAAATGTTTTCTGTGCATCCCTGTAACCTCTACCCCATCGGAGTGAAATTTCTCTGCTGAAGGGAACATCTGCTCATTAAAGGTTTAATAAACTATCATCCTAATTCAATGTATTTTTAGTTAGCATATAGCTTTGTGGCAGTCCAATTGAAAATAGATCAAAAGATGTTTGGAGTGGGACTTGAACCTGTTAAATAAAACCTTGTATCCACATCTCACATTTTAGGTTATATTACCAGAGTAGTTAATTCAGCCTAACTGGGGCCCTGTGACTACATGTGTAGAGGGTTAGCTTAAATATTAGCTCGAGTCTAAAGAGGTTAAAGGCCAGCTTGCATTGTTGGATAATTGGACCAATTTTAGGCAAATTTAGGTAAAAGTTCTGGTAATTTAGATGTTTTAAAAGATTATCTAAGTATGTTTTGCTGCAGGAGTATTTTTCCTTAGCACGTTTCCAACAGAATGTGTTTTTTTTTTCATTTGCTCAGAGCACTGGCAATGATACAATCTCCTTATAGTCACATAATTATTTCAAATTTACCATTTCCACAAAAAAAAAAAAAAAGTCAAAATACAGCAATGAATTCCTTTTTCACCAAAGACCCATTCTTTACCTTCTTTTCAGGATAAAAGTTAATATTTAATAAAGTTTTTATGTTTGTGATTTCAAAGTAATTAAAACATTTTCTGTAATCCCAGGTATTTCAAAGGCTAAACGTTAACAAATTGTTTTTTTTTTGTCTTTTCAAAACTTGGTAATTCTTTTAAACTTGCAATGAATTGTGGGATTTGAAGGGCTTATTTGGGCATGGATCACTTTGACATGACTGAACTTTAAATGGAGGCAGATCAAGCTAACTTTTCATTGTTTTTCGATTATTTATGGTTGAAAATGAATGTAAGATAATAAATAAAAGCAACCAAATAGATGTTGCAAAATAACTAATTTTTAATTGTGAAAAAGTCAGTCAACAAAAACCTAAAAATCATTTTTTTACTTTAGCTGGACACAAGAAGGTTGAAATCTTTGTTCTCTAGTCAAAAAAGAGAGAGTTGACATTCATGAGTGTCGATAAAAGCTCTGTTGGACCCACAGGAAATGTCAGTGGGTGCTAAAATGTTTTGTCTGTGCAGGACTCAGAGCGGCGATTGTAAACAGTTCATTAGTCTTGTTTTCTGTGGTCAAACGGATCCAAATGTCTTCCTTTAGGGGAGAAGTTCAAACAGTTTGATGGCCCTTTAAAACGCTGGATGTCTTCCGCGGGCATCAGGAAGTGCAGATGTCTTCACGCTCCGGAATTTTTCAGCTTTTTCCTCTTTCAGAGGCTCTTGTTGTCAGCTGCTACGTAGTCTTACAAGCATCCTGTGCGTCAGAATGAGGCAAAGAAACACCGGATTGTCACAGCCTGATCTTCCTGAAGGTCCTTAGAAAGAAAAGTCTTTGTTTTAACTGGGGAGAACAAGTTGAATTTGCTTCCTTTTTATGTGAAGTTAATCATATAAGTTTGGTTCATAAAAGTTAAATCAATTTATTTTATTACTTAAACTTGTAAAATCAAATTTCCTTTGGAACGAATCTATTGTTTCAAGGAAAAAAGAAACTTTTTTATTAATTTTTGATGAAAACTTTATATAACAAAGAAAACCTACTATTTATGGGTTTAAATCAAAAGTTATATACAAATGTGATTTTGGAATAATTATTTTTTTATCTGGGTTATTGAGTTTATAAATTAATCCATTAGTTGTTTTCTCCATGTGATAACATTTATCCTTTTTATTTTGGAATTTAAAGCAGAATAAAGTCACAAAATGTGAAAGTCAAAGAATAAAAAATGGTCATTTCAGCATCTGGCCATTTAAAGAAGTGAATGGCCAGATCCACATTTTCTTTAACAATGATATTCATCTTTTACTACAATTAATTTTGGTTTTTGCTGCCATGACCTTTGAGAAAAGCTGTTAGAAAAAGACGATGGAGCTCCCCACAGGAAGCTAAAGTGTTCCTGGAAATGCAGCAGCAGCAGTGCACTCATGGTGGTCATTAGCCCATTTCCCAGACACCGACTGCTGTTCATGTGCACTCATTGACATGAAGCCAAAACCCGGCATCTCAGTGCTGTCTGATCAGTCATATTGATATGGTCTGTATACCTTTTTCCACACAGCTGATTCTTACCTGCTCCAGATGGAGAAACAGATTTCCTTAAAAGCCATTTTTTGTCATATGCTCAAATCTCAACTTTAATTCAATTAAACTACAGGCTCATTCTTAAAAAAATAAAATAAAACTAATGTCATCCTGAGATGCTAAAAACTATCAAACCACATCAGAAAGTTAAATAAATATTAATGTAGATTATTTTGTAGTTTAATTACAATTTATACTAATTGTATATTAATTGTGTTTATTCTTAAACACACATGAACTTAGGGGACTATTTTCCTTTTTTACTAATACTTCATAAACATTGTTTCTAAATATTATAATGACTCAGATACCCAACTACAAAAAATCTTTAAAAACAACTGTAGAATATACAATATAAACTGCAAAAATAGAATGTTTATTAGTGCTGCCACAAATGATTATTTTAATAGTCGACGAATCAGAGATAATTTTTTCCGATTAGTCGACTAATCGGGTCATGCGCAAAGTGGATGTTAATCACACAACTTAACCATCATTAGCTTTAAACTAACTAAAAACTAGATATATAGCATTACCTATGTGTCGTGGGTGTCCTCAGAACAAATGTCCAGAAACCAGAATGCAGTTGCAATAAAGGTTGCAGAGGCGCCAAGGATAATAATGCTAGTGTGAATCCTGTAAGCTGAATTTAGCGGCTGAAGATGCTGAAATTGATGGCTAAAAACGCTGAAACTGAAATGTAAAAACCCTGAAGTTGATAGCTGAAAACGCTGAAGTTGATTGCTAAAAACGCTGAAGCTGATAGCCAGCTAAAATATTAGTTAAATGCCAAATTAGCCTAAAAACCTGAAAAAAGCCTGTTAGCCAAAACAGCTAGCATTCAGCCGAGATATTAGCTAAACTCCAAAATAGCCTAAAAACTGAAAAAAAGTCTGAATTAGCCAAAATAGCTGGCATGTAGCTGAAATATTAGCTAAACTTCAAAATAGCCTAAAAACCTTAAGAAATGCTCAAAAAAGAAAGAAGATGAGGGGAAGTGACCACAGAGGTGATGTGTCTCGCGTGTTTGTTTACCTTGCACACAGACGAAGGAAGTAGAGGTAAAAAAAAAAAAAATACCAAAATGAGAGCTAATAAACAAAAATAATTAGAAGCAAACATTTACTCACCGTGTGGCGACTAACTAACTTTTACTAAAGAGGATAAAATGCTCACAACTGACAAGTGTTAATTTCAGACCCTTCAAAATAAAAGTCTATCACTCATTCCTCTATCGAGAAAAAGTTCTATCGCGATATTTATCGTTTTATTGCCCAACCCTAATTACACAATGATTGTATTTGACCAGATATTAGCCACAGTTATCGAAATATCAGTGATTTCAATACCAATATATCAATAAAATATCAATACCCAGTGGTCTTTTAATTATGATTATGCTGTTTTAAGCAAAAATGTAAAAAAAAGAAAAATTAAAAAGAAAGCTTGTTGTCTAGGACGTGGTTCCAGTACTTCATTAAAAATTTGCCTCCGAGTTGTTGGTGAGACTGAAACCCTGCCCCCACTTCTCGTCAACCATCTTGTCACTTCTTTTATTAAAAAAAGTATTCAATTCCTAAATTTAAAAAAAAGTTTTTCTGCCTGAAAAAAGTAGACTGATCAAAGCCCTTCATTGTAATTTGATTCAATTCCATTTTTATTTAAAAAACAAACAAACTTAGGACTAGTTAATGGTGTTTTAATGGTTAAAAATATGTAAGATGTTTAGAAAAATCTGGAATAATCCCAGATGTGACCTTATGGATAAAGAGTCTTTGCTCAGACAATGTTACTCAAAATCCTGCTTCCTGAGAGAAAGATGAAAATCACATTTAAGCGTAATAAATCAGATTGAAAACACTGGAAGATTAACTGAAGCCCAAATCCTCCTCTGTCTTTCCCTTCACTACTCGCCACATCCACCGCTTACTTCCTTCAGGCCAAAAGAGCACAGGGACAACAATACTCGCCCCTGTGGTGGAGCGTCTCCCACACGTCGTGACCTCTTCACCACCTATGCGGCCTCGCAGCGCTCTATCTGCAGCCGAGAGCCAGCATAAACACTCGCTGCCAATGAAAACCAGAGGAAGTCCGGCGAGGTCAAAGGCCAGAATTCAAAGGTCAGAGGATGAAACTCTGTTCAACCTCCAAGTCATCGTCAAGAACGCAGCTCTGTCAGCGCAGAGGAGTCGGCGCAACATCCCTGCTGAGAACACAAGCGAAGCTCTGTTTAACATCCAGAGGAGGACAAATGAGGAACCACACGCAGATGGAAACACGTGGGGGAAGAGCGGAGAGGAGCTCTGACAGCTCCACGGATCTCAGCACCACTCCAGAGGTTTTCAAATCATTAGTTGTAGTCAAACACGAGGCTCACTGCGTCTCAAAACTGACATTTTTGACTTTCTCCAAAATTGAGGAAACAGCTTTCTTTTCTGTTGTTATCTAACAAAAATTCCAAACCAAGGGGAACTTTTTAACACACAAGATAAATATTCAAACAGGATTTTGGGTGAAGCTTAAACACTTTTTAAATCAGTCAGTAAAAACTTAAGTTTAACATCAAATAGATTATTTCCTCTCATGTAAATCATAATTTAAAGCATTACTTTCAATATTTATTGTTGATTTTTCATATATATTTTTTCATATATATATTTAAATTTTTAGACATTCTTCAGTTATTCCATAAATGGAATCCACTTTTAGAGCGAATTTTAGTGTTCTTGTTCTCACATCGTTAAAACGGTTAACGGAAAATTAAGAAAATAACGACTTATCTACAGATCTGAGGCAAAACTGTTTCACCGCTACACGTCAATCCACTTCAAGATCATAAAACAAATCCTCGTATAACATCAAACCACAGCATTATTGACTGAGGAGCCAACTATTATGGTTAGATGTTCAATGATTCCCTTAGATAACACTTAGTTTGTTAATAGATGACTGGAGTGGTCATAAAATACTTAGGGTGACGGAAAAAACTGAAAAAAAGCATAAAATTAGCCAAAACAGCTAGCATGTAAATATTAGCGTAAGTCCAAAACAGCCTAAAATTTTTTTTAAAAGCCTAAATTAGAAAAAATAGCTAGCATGTAGTTGAAATATTAGCTAAACTCCAAATTGGACAAAAAAAAAAAAATTACAACTGAAAAAAAGCCTAAATTAGCCAAAACAGCTAGCGTGTGAATATTAGCCTAACTCCAAAACAGACAAAAAAAAACTGAAAAAAAGCCTTAATTTGCCAAAATAGCTAGCATGTAGCTGAAATATTAGCTAAACTCCAAAATACACTAAAAAAATCATAGTAAATGGTCCAAAAAGTTACAAGAATGCGAATTTTGTAAAACTTTACCTTTAAACATAATTAGGAATATTAAAAAGGCAGGAATATCATTCCAGAATAAATCAATTTAAATCTTAAAAAAACTTTCAATATTTTACTCTCCATAAAATTATATTTTGTCAAAATTGTACAATTTAAAAATAGGCACAAGATAAAATCGATTGGAAGGCTGAATATAATTACCCGGAGGGCCGGATCTTTAATAATCTCAATAACAAAAATTCAACTTTCTTTTAGAAAAATAAAAAATAACATTCCACTGACCGCTCGTACCCTTTGTCGTTGTGCAGCTGAGCATTACGCGTCTGTTGGTCTGACGTATCAGGTGTACAGTGACTGTTTGCTGAGTCCTCAGCTCCTGTGACATTTTATTGATCTGTGTGTTTGATTGCAGCCACTGCATTGAGGTCAGAACACAAGTTCAGCTTGTAGAAGGCGGAGACACAAAGAGTGCATCATGTTATGAAGGCTCTGCTAGTTCAGCGGCGTACTTCAAAGACTGGGACTCGGATGTCTGACTAGAAACCAGTTACATTTAGAGTTACAAAGGGTGAAGCGGCAACCTCACGGTCGTGTTTGTGAGTTCATCTGTGGCTCCGCTCCAACAGTTTAGCTAAGTTTTCAGCTTTCTGCTCCCCCTCTGTCATACTCACTTTGTTTTGCAGCAACTCCGATTCTTGGATTCTGCATTAAGCAGACACTCCAACTCACATCCTCGTGTCGCATTTCATTTTCCCTAAATGCAGTTTGTCGCATCTGATTTCCTCCCCATTTTTTCATCCCCTAATTCATTTTTACGGCTCATTAGCTTCAGTTTGGACAATAAGTCGGTTCAACTTGTGTCAATGAGACTCTGATCTCCTGAATTTGCCTCCTGACAGCCCCCGCCTTTGACAGTGGGACACTGAAGAAAAGAGCCACAGATTCATCATTACCAGCAGCCTTTAGGCTCTGAAGATCCAGCAGATGTTTTATTATATAAAAGAATGTTCACTCATTTTGAAAATCAAATAAGGTAACTCTTATTTATAGGCAGTTATTACATAATTAAGCATTATTTAACTATTGAATACTGTTTTAAAAATACACATTTGTGGATTATTACTTGTATTATTTAATGCATTAGTTAACTAATGTTTTTTTTCATCCTACTTAATGCAAAACAAAGTGTTCAATGATTCATCCATGAAACTAGAGATTGATGTTTATTCAGTGCATTTTCGGCCAAAAATGAATAAATAAATAATTTCTAGGGCTAGGTTGATAAAATTGATTAATCGATCTGAGCTTAATAGATCAATAATCAATCCATAAAAGTAAAGATTAATCTGACGCATTATGTTGAAGTCTGCTAGCTTGATGCTAATGTATAATGGGATTTCCCATAGGATGGCTAAAGCTAACACACAGTCGACCTAAACATACATTGCTGACTAAATGAACATCTTTTTAAACTCACAGGCAGGAATTTTCCAAACTCTTTTAAGGAAATATTTTTAAAATAACAATTTGTGGTTTAAAACACAGTTTTAAATACTTTCTTCTGCTTTTGGAATAAGATGTAATGCTATAGAGTGATCGCCACCTAGTGGCCAAACTGAAACACCCTCCAGGAGAGGCAGAACAATTATTATTTCACTAATACATTTTAGAGTATGATAACTTTATCAGATAAATATGAATATCTTCAAAACATATATAGTTTATTAATGTATTTCCAACCAAATGTGTCTAAATGTGTAAACCGTTAAACTCTAAATTGAATTGAGAAGATTGAAAGAATCGGTGGTAAAGAAAAAAAATTCAAAATCATCGGCGATACCCAGCCCTACTTTTTCATAGTCTCTTATAAGAGAGTTATCCGTCTTTTGTGAGAAGCTCTGAATTTGTGTGTTTGTTGGAAGCAAACATGGCGGGAGAGGATAGAAAGAAAGCTCTCGAAAAAAACAAAGATTGAAAGCATATATTATAATATGTGAAACAAAAAAATCTAAATTTAATTGAATTGAATGAATCCAAAGAATTAAAAAAAATTGTGAATCGATTCTGGAAATTATTAGTGATACGAAACCCAGAAACGCCAGTTTGAACTAGAAAAATGTATTAAAAAATGAGTGTCAAATACTTTATAGTTTAAAGATCCACTCCAATCATCTCTTGATCTATTTTAAATGTGGTCCAAGTGGCCTTTTAATTATAATTATGCAGTTTTCAGCTATTAAAAAAACAATGGTTGTTTTCTAAGACATAATTTCTGCAAAATGACAGTAGAAGTTCAATAGAAATTCTTCTGGACTGTTGGTGTGAAGCAACCCCGCCTCCCATTCCCAACACCCATAACTAACACATCTGTTTGCATACTCTCCCACTAGCTAACAGCCCTTCAAACTCTCAACCTAACATTACAGGTGCAACAAAAACGGCGAGCAATATTGGAGTTATCCAGCCGCACCAGAATACTCAGAAATTAATTTTCTTCACATATGTTCTCCATTATCAAAAAATGCTACAAGTGGATGTTAAAAACACCAAAAACACATTCTTTTTATTGGAGTGGGTCTTTAAACTTGGACTACAGAACCTTTGTAACAGCAGGAACTCCAACAGAAACCTGCTGACTGCATTTCCTTCATCTGAGTCCATTTACAGGCGGCCTCTCTGCATCCGTGCACGTGCTCTTTGGCTTTCAGGTCAATCAGCAGCTTCTGTCCATTTGAGAGCCATGCACACGTGTTATAGGAGAAGCATCTCAATGTTAAAGGCAGGAACCATTAGGCCTAATAGGTGCCTTCTCTTATAGAAAGGTCCCAATCCATAATTATGGCTCTATAGACGGTTGGAAACTGTTTATCCCAGGAGTGTTTGCATCAGAATAAATAATTAAAAAAAACAAAAACATGAGAGGAAGTAACCTATGGATCCCACTTTTGCGTCTTCCTGTATTTATGTCTGTCAGTTTCAGGTCATCTACAGTTGAAAAAAGACGTTCCGTTCTGCTCATCAATAGTCCTTTTGATTCAATCTTTAGCAGCGGCAGCGGTGGTGATCGTCATATGAGCTTGTGGGTGTGCGCGTGTTTCACCAGCAGATACAAGAGTCTCTCTCTCTTTTACACACTAAAAGCACAAACAGATTTCAGCCGAGAACGTTTCCCTCTGAGATTAAAAAGACTTAGTGGCTAAAAATGACGGTTAATCAGAAGACAGACGGCGGGAGAGAGCGGGAAAAAGAAAAATCCTCTCCTGTCTTATCTGTCACGACGACGGCGCAGCAGCAGAAGGGAGGGGGACGGTAACGAGGGATAAAAAAAGAAAGGGTGAGGAAAAAGTGACTCTCCAGGAGTAAAGAGAGAAGCCGAGATTATTGGAGTCAGAGCTCGGACATCGAAGCGAACTTCCTCTAGATGCTTTACTTTGCATTAATCCAACATGAAACTAAGTGCTTTGTAATGCATCCCATTCATTAACTGAAATTGCTGATTAGGTTCCATAACAGCTAAATAGATTCTAATGACATTATGGTCAGAGAGTGTAATTAGAGCTTTCAGGCTCATTGTGGTCCAACCGAACCCCTTATGATGCCCCCGTCCCACAAAAATGGCTTCACTGCACTTTTTTGGGAGGGGTGGGGTCCATGGCCACAGGCACGTCTTACTTATTGTTCTGGCATCAAAATCCAAAGTAATGATTAGTGGTTAACAACCAACAAATTGGAAGTTAAGGCCAAAACCAAAAAGTACCGATGAGCTGATACCTCAAATCCTCATTTCAAACCAATAAAAGTGAGTGTTTTAAACCAGAGTTGATACGTTCTTTGAGGGATTTTTTAAATCTCAGCACTGAAACAGGAATACGGAGTTAGAGATTTGTATTAACCTGAATCCACTGCTTTACACAAAAGCAGAAAAAAACTGGACTTTATTTACTTTTAAATCAAAGTAACCTCAAACGTCCTCACAAAAAGAACAGCTACACAATTACAAAGTGGGCAAAAAGCAAAAAATCTCTGACATGAAATTATAACATTTTCCAGCAAAGTCTGAAAGCATTTTTAGAAACTTTTGCGTGTTAAAATGATCAAATATTCTTTGGTTATCTATACCTTGGCCTGTGTCACACAACAAATTAGAAATACCCTATGATTAAAAATTAAAAAACTCCCAAAACAGTAAAAACTGAGGTGAAATTCAACATTCATTGAAAACACAAACATTTTTAAAGACTGACGTAGATGAAAATCATGTTTTCAGAGTTTTAACATGTTCTTGTGGCATTTTTCTGATCATAAAGAAAATTAAGTTCAAAATTGTATTTTTGGGTTAAAAAAGCAGTTTGAAAAGAGCTTGCTTGTGATGTGGAAAGTACAAAACTATGTCCAAATGGCTCGTTTACTGTTAAAGGTTGCAGATCCCTGGACTAGATCCACGTCTTGTTTTTTCTTGTCCGAGCCCACATCTGGCTGAAAACTGTATGCCTGGGTGGCTGTAATATAGCTCACCATTTTTTTTTTGCACCTTTAATGTTACATTGGGGATGTGAGGGGCTGTAAGCTAGTAGGAGAGAGTATAAACAGGTGGATTATGGGAATCCACGCCAACAGTCCCGCCCACAGCTCAGGGGCAAGTTTCTGATGAACTCCTGCCACTCTAGAAATTATAGGTAAGTTTTCATTACACATATGTGTAAAAATTTCTTGAAATTTCAGAAATGTGGAAAAAAACCCAATTTTGTAATCACCGATTTCTGTTTCAGTCATAACTATTTGAGTAAACACTAACCAATTCACAGGATAATTCATTCAAAAACATGGCGACGGATGTGAATAATACTTTATTTACAGCAGATATACTCAAATTCCTGTCATGGCACTAGCGCTCATCATCATCTATCAAAGGAGACGTCGGCGTCTTATTCGGAGCGGATACGGATGAAATCGTGGTTTTACATGTGGATCCAACAATTCCACATGAAACGCTCACCTTTTGATGAGCTGTGTGACGCTGTGGGACATTATGCGGTGCCCATATTATTTAGTTGTTATAAGTCACATGACTCATTTAATTCAAAAAAAGTCTTTCCATTTTATTTTTGCAAAATATGTCAATTTAAAAATGCCTAAAAAATGCAAAAACATTTTTTAGATAAATGCTTGTTTTAAAAAAAAAAATCATGTGTTTACATTAGTTAAATTTTCATTTCAAATCAAATTTGTGCAATTTCATAGTCAGCGGAAACGGTTTATGTCCTTGAAAACGACAGCTAAAAATGGCATAATCATAATTAAAAGACCACTGGGAGTGCTTTTAATATAGACCAAAAGATGATCGGAATGGGATTTTAAACAGTTGCTGATAGCTGACAAAGCCATTAGAACATAAGCAACCAGAGAAGCTCCAAAAATAACCCCAGAAGTTCAGGCCACAGACAGACACACATCCTGCCTCCTCATAACTCAAGGATTCACATGTAGCTTACATGAATTCACCAGTAGTGCTTCTAGAAACGATTATTTTAATAGTTGACTAATCGATTGTCAAATTAGTCGGCGACTATTTTAATAGTCGATTAGTGGACTAATTGTGGCGGCCCTATCCACCAGTGAAAGAAACATCTGCTGGTATGTTGACCGTTCTTCTGAGATGGTTCGATCTACTCCTTCAAATCAGCAATAACATCTAAAAGTCACCTTTCCCTCCCGGTCACGCTCAGCCTGACCTTCGGCAGACTGGCTTGATCACATCTACATTCCTAAATGCATTGAGCTGCTCCCATGTGACTTGCTGATTAGATATCAGCATCAAAAGATCCACTCATGTTCCTGCTGGTGAGCACATAATCACTTTTTTGAGTTTAAGGGACAGATAGGTAGAAAAATGCCACCTTCTAAGTCTTCTTTTGTGCCTGATTCAATCTCACGGACTTAAAAGTAGACTTTGAAGTGGAGACATAATCATGGATTTCAAGTTTCTGCTCTCCTGAGTTGTCTTGGGTGCTTAGAAGTTTTATGGACGTTTATTAATTTATTAAAGTCCCACTTTAATCATATTTTCTTCTATTGTAAAATTGTTCCCAGTGATCTTCTAATTTTGACATTTTTAGCCAAAATCAAGAAGCATTTGTCGTTTTTTTAAGGCATATTTTATGCTCAGTAGCTCAAATGATGATTTTGATAGTTTTTCTGATTAGTCGACTAATTGGGTCATTCGCAAAGTGAATGTAAAGCTTTAAATTAACTAAAATAAAGACAATAAAAATGAAAGTTTATTCAAATTTTAATGAATCGTGCAGCCTCTGTCCTTTTAGTAGTTTCTGGTATTAAAACAAAATTTAATCAAATTATATTAGCATCTGAAACGAGGAACTATTTTTCACTAAAGATAAAATTTTGGTCTCATTGACTCAAATATAAAAAAAGTGGTTTTTTTTGGTGCTAAACGCTCACAATTTTGTTCAACTTTACTACACTCTGACTCCATATAATATAAAGTAAAGACTAATCGACTATTACATTAATCGTTGACTATTTTAATTATCGATTAGTCGACTAATCGTGTCATTTGTGTCCTATTGATGCTGCATTTATTTTCTTTTTATGTCTCTGTCAATTTTTCCATCTGTCTATCTATCATTTATCACTTTTTTGTATTTTTTTGGTCATTTTTTGGTCATTTTAGGGCCTATATCTGGCCTTGACTGAGCTACAACTTTACCCATCGAGGGACATTTGTTCCTGTAGAAATACATTTTCCTTGATTTCCCAAGAACTGATTGATTGACCTTAAACTCATCTGCCTCTTTCCCGCTGCCTTAATAAGAAAACCAGATCCATCAAACTCCCAGAGACACAATAATTAACACACAACTTGGACTCACACACAGCGCCTCTGTGTTCCAGTCCTTCATTCAAGCTGTCTGGCAACCGGCTGAGCTGCACCCACAAAGCTGCCCATGCAAGCAAACAGAGACAGAAATGTGACTGCGGCCCACAGTGGTGATGCCACATCATGATTGGGTGAACAAGACAAGTGCTGTCAGGTCCACTGTGAGTTGCTGACAAAACACAGAGCAGTCACCCGGATATAGACCCCCGAGTCCAGACACAGACCGGCCGAGGTCTGCGGTGACCTGATGGTCTCAATGCCGAGACGTTCAGCTGACAAATAAAAACATTCATCTAATAAGTGGTCTCTTACAAGACGCCTCTTTACCTTCATTTCTTCTTTTATTTTCTTAACAGGGAGTAAGTTGTATCAAGTATTTACAAGCAGCAGAAGGCTTTCACAGAACTCTCAATTAGTTGGCTGCTGGAATGGACAACCTGGAGAGGAATACTGATAAGGAGAGTTAGAGGGAGAGAAGGACCAGGGAAAACATTTCTCAGCACTTTATAAATTCAGGCTCTTAAAGCGTTTAAAACATTTAAACAAACACAATCCATTTCTTTTTCATTATAAAACATAATCATTTAACAACTTTTGTTTTCTAGACATTAAAAGTCTGATTTTAACCCTGTAAACCTTAAAGAATTGACCGAAAAGTCAACTTTTTTGGAATTAAGATGTTAACTTTTTGGTGAAATCCACAAAAAAACAGAAAAAAACCTTGCAAAATTTGTATTTTGTATGATACAATGGAGTTTTTTTTACGTTTTTTGCTCAAAACTATTTTAGTTTATCATGCAAAAATATTGACGTGAATGTTTAGGGAAAAAGGACCTTATTTCCCCAATGTCTCAAATTTGATCTAATCATTTTTAATATGATGCAACTGTATGATAAATAATTTTTATCAACAAATTTAGCATTCTTTTAAAACAATAAAAAAATGAGTTATAATAACCATTAAGTTTTGGAAATTATCTACATTTTTAGAGTTTTCGCGATTTCACTATAGCGACCATTTTGAAATGAGCTTCTACTGCCTCTAGTGGAATGATGATGAACTACAGGCTAAAAACATGAACCAAGTTTGTTTTTTTAGGAACATCTGGATCATGGTTTACAAGTCTCAGAAGTCAAATATGATACTAGCGGTTATAAAGGGTTAAAAGGGATGCGGCAACAAACTATTGTTTGAAATGCAGATAGTAACTAAGGTTGTTGAAAATTTGCTGCTCTTGTCAGCCTCTCCTTTTGTGCTCATAATTCTTCAAACTATTATTTTTGGAAATGACATCTGACTCAGTGTTTGTTCCAGTTGAGAAATCAGATAAAAACAGAAATGTGCTGACACTGCAACTTTGATAAACTGTTGCAAAATCTAGCTGTTGTTAGGACGAAGAGCAGATCGTCTAAAGCGCACGCTTCCAGAGCAGAACAAATTAGAAAGTGCAGATGGGGGGGAAAGTGACATGAATCTGTGTGTTTTCTGCATTTTTTAAAAGTTTTTAAAGAATTTATTGGATGTGAAAGTGTACCTAAATAGCAGGATAGCATCAGCTCTGTTTGAAGTGACCTTAATTTTTTGGATAATTGATATTTCCAGTGTCTTATTTAGATTACGTAGCTCCTATAAAACATGAATAATGGATTTAATGTAAAAAATGTTCATTTATTCAAAGCAAATGTAACTCACTGCCATGCAGCGTGAAATATCTTTACTCTAAAACAGAAATAGGTCAGTCTCTGTAGTGTACACCTGCAGCTATTGTCAGCTGCATTAAAGGTGTCCATTGAATATGAATAGAGCTGGCCTTGATGCCACTATAAATATAAAGCTTCAGATTTGCAGTTTCTGCAACCAAACAGTTTGTAAGCATCTAAAATCCAACGGTAGGACTGATGATATCAATCTTCTAAAAGGTTTTATTTAGAACTTAGAAGAAATGAACATGTCATAAGAAGATTAATTAAAAGCTAAAATTAAATTATTTAACTTTTTTCCATCTCTTCTCAAACGAACTTTAATTAAAGGAGAAATGGTTTGACTTTAAGACCAAGTATGCAGAGATGTACAAGAAAATGAAGAGGGAAAAATAGTGAATACATATTAAAAGATCATTTTTTTGGGAAATAAACTTAGCCCAATGCAAAAAAACAGAACAAAAAGGATTTTTTTTTTTTTTTTGCTGTGCGCCTCAAGCTTACACCTGAAAAATGTAATTCTGATGTGTGAGAACGACCTGAGCTGGATGTCACTAAAAAAAAGACAAAAAAATGGCCTGAAAAATAGTTTCTTTTTACAGCACTTCCGAAATGAGTCCTGTCTTCATATGTGATCTTTCAGATTAATCCATAAAAAATATTTTGGGGGGCTTACAAAAGAAAAATCTTCATTTGAATTTGTGATTTAAAGATCCTAAAATTAAGCTTTATGTGGAAGGAGTTAACAATAACAGATTTAAACTTTAAGTCCAACTCCAATCATCTTTTGATCTATGGTAAGCGTTCCCAGTGGTCATTCAATTGTGATTATAGTGTTTTTGTAGCCAAAATCAATAAATCGGTGTTGTTTTTAGGACATAGTTTCTGCAGAGTGGCAGGAATATTTTTGAAATTAGCCTCTGTGGGACTGTTGCCATGGAGCACGGGTCTGCAACCTTTGCCAGTAAAAAAGCCATTTTGGCCTGTTTACTGACCAAAGCCTAATAGTAGCAGCAACTTTTTAAAAAATCCTTTTAGGAAAATTTGATTCTGCTTTGTCATTTTTTAATAATAAATATGAATTATGTTTATTTTTGGGTGTGAATGAATACATAAATATTAAGATAAACTGGAATTTTCTCAAAGTGTAAAGTTATTTTTTTACTTTTGAAAGAATCTGATATGACTTTCTTTCAAAATAAAAGACTTCCTGTCCTACACAGGAAGATTCAAGTGAAGCAAATGTATTCCTAAACAACACAAGACAAAAACTACATTTTCTCTTGTTATAATTTAGGTTTATTTTGGTGAGCTGTTGTCCTTTTTCCTACTTACTACTGCTGTTAACTGGACCATAAACATGAAACTCGATTAGTTAATGATCCAGTAGAAAAGGTATATAAAGAATACACAAATCTATATATTTTTGCTACTTCCCGCTGTGTAGCTACTAGTCAATGTTATACAGCATCAGCCGTGAAGTTGTGCATCTTTTTGTCTAAAAGTGAATGCATCCGAATGGGGCAGAGAAGGAAGCTTTCGGCCCACTCAGTCACAAATAAGCTTTAAGCTGACATGATTTGAATAAAGAAATACTCAGAATAGCAGTTTTAATCATAATTTTCTCTATATATATGTGTTTCATCGTAAAAGAAATGCTGCAAGAACACCAAAAACAGCCTTTTTTGTATTAGGTTTTTAAGTCATGAAAGACAAAACCTCATTTCCAAATCAACTCTGATCCAGCAAAATGTTGTTTTAGAGTCTGTAGTTTGTAGCAGGGGTCCCCAAACTACGGCCCGAGGGCCAGATCCGGCCCTTCTCCACGTTTGGCCCGGCCCCCCAAAATTTTTTGGCCAAACTAAACATTTTTCCAGTTTTTTTAGGCTAATTTGACATTTGGTTAATATTTCAGCTACATGCTAGCTGTTTTGGCTAATTTAGGGTTTTTTTTGTTTTTGTTTTTAGCCAAATTTGGAGTTTAGCTAATATTTTAGCTCTATGCTAACTGTTTTGTCTAAACTAGACACTTTCCAGTTTTTTAGGCTAATTTGGCATTTAACTAATATTTCAGCTACATGCTAGCTGTTTTGGCAAAATGTATGCTTTTTTCCAGTTTTCAGGCAAATTTGGAGTTTAGCTAACATTTTAGCCTTATACTAGCTGTTTTGGCTGAATTAGACATTTTTCCAATTTTTTAGGCTAATTTGGCATTTAGCTAACATTTCAGCTACATGCTAGCTGTTTTGGCTAATTTAGATTTTTTCCGTTTTTTTTTTTTTTTCGCCAATTTGGAATTTAGTTAATGTTTTAGCTTTATGCTAGCTGTTCTGGCTAAGTTTGATATTTTTCCATTTTTGGGTGGGTAATTTAGCATTCAGCTAATATTTTAGCTACATGCTAGTTGTTTTGGCTAATTTAGGCTTTTTTTCAGTTTTTTAGGCATTTTTAAAGTTTAGCTATTATTTCATCTACATGCTAGCTGTTTTGGCTAATTTAAATTTTTTTTTAGGCTAATTTGGCACTTCACTAATATTTTAGCTAGCTATCAGCTTCAGGGTTTTCAGCTACCAACTATGGTGTTTTTAGCTATCAATTTAAGCATCTTCATATAATAATCTATCACAGGTTTTACTGAAGTTACTCTAGTTTTTAAAATGTTTTAGCGTTATTTTTTTCTGTGAAGATAACAGAAATTATTCTTTTAAAATTTGGCTATGTGTTCTGCAAAACCATAAATCTTTACGTATAGGCTGTGATTATTACACTTTTTCTGTTAGCCTACAAACAGACCTCGGCACCCCATCAGAGAAGAAAACTGATATGTGACCCTCACAGGAAAAAGTTGATGTAAAGTAACTCTGGTTTGGTCAAGACTCCACACTGCCAGAACGAGGTAAAGGACACCAAAGCACAAGAAACAAACCAAAGAGTTGAGCTCAGGCCTGACTGCACGCAGATGCTGTGGGTGTGTTGTGTTTACAGAGTGTTTTTCACTGAAGGAAAACAATAGACATGAACCCAAACAGAAAACAGGCTTGGCTTGGCTGCAGTTTTACCTGCTGGGATCAAACACTCAGTTGAATGAACGCAGTTATTTTTTTTTCCCCTGCATTGTTCTACATTAAAAAAAGAGGCGGCCACGCGCACACCCAAGCCTTTGTGCCTTCAGAGGACGACCGAGCAGTTGAGGATGCTCAGCATCATTCCCAGTCATTGTAAATTCCAGACGGGAGTATGTAATGGCCAGGCTCATGCGCGCCATATTGGAGCGGACTGTTCACATCACAACACGAGCAGAACGCCCTGCTGCGCCTCTCCTCTCCCCCTGAAAAACACTCAGCAGCATCCGTGGAGCTGCTGGCGCCACCAAAAACGTACCACTAAAATCATCATCTCATTTGACTAAATCAGATCAATTTGACAGGATGGATCATCCAAAACGCGCGTAAACGTGAGTTCCTGGTACACCTGTCGGCCCTGGAGTACTACTCACTATGAAGCTGCTGCGCCCCGGAGATGTAATCAAATACAACATGACATAATAATGACGGAATTCTGTAATTCCCTAATTCACCCACAGCCTTCAGCGGGCGTGCTGGTAAATCCCCCCGGGATTCGGTGTCTGTCGTGTGTTTACAGCATCCAAAGCGCACATTTGTGCGTCTTTTCCCTCATCTCTTTCGCTATGTCATCCGAAGCAGAGGATGCTGCTCAACCAGCTGCTGGTCAAATCACGGAAAGCAGGTCAGGCACATGGAAAACAGCCAGAAAAAAAACCCACTCACTCCGCTGCAGATCCTCTGTGCGTCCCGCTGCGGAGCTCTCCCAAACGAGGTGTTTGTTTCTAAATTCAGAATTCCTCTTCTCCTTCTTCTTCTCCTCCTCCTCTTTCTTCCCCTTCTTCTTTTCCCTGGCACCCTTTCTCTTATTTGGGAGGTGATGCCGCTGGCAGCTTGCGCGCGCAGCCCCGTCGCAAACCAGAGCCCGGCGGCTGCCTCCCCGCAAAAGACGCGCGGCGGACTTGTTGGCTCCGCGCTAAAGTGCGGATCTCGTGGGCGACAGGGCGTCGACCGAGGCAGGTTGTAGTTTGGTGAGAGCTGAGGGAGTCACGGTGGTATGTGGAGGGGAGTGCAGAGCAGAGGGGGAAAGGATACGCCTCCCTGCCTTGTGGAGGGAGATAAAGGGGGCCCTGGCCGCCGCGCGCTGATTGAGATATGGGTCGTCCTTTCTACAAGGAGGGCTGCGCTGCTGGCGCGCACCCAGCACTATCATATGACGCGCAGAGAAGCAGGCTGTTTGCTCCAGAGCTGCTTCAGGAGATCAAATCCAAGGAAGAAAGAAAGAAAGAAAGCGTCTTTTTTCTGTCCTGTTTACTGACCCACCTCCCCATCTAGTGGTGGACAGGGTTCGGTGTCAAAATGACTCCAAACTGAAACACAAATAACCGCCTCCAATCAACCTGTGACCCTAAAAAAGATGAGTTTGATCTTCCAGCTGCAAGGATGTGATTTAAACCAAAATGATGCGGCAGCTCATCATCACTCACATCTGCATCCAGAGGTTAGAAAAATATGTTGCACCTCCATTTGCCAGACAGCAGGGGGAGCTAGAGTTCCAGGCGTGATTCATTTTCAGCGACTTCCCATGAAAAATTCGAATAATGTGGCACACAGGTAACTATGCCAACAAACCACTATCAATATATAAAAAAGACTAACAGAAAGTACAAATAAGAGCAGAATAAAATCTATAAACTTAAAAAAATGTTACAGTTGGACAAAATTAATTTAAAACAATCAGTAAACCATAAGCTAGAAATCAATCTAGCACATAAAGCTGAAGTCGCACTAGCTTGATGCTAACTTGTAATGGGATTTCCCATAGGACGGCCAATGCTAACGCTCGGTCACATACAAGAAGTGTATTACATTCAGTAATTGCTATAAAACAAGTCTAAATGGTTGCTTTAGATCAGATTGTGAAGTGGAGTTTGGTAAAGGCCCCTCCCTTCACCCACACTCACCTACTGGTGTTTTCAGGAAATCAATTGTACATTGTCAAAACAAACAAACAAAAAAGTGAAAACCAGCTTGACTGCCAATGCAGTGTGCATAGGACCACTAAAAGAGCTCAGAGTTTACATTAATATTAAACCTTAGATTGGTAGATACAGACACAGATATCCCAAATTCTTTGAAAAACACAATCAGCTCCACATTCTGGACCATCAGTGAAAGTTTCATAGCAAATGGGATCGCAGTCAGGAGGACATCGGAGATGTTGATGAGGAGATAACCAGAGCAAGAGCCAAAAAGTTACTGGATGAGAATGTTTGTTAGCTCTGTCATTTCTGAATGAACTGGTGACAGATGTGATCTCAGAATGATTGCTGGTTCTTCATTTTCACATCTAGATAAAATGTTCACATTTTCATGCAATATTCTAAAAAAAAATCCTCAGTAGCAGCTCTGCCAGACTCTGGTGCTTTCTCCTCCTGTTTCCTTTTCAGATATCACTGCCCATGTCACTCCCAATTACCTAGATGAGGTACGTGAGTTAATTGGATCTTGGAATCCAACTGGTCCAACTGGGCAGAGGGAGAACTGCTGGAAGACAAGCAAGATGTCTGATCTTAGACATCTTTCATCCATAAATAATTTTTTTTATGCATCTTGTCAGGATTTTGGTGCTTTCTGACTGAAAATGACAGTCTATTTGCATACCAGGGAAAGGAGTTAATTGAAACGAGTCTGCAAAATACAAGTAACCCAACACTGAGCCCTGAGGTACACCCCTTAGGAAAAGATGAGATTAGTGTAGATTTCTATCATATTACTTTAATTATAGTAAATACAGCTATTTTGTAATTACAGTGCATTCATTATGCAGGATTTATTGCGTCAAACTGATTGCTTAACACTTATTCATTGAAGTCCCTAAATTGATTTTTATAAATTCCGTAGCTAAAAATGTGTTGTTTTAGCTGCTGGTCTCCAATCTAACACCCCTCTCTGCATTTACATTTAAATTTGCAACAGATGAAGTGACTTTTTTTTGTTGTTTAAAATATTTAAAGTTTCAGAGATTCAACTTTATTAAAGACCCATTCTAGCCATTTTTGATGTATTTTATAACTGTTTCCAGTGGTCTTTGAAAGGATTTGTATCCCAATAAACATTGGCATGGAGTATATAAAGTGTTTATTTGGCTCAGGTAGGACCAGGAGCAGCCTTCGGTCAGCAGGGGGGTGCTCAGGCACTAAGGAAGGAGAAGTGTTCGGAATCCAGGCAGGAGAGGCACTTGTAATCTCACAGCACAGGTTTGGATCTTACTTGGTGGTGAAAACTCATGAACAGTGATCAACAGAAGGAGCCAAAGTGGAGATGGAGGGAGTGCACAGTAGAGGGCTGACGTGAGGATGGTGCAGGAGGACGTCCAGGTAGGAAGAGGAAATGGCAGGAGGCAAGTGTGCTGGTCCAAGACTCGCCAGTTCAAAAGTTCCAGTGCTGGGGTTTCTCAGAGACAGATTCACAAGTCAGTCAAAAGGTTCACATGAACAGGGCTGTTGCTCCATGGAAGGCTTGAGACAAACGGACAGAGACTGGAGGGCAGCAGCTCCCAATAAAGGGAGGTAAACAGATGTCCCTCATCACCTGATTAGCTCTCAACAGACTGTGGATGAGGAAGGAGTGCAGGTGCAGCCATGACAGTCTTAAGTATGAATATGCCATTTTTTTTAGCCAAAATCTGAAAAAAAGTGTAATTTTCTTGGACATAGTTTCTGCAGAGTGGCAGGAGTTCATTAGAAATTTGCCCGAGTTGTGAGAGGGACCATTGGAATGAGACAACTCCATCCCCCCTTTCCGTCACCCATCTGTTTACACACTCTCCCAGTAGCTTAAAGCCCCTGTTGCCACCCCTAAGCTAACATCATAGTTCAACAAAAATGGTGAGCAATGTTGGAGCTATCCAACCCTACAATTTTGAGCCAGATACCAGCTCAGACATGGAAAACAAAGACATGCATGGATCTATTTCTCTGCAAGTGGATGCATCAGAATGGAGCTGTGACAAAGAGGCAGAGGCGTTTGGATCCATGAGTAAATTATTTTTAATGGCATGAACTAGGCGGCCGCCTGGGAGTCATAAAACAAAAGTAATAATTAAAACCACCAAAAAAGACCTAATAAATTTGACAATAATTTTTCCTGGTGCTGCGCCCCTCCTCTCCTGACACAGCCCCTGTCAAAACTAAATTGGACTCAAATTAGTTTTTTTGTTTTGTTTTTTTAACGTTCAATTGTATGGAACCCCCCCTTCATTTTGGTCGAAAAATACTCTTGTTTTGGCCGTAAAAGAAGAATATAACCGGCAATCTTGTTTTTTTTTTCTTACCGTTTGTGATGATTGCCTGATGAACCTTGGTTAGCATAGAGCAAAGGCTGATGGGAGATGAAGTGAGGAAGGTGCTTGGAAGACTGTCAAAACTCAGGCAATGGCTTCCTCTGGTGGTCGAAGGTGGAGGAGGATGGTTGAAATGTGAAAGGAGCGAAGAAGGAAGCCTGTGGCCCAGACCCGCCTATTTTCTACGTAACAAATAAGCTTTTTTAAACGTCTTCTCCTGATTCACAACAATTTGTATTAAAAAATATTTAGAAATGCAACTTTGAGTTAATTTTTTGTACGTGTTCACCAAAAACCAAATACACAATAGTCTGTCTTTAAATAAAAGCTGAGAATAGGCTTTTTACTATACACAACAGGTGTCTCTGGCATCGTGTATTCGTACTCTGTGGTTGTGTGTCTTCTTTTTCAACTGAATAATTGTTCCAATTTTTTTTTTCTTGTTTTATTTACTTAACATCCGTTGTGCCTGTTTTGTTGCAGATTGTCACCATTTTTATCTTTCATCCCATCCTCAGGTCTTAATTTTTCAGAATTTGTCCTCCTAAACTTTAGAGAAGTTTGAGGAAAGCTTCAGGGCCTGAAATTAAGTTGCAGGCGAGAAGGCAAATATTGAGTTCAGATTTGGAGGTGGGCATGTCCAGACTCACTGGCTGGTCTATTTCTTTGGGTTTTTTTGGATTGTTTAGTTGTATTATTATTATTATTTGAATATTTTAAAATATATTTTTCATTCATTTTTTTTACATTTTTCTTGATTTTTTTTTATATTTCTTTGTTTTTTTTTAGACAAAACGAATACAGCTATCTCTGTTTCAGTTTGGTGCTCAGTTTGTGTGTCAGGATTTCAGAATGGGTCCTGCAAGCCTATTTACATGAATGCAAACAAACTTGTGTGTTTTCACAGGATTTTTCAGCAAGCGCCCTGTGTGTTTACTCGTGTGTGTGTGTGTTTGTCCGTGACTCTGGGAAGCCAGCTCAGCACTTGGCTTCTTATCTCCCTCTCAGAACCGTGTTCATGAATAAACACCGCCTTAAAGGAAATCACCCAAAATGAAGTCAAGTTCGGAGGAGAAAGAGAATGGATAAGGAAGCTTGAAGTGTTGGGGGAGGGAGCTGAAAGGCAGATTGAGGCTTGGAAGGTGGGAAAACAGGGAATTTCCTGGATTTGGGGATACCTTTGTGCAAAATGCAAAAATATGTACCTTTTTTTTCCCCCCAACTGGATCTGAATTTTACGCAGAAGCCTCTAGAAAACTCTCGGCTGTTTTGTATTTTGCTGTTTTAACCGTGTAGGAGGTGAGGAATATTCATTTTACTTTTTTTTCTGTGATTTATAATGAACCTCCTTTACTGAAAGGACATAAAAAAATAATATTCCCCCTCACCCTGTCAATTTCATCTCTTTTTCACATCTGTAAATGCTGTCTTTCCTCTTCTCCACAGCAGCAGAGCTGTCACTGAACCAGATCCGTCTGCTGCTCAGACTGGAATAATGAGGGACATGAATTGGAAATGTGTGGCTATGAATGTTTGCCCTATGAAAAGGAAGGGATTTTAGTCACACACCAACTGTCTGTCCTATTACTCACCAGGGACCGTCTCACACACACGTTTTTATTTCGTTCTAAACACCAATCTGACCTCTAGTGCTCTCTCTATGACCACCATCAGATGTGACAACCTGTTAATCGGTGTCGGCTCTGCAGGTCAAGCAAGTGCCGTCAGAGAGCCGCTTCTTCGTCTCCCTGTGGTGACAGCTCTTTAATTTTCTTTGGTAAAGGCAGTTAAGGAATGAGATGCATTTTTCCTCCTATTATTCAGCTCTTTCACGCACGTCCCCCCATGCAACCTGTCTTTGTGTGTTTGATTGTTATCCACTTTCTCAAGCTTTCTGTTCTTCGATTTGCCTGTTTTCTCATGATGTCCAGTTCTTTCTAACTGTATCCCAATTGGGGCCAAACACACACAATTTCAGACTCACATGTTTGTGTTATTATTCTATGAGATACACCCACTTTACGGTACACCTTGAACTCCCTTTTGCCTTCAGAATACCTCAAACCTCAGTGGCATCGGTTCAACAAGGTACTGGAAACATTCCTCATAAAGTTTGGTCCATACGGACGTGATAGCATTTCACAGTTGCTGCAGATTTGTTGAATGAACATCCATGATGCCAATCTTCCATGTTCAAGAAACTATTAATCCAGCTTTATGGCATGGTGCCTTATCCTATTGATAGGTAGGATGGAAGTAGCCATCAGGAGATGGTACACTGTAGTCATGCAGGGATGGACAGTTACAATACTCAGGTAGGGGGTGGTGTTGACCATAGACCAGGAGTTGGCAACCAGTTTTATTTAGTCTGTTTAGTTTAGCAATTAGCTATTTTTCATATTTTATGACCGACTGAAGCCCAATAAGGCGATTGCTTTGTGATATTGGGCTATGTAAATAAAATTGAAATGAATTAAAAGAACCATTTGGGCTCATTTTCAACTGATCAAACCCTAGAAGGAGCCGCATAGTCTTACTTTAAACTTTAAGAAATTTGGATTCATGACCTTTTTTTGAACAATAAATATGAAATTTGTCAATTTTTTGGCACGAACAAAAGCAAAAATTTAAAAAGAACCTAGCATCTCTCAAAAAGTGATTTTTTTTAAATGACTTATTTTCAAAATAAAAGATGCTCTGTGGCAAACAGAATTGTCTCAATGCAGCTTAGGGCAGCTAGTAACCAATATTGTGCAGCATAAGATAACATGTGCTTTTAACTTGTAAAAGATCAAACTTTTTACCAAAGTTTTGCTTTGCAATCTGTGCATTCTGGAGGTAGCGTTGAGCAAACAAGACGTCTTCAGGTCAACAGGGATGTAAAAATTATGTCCCGATCAGGTTTTTTTGGGCCCAATCCGATTTACAGTCATTTGATTTTAGTCATGTGAGAAAATTTAGTGACTTTATCTTTAATATCCTTGTCTCTAAAAAGGTCGGAAAACACTGCTTTAGAGGTAATTGTTTGTGTTAGGACAAACCAACAGATACACTTACTATCAGTTTAAAGCATTTTTAAAAGAGTTATTGATCCTGAATCATCTAGCTAGCTTAATTGACTTGTTTACATTAGCCTTCTGCTTGAGCTGCTGCCGTTTTCTGCTGCGCTTTCCTGCAATAACATTGTGGGATGTTTTCATGACATGCCGACTTCTAGTGGAGTATTTTTCCGGAATAATAAGATTGAAATATAAAGTGCTGATCATAAAAAGAATAAAATAAATATCTGATCCTGATCGGACAACAAAGTACGTTTTTGATTGAGTCATCAACCACGTGATTGGCCCGATCACATGATCAGATCGGGACATCCCTAGTAAAAACCTACACATTTTATTATTTATGTGGTCCTCAGCCATCAATTTATAAATGTAACTAATCTAAATTAAATAAATGCTAATAAATAAATCCATAAAAAAAACAAAAAAACTATTTTGTTCTTCTTTTGTTTTGTTCTTTTTCCTCTTTGTCCTCAGCAGTCTTACACTACTGGGTTTTGTTATTTTAGTTTGGGGTTTGGTAGTCTTAGTTTGTGGGATTTGTTTATTTGTTTTCTTGAGATAGTTTTTGTTGCACAGCCATTAGCAGGTGGGGTCAGCAGTCTCCATGACTTATTTTATGTTTGGCGTAGGAGCCACCATGGAGAGATAAAAAGAGCCACATGTGGATCTGGAGCTGCAGGTTGCAGACCCCTGCTAAAGACGTATATATTATCACCTAGGGGTAATTCAGAGAGACCAATTAACCTCGGAAATGTGTTTTTGGATTGTAGGAGGAATCTGGAGAAAACCCACACATGCATGGGGAGAACATGGAAGCTCCAACAGAAAGGTCAGGGAATCTCACTGTCAGGCGAGAGCGCCGAGGCCAGCCTTACCCACACACTAATATGAATATTCTATGAAACGTATCAATGGGAGAAAGCAAAATCTACTTCACGACATCCTAAAATTGGATCCATCAAAACGGTGTCTTGTTTTTTTTTTACTCCTATTCGTTTTCTCATAATTCCTTCATCATTGCATCTCAGTCAATTATATTTTCTTTGTGTGTTCATCCAGTTTTTCCTTTTTCTTTTCATCCAATCCTTTTCTGTGTTCTCACCCCATTTTCCCAATCAGTCGGATTTCTTTTGAATGTTTTTCTTCTACAATTTTTCTTTAACATCGAACAAAACTCTGATGGAGGTCACCACATTCACAGATGCGCTTAAATGAGGGGAACGGCTTTGAGGTTTTTTTGATTTTTTTTTATTCAGCTAATATTAAATGAAATGGATCACAGGGCTCAGATGGGCGCCGTGCAGCAGTGCTTTAATTTACTCATTAAATTGACGCTCCCAGAACAGCTGATTTAGAAACGGATTAAAGAGAGAGAGAAGTCTCCTAATTTCATGCTGGATTATTTGTAGACGGGCAAAAAAAAAAAAAAAAACACCCTTACAGGAGCCACATCAGTGTAGAGGTCCTGAAGTGTTTTATTAAACTGAAGCTGAGTTAGGTAAATATTTGTGTATTTTATGCCCCATATCCCTCAGCATCTTAACGGTGAAGGAGAGAAACTGGGTCAGACAGGAGGAAGAGCGCGTGATCTTCTGCCAAGAGCTTCCTCAGAAACCTCGGACGTGGCTGACACTCTGCTAGCATGTGAGACACTTCTGCATTTGGAAAGACATATGGAAGTGGAGGTGAGGCGCTGCACGAAGACAGGAGCTTTAATTGGATTTATTCAGTCAATGTAAGACGAGACAGAATATAAAAAAAGCACATCAACTATATTCTTAGTGAAATTTGACCCCCATTTCTAACAGGATTGAAACAGTGACTAACGCAAACGCAGCAGAGAGTTTACTACATTATTACATTACTGACACACACATGTGCATGCGCCATGTCCCAGACCCAATTAGTCCGGTCTGGTAACTGTGTCAGTGTGTTACTACCCCGTCTTAGGCCTGCAGGGTATTGAAGTCGTGTTCTGTGCTGTCTTACTCATGCATGTAAGGCCACACACATCGTTCATGCTTAAATACACACTCCATGTTCAGCCTCTACTTTAATGCAAAAATGCTCAGGGCAACATGTACATTCATATGTGGATTTTTCTTCTCCGAAAAAGAAAGCGTGTAGAAATGTCTGACTATAGAGACTTCCTGATATGATATGAGGAAGCGAGGTGATCTGCTTTATTTTCCTTCATTGTTTCTATCCGTTTTGTATCCTGTGTACATTAAGGGATGTCAAATTTAAAAGCAAACCCTGAAATCTGAGCATACTGAAGGATGGAAGTGAATGCTGAGCAGCAGCTTCTTTTGATGTGTTTAAACGTGTTCACCCACAGTGTGAACAACAACAATCCAGCCTGAAGGCCATATTGAGTGGAGTTTGACGTGAGAGTTTTTGTTGGGTCCGCTCGGTCATACATGACCTCAACCTCAGCCTGTACCCATCAGAAAGAGCAATTGTCCTTGATATTATTTCATCTGGAGGCCCAAAAGTCTGATTCTGACATTCTGACAAACATGAACATAGAAATAATAATAATAAAACATCCTTGAATATGCATAAAGTTGAGCTCATCTTAAATCAGCAGATTAAAAAGACTCCCCCCCCCCCGATACTAATTGTGATTATCATGAATTATGAGTGTTCCAGCTGAGACCCGTATTTTTTTCTTTTTTGTACTTTTGGATTGTTTTTTTCTGTCTCTGTTCTATTTAGGGAGTTGGAGTTTGTGTGTCTTTTCTTCAGCCATCTTTGTTTGTGCCTAATTGTCAAGAGAACTTGATTGGGTGAGGATCTTCAGGGCAGCAAGTAAAAACCGTGTCTACAGTTGGAATTCCATCGCCAAGCTGGAAGCAACACATCTAAACTTATTTTTCTGTTTACACAGGTTTTGGTCCTCGTAATTTGGTTATTATTTTTTTAAGAAAACTATTCCAAGGTTACTTTCATTCCTGGAGTCTTTGTAAGAGTTTTGAATGAATTGGGGGCTTGTCCAGGATTTTATTTGTTTGGTGCTACATAGGTTGGGGGCTTGTCCGGGATTTAATTTAGTGTGGTGTTACATAACTTGGGGGCTTGTCTGGGATGTAATTGGTTTGGTGCTACATAGATTGGGTTCTTGTCTAGGATTTATTTTGTTTGGTGTTACATAAATTGGGGGCTTTTCCGGGATTGATTTGGCTTGGAGATACACACATTGGGGGCTTGTCCAGGATTTATTTAGTTTGGTGTTACATAAATTGGGGGCTGGTCCAGGATTTATTTTGTTTGGTGCAACACAAATTGGGGCTTGTCTGGGATGTATTTGGTTTGGTTACATAAATATTTTTTTTCCCAGAATTTACTTGGTGTGGTGTTGCATAAATTAGGGGCTAGTCCGGGATTTATTTAGTTTGGTGCTACATTTGGTGTTACATTTCTCTGGGATTAACAGGGGGCTTGTCTGGGATTAAATTGGTTCAGTGCTACATGAGTCGGGGGCTTGTCCGGAATTTATTTAGTTCGATGCTACATCATTTGAGGGCTTGTCCGGGATTTAATTTAGTGTGGTGTGACATAACTTGGGGGCTTGTCCGGGATTTAATTGGTTTGGTGCTACATAGATTGGGTTCTTGTCTAGGATTTATTTTGTTTGGTGTTACATAAATTGGGGCTTGTCTGGGATATATTTGGTTTGGTTACATAAATATTTTTTTCCTAGAATTTACTTGGTGTGGTGTTGCATAAATTAGGGGCTAGTCCGGAATTTATTTGGTTTGGTGCTACATTTGGTGTTACATTTGTCTGGGATTAACAGGGGGCTTGTCTGGGATTAAATTGGTTCAGTGCTTAATGAATCGGGGGCTTGTCCTGGAGTTATTTAGTTTGGTGCTACACAAATTGGGGGCTTGTCCGGGATTTATTTCGTTTGTGCTACATAAATTGGGGGCTTGTCTGGGATTTATTTAGTTTGGTGCTACATAATTTGGGGGCTTCTCCGGGATTGAATTTGTTTAGTGCTAAATAAATTGGGGGCTTGTCCGTGTTTAATTTGTTTCAGTGCTACATAAAGACATAGTGTTTTGGGGGGTTTAGGTGTAAGTAAAAACCATCTGTTAGCAAAACACAATTTTGCCAGCATTGTTAGTAAACTATCTGAAACCCAGATTGGGGGCAAAAAAAGGAAAAATAGTCTCTGATATTGTTTAGGGGCTGAGCCAAATTTGGAGGTGGGCCAAATCCGGCCCGCGGGCCGTAGTTTGAGGACCCATGGTCTACAAGAGGCTTTTTCCTCAAAAAGAGGTCTTTTAAATTTTTCAATTAAAACATTAAATCCTATATTTATTGTGCCAAATGCAAGATAAGGTTGTCGCCCAGTGGATTCCTAATCCCTCCAGAAGTTCAGACTGTAAGCTTTAAAGCTTCAAATCTACTTCCTCCATGAGCAAAGGTTGACAGGGCCCCGGGGGAGATGCTTTAAGGTGGAATGACAGTGACAAAGTGTGCACGATAAAAAGAAAAGGAGTTGTACTGAAGAGGCTTTTGTGCCGTTCCGCGGCGGTAAATCAGACCTGAAGAAGATATAAGGAGCTTGACCTGCACAGCTGCTTCCCCCATCGATGCTGTATGGACACGCAGAGTCACAAAAATAGACGTTGACAGTCGACTCCTCCTGCAGTCGCACATTCGTACTTGTGCGGGCCACCAACGACAGAAAGAGGGGAGAAGAGGCCGAGAGAAAGAGCTGTTGGCTCAGTATGTGTGACTCACGGACAGACTGACTGTCCTCGGGCTTCTGTACGCCATCTGCCCCCCCACTCATTTCTCTGTGGCTTCATCACACAGCCTGGAGCTGCACAGTACCATATCTTCACAAAAAAGACGGAATCAAGGGAGGGTTAAAAGCTGCGATACATTTTTAAAGACCACACAGTGGTTTTTGGTAATATACATGTGTTACATCACTGCAATCTATGGGAATCAGAAATTTCGGAGTGAATTGCCTGGCTTTGTCTTGTGAGGAGAAGGTTTCAGTCAATACCGGCTTCATTCCTGCAGGTCATCGGGGATCGACCGGCCTAATTCATTACAGAAACATGACACTTACCCATGCAAAGGCTGCACAGCGACTGCGTCTGCGCATCGTCTGTGCTGCGCGCATTTGTGTAAGTGGAAGTTCTCATAACGAGAATCGATGGAGAAGATCCTTTTCATTAGAGGGGCAGTAAAAGCTGCAGGACCATCGACCACTTTCCAACCGCACCGTAAACACCTGCTCAAAACACCAGAAGAGAAGAAGAAGAAGAAGTCCTAGTTTTTTATTCAACGAGGTTAATAAAGTTACACATTACAACAGTTAAAAAAAAACAACAAACATCAGTCCATTAAAAAAAACTCTGGAGCTCTAACTGTTCTGACAGGATGAGGAAGTATATTTACAGTCAAAAGTGAATCACCAGAATGTTACTCCGCCAGCACGTCAAGCACAGGTTAAAAGAATGACAACAAAAAGCACATTCACACATACATGCAGCACAAACCGACAAGAAACTTTACCTACCAGCTCCTGGAATGAGGAGCACCTCTAAAAACACACCTTGTTTCATTTTACACAACCTCCTCCAACAACAACTGTACAAAACCTGCTGATATGCAGTCGTGTGCAAACGCTAGAAATTCATCTTTTTAGCTTTGAAACCAAAAAATTGTGATGGATTTATAGAATTAGTTACAACCACGTGTCTGGATGACATTTTAAACAATAAAGGCTACATCACTCACTCCCTAACAAGTTGGTTTCTACCTGTTTTCAGTCAGTGGAATGTTCTCCCTGACATTTTTTTATGTGTTTTTTTTAATCTTGCACTTAAATAAAATACTGTATATATTTGTGATTTTTTTCCCATTTAATTTAATGTAATTACGTCTATTAATAGATGCTTTTTAGTTTTTTTTTTTTTTGTCAAAAATGACATTTATATAATTCAGTAGTATATTTTTACCTTACTACTCTCCACTTCGACAGTATTTTCTTGGTTCCTTCTGGATATTTTCCTACTTTTCAATGGATATTTGTGTCTCAATTATTTTCAATGCTAAACTTCTTTTGTGCACTTTCCCTTTTTTGTTTTTTGAATGGGGTGTTTTCGAGCCCTCTGTATAAAAGGCTCTGCATAAATAGAACTTGATTTGGGCTCGCATTGCAGTCGTGGAACTTGGACACCTTCCAGTCATTGAATTGGCCACAAAAGAGAGAATGCTAACTAAAAAATAAAAAATAAGAAATGTGTTAAATGCTAAAAAAGTTGTTTAAAACTGCATTTTAGTCAGAACAATGACAACCAAAGCAACAAATCTCACATAGACCTCCTAGTAAAGACTTAAATATTTTTAAAATCTTTATATTCATTTGATTTAACAGACTTGGACATGAGTTTAGTTTAGGGTGACCCCACTGAGGTTCCTTGTATTATCTTGGTTCATGCTCCATACTTTCTTTCTTTCCTTTAATGCCTTTTTTGTGTCTTTTTCTAAACTAAGAGGCACAGGGAGCATCCCTTACGATGTTTGATTAAGACTATTCCCATATTATTGATTTAACCAATTGCTTGCTAAGTCATTATTTTAAGTTGTATTTTTCTAATAATGTTTCTGACCAGAAAAGAAGAATTCTAACGTTTGGAGACGACTGCATCCTTTAGATGTTTGCTGTGCACAGAAGGACACCGACTTCACCCGCGCATGACTGTGCTTGTCAATAAAGAATAATGCTCTAAAACAAAGATACCAGGTAATAACTACTCTGTACAAAAGGATTTCAACACACACAAGAGGCAGAGGTGTGCAGACGATGCACCGACAGACTGCACCGGTCATTCCCACGAGTTTTAGATTATATATGCAATTCAGCTGACTCAAAAAGATTGCGAACAAATGCTCAGATTGACATAATCTGGTTGTTTTGGCTGATTAACAAAGTGTCCTGTCAGCACATTTAGCTTATCATTAAACCGAACAGCATTTAAGAAAATCCACATTTTTTTTAATGTATGACTCATTCAAACTTAAGGCTTTTTTTAACCAGAGCAATACATTTCACTGACAGCAGTTTTTATGTAGGAATATGATAGTTTTTAAAGGATAAGATGATGAAGAGCATATTTTTGTTGGTTTTGGAGATGATGTTTTAGGGAACGATTCCTGAAATTATTTTTAATTTTAAGACAGAAAAGTTCCAATCGGATGTATTTAATATGTGGTCGTCTGTTCCATTGGTTTCCATTGAGACGATTAAAAGGCAGCTCGTCCTTTTCCTGTGATATCATAGAACCTCAGTCTTATCAAGAACTGGAAAAAAGGCAGTAAACTGTCAAAAAGATTGGCAGTTTTTCAAACCTTGTAAGGCAATTGTAGAGCTGAGGACTCAACATCACCTGTCAGTCAAAGGACCACGCCTTGTTTGTGCATTTTTTGGCCAAATTGTTTTAAAAAAAAGCAAAACTGAAATGTAATTTTAAAGTTGGAAACTTATACAGCAGATTGTTGGTGTAGCCATCGACTGTATACTGAGAACTGGACAGAGTGGCCCCTCCCTCCTGGGATTCCAAACAGGAAGTGCCTGCTGGTTTTAAAACCCAACAGACTTCTATTGAGAAATAGAAGCTCAATGAGGCTCAAATGCCTCTGCCCGGCTATTAAATCAACCATTTCTCTAGTTCAGGTTCTTGCTAATCTGAACATTTTTGTAAGTTATTCCAAGTAGGTGGAGTCACATCCAATGTTCAAAACATTTGACAGTCTTAGTATGGCCCACTTTCCTTCCACTGATCAAACAGATAAGAGCTGAAGGCCTCTTGTGTTGGACATCTTTTACTGTCACAACAAGGGGTTGTACGTTTTCTGACACAAGGTGTCTGTTTATATAAACCCCTTTTGTAATTTAGGCTAAACTTTATTTATATTGATTATCTCCGTATCCTTTTTTTCATGGACCAGATGGGAAAGAACCGGACTTTCAAGTGGTAGGGGTGTGGCCTAATTGGTGAGAGTGGTTGCCGTAGAAATCTCGTCTAAGACTGACCAATCACAGTTTACTGACAATGCCCGGTTGTCCTTTCGCAAAAAAAAAAAGTGACTGACTTCCTTTTGTTGGGCCTAGAAATAAGTCAATTTTTTCCTGAGTGATGTCATACTCACTATGTCCAGTTCTCATATACAGTCAATGGGTGTAACCCTGGGTTTACACTGCATTCAGTCTGACCCCAATGCGGACGCTGGAGTCTTTATGTAACTTGAAAAGTACGACACACACTCACACTATATCCAGTCCGGTCCGACGCTCCGTATCCATTTAATTGGCATCAAGTTGAAGTTGGGGCTATTAATGACCTAAACCGGAAATCGTGTGAGTGAGTGTAAAGCTGCATCTGGTACATTTTTCAAAGTAAAACCTATTTTATCCTGTACTCACTGCTTTCACCATGTTTGTGACAACTAATGCCGGTCTCCTCTACTTATTACACAATACATGAAGCCTAAATAACATAAACGTTTTAATATAAGTTACGCATTGTATGAGGACAAGTCACGCAGAAAAAGAAGTGTGAATATAATTCAAAATAACGGGGAATGAGGATTTGTTTACTAGTACTTCCCATATGTATGGCGGGTTATCACGAGGCAGCGGAGTCTGTAGCTGCAGCAGGACCGCTATCCGTAGCCAATGCTAAACCGCTCCAGCTTCCTCACCGGAGCCGGACCGGATGCAGTGTGAGCCCGGGGTGACTAATCCCTAGTGGTTAAGATTATCCGTTTTCTGGATGAACTTTAATCCAAAAGTATATAAGGCTTACGCAACACAGTCTGATAAGGAAAATACACAGCCTCCATTCAAGATAAACAGTTTTTTTTTTCAGCTTAATGACACAATCCTCATCGGTAGGTGCATTTGTCACATAGTTTGCCTTAATATTTACAAATTCGACTGAGGTGACGGAAAAATCCATGTTTGCTGATGACTGATGTATGTGAAGGAGTTTTTCCATTGTTTACGCATCGACTTAAATCCTGTTAGCCAGTAGTGAGGTTCTATGGTTTGTTACACCGTCAACAGACATACGTCATGTCAACAAACGGCTCCGGCTACAGAAAAGTTTTGCTTTTTAAAGGGCAAAACCAGGATGGATGCGTTTTCCTGCAGAGCCTCTCCGTCTGAACCATTCAAATCAAAGATTTGTTTTACAGCTTTGATGTGATCACACAACCATTTTGTGTAAGCGAGCTCTCCGTTTGTCTGGTTTCATGACCGAGCGCTCATGCCTTGAAGCTCCACCCCCTTGCAGCGTTCACACACACAAACTGTCTGCCCGGCTTCATTGTGCCGTGCAGCCCGCTCGCCCTCTTTTATTTTAGAAACAATTCTCTTTCTGTTCCGCTGCCTCTCGTGTTTACAACAGTAATCCCTCCGGTGACGTCTGCATGTGGGTGCCCGACTGTGCATGATCCCCCCCCCCAGTTCACCAGAATGGAGCTTCCTAAGCCGGCTCTCTGGTGGATGCTGACACTTTTGCTTGGCGTCAGAAACAACATTTCCAATTTTTTTTTTTTACTTTGAGCTGAAAACACTCATGCATTGAACCAGAGCTTATTCTTCTGTAGGGTTTTTAGATAGATTCCAAAGCATGTGATGGTTGGCTGCCCTTGATTTTGATGTTCTTTGTTTGCGAGTCTGTCAAATGTTCATTTATCTGTTTTCCTTCTTTCTTTGACCGTCTGAAGAAACCCTTTAAAGTAGATGTGGAGCTGAGTGTTTGTCTCTTCACCCTGAAGCTGTACGTGTGAGCAGTTTGTTTTAAGAGTTATAGGTCTGTATTTTTGCTCACTGTCTTCTCTAGCATCAGGCAGGCGGCTCTG